>NC_090197.1:18700970-19300970 GCF_033026475.1 Channa argus
CAGGCCAGGCCTCATCATCATCATCATCACCATCATCAGTAACTGCTTTATTCCATAGGGGAGGTGCTGGTCAATGGTAGGTGACAGAGGATGGAGGGAGCAGGGGAGATCCACAATCAATCCTGTCCCTGGCCCAATGAGATTCATGTAGGATAGAGCAACTTAATAATGATCCACAATTAGCCTGTTATCAAGCAGGGGCACAGACAAAACACACACATACACACTCTCAGACGGTTGTGGTGCAGAAACTGTCCTTCACAGAGACAGAATGCTAATTGCCTTTTAGATGAGTGACATGTAGTGTGATGTTTGGGTAACATTTGACGGATGGAGACTTTTTGTATAACTCATACACCAGCTGACTTTTTACACACACACACACACACACACACACACACACACACACACACACACACACAAAGCAGATGACATAGGAGCAGAGCTGTAAGAGTCAGTCCCCAGCTGCTGTTGGTCTACATCCATCTGGAGCATAGGCTAGAGCCCCCCCATCACCTGGTCACTTAAGTGCCCCACACCCTCCCTCTCAATCCCCCCTTATGTGCCACATTCTCCCTCAATGTCACCAAACCAGTCAGTAAAAGGCTTGTTATGCAAATCTAGTCTCAGGACCACTGACGCTCTATAATACTGGTTAGCCTTCAACATGACAGACTGCAAAAGCACCACCCCCTACTCATCCAAACTGATTCCTTAACTCAGTAGCAGCAAATCATCACTAACCTTCATTAATCTGCCTTCAGACTCCATGGCATTAATCCCATTCATCAGACTGGATTAGGTTAGCCCAAGTTCTTTACTACTCATTCCACTGACCTATGGCAAATGGGACTGATTAAGAGTGTTAAGATGTGTCTCAAAATTCTGACGATGATGATGAAGATATTCTAGCTAGGCGGCAGAACTACGGTGGCCCCGAGGGCTCAAAGCACGGCAATTTGAGGAAACACATGCAAATAGGCAAAACACAAGCAAATATATAAACCCACTTCACCAATTTGACAACACAGGCGCAGCATTAAGAAACGTGCTGCAAAAAGGCACAACACAACCAAATTAAGGAAGAGAAATTGAAGAAAATACGTTTACAAATCTAAATGGCCCCCTGGAAACATTGCTAGGACAGTTGTCATCAACACTAAAAAGTGACGGACATTTAGATTTGTAAATGTATTTTTAGTTGCTCCTTTTTAGAGGTTTCCTTGGTGTAGTGTGGCTTTTGCAGTGCTTTTCTCAATTTGGTTGTGTTTTGTCTATTTGCATGCGTTTTCTCAAATTGCAGTGTACAAAACAGGACAATTAAAACAATTGTCCTGGAAAACAGTAGTAAAAAAAAAAAACTATTTGCTGATAAGTGGCATAAAAAATGCCCTTTGGAATTAGCTTCATTTATGAATAAATTAGTATTCAAATATGATCAGATCTTCATCTAAGTTACTATGAACAAATAAAAATCAAATGCATAAATGAAAATCACTGTATTGTATATGTCTATACTAAAAACATTTCTAACATTCACAGAGTAGGTTGTGTGGAAACCCCTGGGCTAATGACATCAATGAAAGGTAATTGGGGGCAGGAGTTACAAAACATGGAGTCCAGTCAATGAAACACGATTGGAGGTGTGGAGTTTTTTGCTCTGAAACTTTTTTTACTCACAAACATGTTAGAGTTTTCCATTCATAAAAAGCATCTGCTGTTGTGAACCAAATGAGTGTCATGATTAGTGAAAGCTTGCCATAATTTAAGTGTTAAGAGTTCATTAAGGTATCCTACAGAATACCAGTGTGGCTGTCCACAAGCAGAATCTCAGCAGAAGCTGGATGGTGCGGCAGGATAATGACTCTATCCACTACAACAGAATGACTTCAAACAAATAAATCTCACTGTTTTTTTCTATACTAGTGACAGAGACTAAGATCAAATTGCTTTTCATAACAAATCCACAAATCAGATAATTCCACGGTTTACATTTCATGCCATTGTAAAAATAAAAGGGTGGGTACATTGGATTGTGACTATTTTACTAACATACTAAAAACTAACGACTAATAACAACTAATAACATTTTAAATTTAACTCAGTTATGACTAATTTTAAGAACAAGAGTGTAAGCCAAAGTCAGAGTTGATCTTTACGCAAAAACCCCCAGGTGTAGTTGCCTTGGAGGGCAAAAGAGAATTTATATCAGAGAACAGATGAGTGGATTGGCAGTGCTGACAGATGATCAAACTGGTGCCAGCCTTGGCTTGAACAAGCTTCTACAGGCTGGTGAATGACGTTAAAACTGTAGGCAAATGACACACTGCAACATCCAGGCTTCAGTTGATGTGGTATGGATATGATTAGAGTGGTGTTGAAACTCAGCCCAAAGAGGTAGTTAGCTGAAGATTATAGGACCTCACAACCAAGCAACATTAGCTTGAATGCCCATGGTCCCACAACAGCTAGACACCTTCTTGTTTTCATTTGCACTATTCCCTGACTTTCCCAGCGCTGAGAAAAACACAATGAAAGATTTCTTTTTAGGGCCTTTTTAAAACCGTCGTCCGTTAGCAATGTGGCAGCCCACCATGGGCACACAGACACAAACACAGGCATTCTGGGTAATTACTGCTAACGAGCCTGTCGCTTGTTAGCCAGACCTCCTATTTTTGCCATTACTGTGCCAACACCCTGGTTCTGTGACATCAGAGCTGGTTTTGTTGTGGGTCAACTTTGCATGTGGACACTTTTAATGACACCAGACAGTGGTTGCGTGTGTGTGTGTGTGTGTGTGTGTGTGTGTGTGTGTGTGTTAGCACGCCTAAAGAACCAGTGTGCAAGTTTATATAACTGCATTTATGAAGATGATAAGTGTGTAAAGATTGCAAAGCTATGTGATTATGTATGTGTGTATACACAAGGACACAGGTGTGTCATACAACGCAAAAGCCCAAGACATTGGTCTATATGCAAGAATGAAAGACAGCAGGATGTCCATGAGAAGAAAGTTCAAGTTTTTAGACTGCTTTTTTAAAAAAAGGGTTATGACTCTGCAATTCAGATCCCACGGCTGCCAAACCTCTAGTGACGCTCACACAGACAAACGCACACACACATCTCTGTGTAGAATGTGCCACCTCGTACACCACACACACAAACACACGAAAGGGTTCATTTTATATCAGAAGAAAAATCCAATGTAAAAATAAAAAACTACAAAAACCACAAAAATAACAGCCTGTGTCTCGAGACCTTTGGAAGTATGGGAGATCACAGCTAGTCTGTGCTAACTGAATTACTATCCTAAGTCCACGTTTTGATTGGACCTCACCTTCCTTAAAGTAAATTCAAACTAATGTACACAAAAGATAATAATAATATAATTTAGATAATTGTGTTTCTCTCAAGTCAACAGCAGGTTTCAAAAAAATTCAATCCTGCATTGAAGTATTTTCTACTATGCGTTTACATTATACTGTCTTTTATTTTCTATAAATAAAAAGGTAATAATGTTAGTCGTCAAGCTGAGTTGATGTCATCCATACTTCTCTCTTGCACACACACGTTATGAGTATGACAGTGCCCTATTTGGGGATGGTGCCATCTCCTGGTTGGAATACAGTATGTAACCTAACATCCACACCCAATCTTCTGGAAAGTGGGGTAAGGGGTTTGGTGATTTAGGATATTCAGTATTATCTTATATCCTCTTCAGTTACCACATACTGGAACACTTTTTTATGACCTATCTCCACAGGTTTAGTCTGGCTTATCAGGGTCCTTACACTGCCACTAACTCTTACTCCAAACAAAGAGTATGTATGGTTGTGTGTGCATTTTGGGCTGAAACTTTCTATTTCTTTTCTAATTAATCAATCAGTTAATTTGTTTTTGATTTGCTGGTTTATATGTTTGTTTACAAGTTTCATGAGATAGTGAAACATGCCAATGACAAGTTCCTAAAGCCACAAGTAACATCTTTAAATTACTTATTCTGTTGGACCAACAGTATATATGTCCTGTGGGCATCATATCCATTGTAACTTTGTGTAGGCCCACGCATGTTTGCAAGCGTGTGTGAGAGAAAAGCATCTGTAGAGCTACTTGCAGACACCAGAGGTACCAGTTAAATCAATGGTCAGCTCAAGTTAGTAAAAGAGTCTCCATTGAGATTCAAGAGAGGAAGAACCTTCACAGAGGACTGCAGACACTAACTATGTGCTGTCTATAGTATGTAAACAGAGAGTATGTTAAGAAAGAGTAACAGGATTATTGCTCTGATCTCACTAACTGCAGTGGGTCTGTTCTGCAGACGCCAGCATGTAAACACACACCCATTTAGGCCAAGTCTGTGTTGGTAAGGGAGCAAAAGCTACAGTTTTATTGTGCATGAATTAAAGATTGTGCAATATAAAGCAAACACATTATGAGGTAGAAGTCAGAATATAGGAGTGTCAGGGTATAGCTCACCCAACTCAAAGGAATTGTCCGTTTGAGTGAAAGAGAAAAAAAATCCAAGACCAAGAGATGGACAGTTTTACTGCAATGTGTCTCCTTCATGTTTTATCTCCCTCTTCTCCTCTTCTGCACTCTATGTGAGGGCAGTTTCTCTCCACTTTATGACTCTTTATCTGACATGAAAGGCACTAACATGGGATACCCGCCATTACAGCTCCATCAACATGAAAAGCCATGACACGGGATTCTCCACTGCAGCTCAGCCCATTAAGGATGGCTGGTGATCCTGTGCTCTGTCAAGGACCCGTCACCAGCAGACAGCACCAACATAATGAGGATCTAAAACCTTAACCTTGCCTTTAAAAGTCCTTGGTCAAACGCAGCAGTAAAAACCTCAATAGGGCACCTACTGGCTGGCCCGCTCAGTAATTACAATCCATGTCCTAGCAGTAACCCAAAAGGTCCCACAGTTTATATATACAAAAGAGTGTTAGACAGTTCAGCAGCAACTCTAAGAGGTCATAGGCCTAACACTATTAATTATTGGTAATCTCAAATGAACAAACTAGCAGTCAGATTCTGCTGCTACGCTGCCTATAACTTCTCTTTTTCCTTTTGAATAATCAGTTCTGATGGTCTCTGATAAATCCCAATATGCCACATGCCTTTGACACTGAATCACATAATGTAGATAGCCTTGCCTGGTGTAAGACAGCAAATCAAAAACACACACTCACTTTCTAATTCTTTAGGTGGGACATTACCTCCTGAAACTGGAGCGTCCATGAACACAGCACCCATCTTTTCTGCAGCAAATGCCATCTCTTTTGTGACCGTAGGGTCAATGGTGGAGGAGTCAATCAACAGTGTTCCTTTCTTCACCTTTCTGAAAAAGTTAAAACAAAAGACACTAACACTTAATATATAGTCCATCAAAACCTTTGTCGAGCTAAACCTTTGTGTTTCTACGTTACATATGAATGTCATCATTGTCACAGGGACTGTGATAGTGAGGTTTGCTTACTTGAGAATGCCATTTGAGCCTGTGTAGACATCTATGACATTAGGACTTGAGGGGAGCATTGTGATGATGCGGTCTGCTTTTTCCGCCACCTCTGCTGGGGTGACTACTACCTGAATTTTAGAGCCATCATTTTACAATATCATCATGGACAAATTACAGGTTATAGCTATATAGTAATAGAATTGCATTGAGCCTCAAAGAATAAGTGGGAAAAGGAAGTGTGTGTATAAATCAGCTTTCAAACACACATGGCTGCTAAGTGTATTATTAGCTCTTAGTAAGCTGGCCTGCTAACTAAGAGTTCAAATGTGCACATGTAATGTTTTACTGAGAACATGTTACCTGAGCACCTAGGTCCTGCAGCTCCTTGCAGGTCTCAGGGAAGACATCAGTGGCAATAACAGGATAACCATTTTTCAACAAGTTTTTGGCCATAGGACTACCCATGTTTCCCAGACCAATAAACCCCACTGGCGTTTTTGAAGCCATTGATCGTGTTGACACTGATGGAAGAAACACAAATGTGTGAGAAACATGTCAGAAAGGCTGTAGAGACAGTGTGTCCTATCACAGGTTAAAGCTAATTATAAAAAAAACATGATCTTGTTGCAGCTATACTGTGATTCTGCTTGCCAAATAAAACTATTTACTGATGCAGTAGTGCAGTGAAAACTATCACTTTGAATGGTAAGGAAATGTGACTGTGTCATAGTATTTTCTTCCAGGAAATCTTGTATGCATTGAATCTTAGAACTTGCTTTGGGGCTGTCTCGCGAGCCTATTAAACATTGTTGGCTTACCCAAGGTCCAGGGAGGTTAATTGATACTAAACAGAGTGGAAACTCTGGCAGTAAACCAACCAGACTACAACAACAGAATTAGGGCTGGAAAACTAATACCAAACAAAGCTCTTTTTTAAACTCAGCAAACTTAACTTATTTAGTATATTATTTTATAAACCAATCTTTATCTAAAGTACATTATAAATTATTTCTATGATGATAGTTAGTTATCACTGTCATCAAGTGGATACCTTATTCTCTGTCAGACGAGAATTTACTACTGTATAATTATGCAAATTATGTAATAAATACAACTGAGTGATAACCAGATTCTTCCAGGCAGACATGTAGCTTTGTCTTGCACAACACTGTAGTGCTATTGCACCCATTTTATTCTGTTTAAGAAGGACATCATTCTATCATGCAAATTATAAACATGTTTTCCAAGAACTAAATCCTCACACACTAAACTAGCTCACACACACTCAATAATGTGTGAGCTAATACTTATATTTTATAATTTTAATAATAGGACATATTACATTACATTACTTTGAAAACAAACCTCAGAGAGCTAAGACTGAAAAAATATGGCAGATCTTCTCATTATTCTGGAATTATTGTGCTGAATTGTGATGATAAAATTCAGTATACACTATAACATTTTAGAATTACCAAGATACAGCCTACAAATAGGCCATTTGTTTTTCCATTTCCCATTAGCCTATTTATATCAGCCTGAAGTTTGGTCCATAAAAGTGACACATTTAAACCACGTTTTGCAATTCCCTGGATTACAAGTAGCTTTATTTAATTTAATATTCACTTTTCCTGAAGTGTCTTGCATTTTGGGATGGAGTAGGAAAACGTGGATAGATTAGGTTTTGCAACCCAAGACTAATTCATGACGAGAACAAAAGACGACAAAAAAAAAAAAAATCAAAATATGTTGTAAAGTCATATTAAAGAGATCATCTCGGGTAAAATTTGCTTTGCTGACCACAGCTTCACGTTTTAAGCTTTACGCACACGGTACTGTTCTGCATGACTGAGCCGCATAAAGTAGGTGGCCAACTCGGACCACGTCCAGCCTGTGGTCCACGGTACACCAGAACAACATGGACAGTAAGTGTTCATCACTTCTCCACAGGGCTAACTAACCTAGCTAACAGGCTGGAGCAACTGATCCGCTTGCATTTTTCTCTGAACACACACTAGGAAACGTAACAAAACGGCACGAAGAATCCAACACTACAAGCGCATACGTTACCATAGGCAAAGTCGACATTCCTATTCCACCTTAAAACATTTCGAGACCTTCTAAGTAACGCAGCCATGCTTTCTTCCACTTGACCTCGGCGTACAGTGACATCTGTCAAGTCAGGAAAGTCAAACTAAACAATTGTGATTGAGTAGGATTTCTACCAATCGCAGCTCACGAAGAATTCCTGTGGCAAATGGGAATAGAGAAAGGCGGGATATCCTTGTTAAAGGGCTTCAACAGCCTCCTTTCAGATAAAAGCAAAAAGAATAAAAAAAGAAAAACAGTAGAATTACTCATTATAAAATTAACTTTACAGTGCATCTTTGGTTTTGCAATGTTTTTAATTAGGTAGAAAAAAGTAAATGAAATTGTTTTTTGACCCACTCATTTTACCAGGAAGACATATCCAATCATTGTATATTATTAATTTAAAAGATTTAAAAATAATTACTGTTAATTGGGATCTATTCAATCTGCTGTCTAAAGCATCCTCGGCAGTTTTGGTACTGCTCAGCATCCCGGAAGTTCAGCATCATCTGCTCTTTCAGGAAGAGACGCATCATCGTCAGAGCTTTGACAACAACGAGGACAGTGGCAAAAATATCGGCCTGACCGACAGACATCCACTCTTATTTTGCAAGTGGAATTCATATTAAATCGGGTACTTTTGAAATTTAAATCTACATTACCGCCTGTAATTATCGTCTAAACTATCAGGCAGCTAGCTGTCCGACTAAGGTAATGTTTAGCTAGCTAGTGACTTGACATAACATGGCCTTTTCACAAGCTAATGTTAGCTGCTTAGCCAGTGAAAATAAGATTGTTCTCATGTAAACTGAGTTAGTTTTACACAGCGGCGCTTTCTCATAGCGATCTAACGAAACATTTACTGCTATTGCTGTGAATCAGTGTACAGACAATGTCACGCTAGTTGGTCAAATAAGAAGAGCTACAGTTATGACTTAACGTTAATCTCGTGCACATGAATTTATCTTAGTCAGGAGTCCAGGGTTGGGTCGTGTGGGAATATAGGGTATGAGTATTAGTTGTTTGGTTCATCCAGGGAAAGATGGAGGACAGTGGTGCAAAGCAGCCTCATCTCTTGGATGCAGTTACCCATCTTTACATCTGCTTTTTTGTCCTCTTAACCTAAGATTCAGTTTCAGCAGTCTACGGTCAGACACCTTGCTGTGAGATGGGTAGCGTACTTAAAGGGGAACTCTGGTGACCGGCACTAGCCACATTTTAAAACAAATGGTTGAAATTGATTACAGCCTTTATATATCTAGATATGCCGACTTTAAGTCCATAGTCCAAAACTCTAGGTGTTTGGAACGCAGTGGAACTTTAAAAGCATCTCCACTTGCTCTGTCATTGTGGTGTGATTAGAGCCCACTGACTTGCAATGGCATCACCATCACTGAAAATACATTAGACAACTGAGTGGTTTCTTCTCGTGGTTATTAGTGAATTTACTTTGCTAAGTAAAATAATGGAGATCCCTTTTAAGTGACAAAGTTTGGCATTCAAAGTCATCCACTCATCCAACTTGTTTCCCTCCACAAACTGTGTGAAACAAAGCAAAAGGTCTTTTTTTCCCTAAGAATGTCCCTGTTCCTGTTTTAGGATAGTAGGGGGCCAGGAAGAAGGCACTGCCTCAGAGGTTGAAGTTAGACACCAAAATTGTTATATGCTCAGTAAATACTACAGATTTCATTAAAAATTGTATTCGGCATGATCAGTTACATCTTTGGTTGACTAGATAAACGTTTACACTTCTCTTTTGTTTCTTTAGCTTGTTAAATTGTTTACTTTTTGTACTGTCAATTCCTGTGTCTCTTGGTAGTTATACACTGTACAGACATCCCTAAACTGTGTTTAGTTCCTTGTTTCAACCTTACACATTGTGTAAACTTGTGTATGAATTTGGTCTAGATCTCATGTTGTTGGAAACCGGCTTTTTTTAGTAGAAATTTGCTTTGTGAACATAACTCAATTTTTTCATTCTTTTTGATACTCCAATCCAATCTAATACTCATGGTAACTGTCCTCTCCTCCTCTTTGACAGACAAATGAAGTGACCAACAGGATACAATGTCATCGTTTCAGGTGGTGGATTCATCACCGGGAAGCAGTGTCAGCATCATGGAAACATCCAACTTTGCACATGTTATCTTCCAGAATGTGGGGAAGAGTTTCCTGCCCCAGGCGCCCCTGGAGTGTCACTACACCCTGACCTCTTACATTACTCCCCACCCCAAAGACTGGGTGGGCATCTTTAAGGTACATCACATGCATACAGTGCAGCTTCTGTTAATCAGAACACACTTCAAAGACATCACCAAGCATTTCATTCATATGAATCCCTTATATTATGAAGACATAATTTAATTTGTGGAGAAATTCCCAGCCTGCTACATAAGTGTTTGTGACATAAATTATGTGTTAGGGTTTATTAATTGGCAACAGGTTTGCATTGGGCACATTAAGACATACATCTGCCTTAACACTAATGGCCCAGCTCTTCACTACATGCCTAAAACCTCACCACAACCTTTGGTGTGGTTGCTTTCCATGGAACAAGAGGAAGAGTGTACATGGTGGGCTGGTTGAGGTAGGACTTGCTGGGGGGCAAACATTTGGTGCTCTTTATGAACCACTCTGATTCTTATTAGAACCTGTTCTCCCCCTACTTCACTTGTTCCTTCCCCTCTGACTTTCCATCAGTCTTTTCTCTGCTTCCTGCTTACCAGTCTCTCCCACTGCTCCACTCTTTTATCAAGGCCATCAAATCTCACACATAATTAACAGGAAATGTGAACTAGGAAACTTAATGTCTCATAAAGTCAAAAGACAAACATTTTATTGTTGTTTAAGAACTGACTTCAAATCCACCAGCTCAATTAAAAAGGAATAAAGACGCTGTGTTTATTTGGAAAAAGTCGATTGGAAAATTTAATTGTCGTAATCAACGCTAATGAAACCTGTTTGATGGTTAGTGCTTCATGTCAGGGAACAAGAGAACTGCACCACTTCTATACTTTTATCATAAATTATTTGTTTCGTAGACATATTTATCTTATTTTCTGTCTGTTGGCAATGTGAGTGTATAGACTACAGATGAATCAAGGAACCTCATGACAGTTCTTTCCTGTTTTCAGTGAGGTATTTGTACAGAGTGCGCTTTTATGAATAATAATTAATCCACTTTCATTATATGCTGATGCCACTATACAAATGCTGATCAATTTTACATTTTGCCATAGGTGTTTGAAAGGTGTATTGCAAAAAGCAACAGGTTGTTGGATTATAATAAATGATTGTATATATTTGAGGTTCCCACTGAGCACCGATGATGGAAATTGATTAAAATGTTGAAAAACTTGACAGAAAGAAGAGATGACTCAGGGAGAGAGAATTTTCTTCCACATTGCCTTCCATTTGCCATCAGCAGGCTTTACCTGATTCAGAGGGAGACAGATGACTTAGAGTGCTCCGGCAGGCACTGATTATTTTTGGTGTGCAGACACACCCCCCAGTGGCCAAAACTAGGAAGTTGCTAGTAAAAAAAACTTGCTC
Organism: Channa argus; assembly: GCF_033026475.1. Taxonomy (NCBI): domain Eukaryota; kingdom Metazoa; phylum Chordata; class Actinopteri; order Anabantiformes; family Channidae; genus Channa; species Channa argus. The sequence continues at coordinate 18,712,084 of NC_090197.1, forward strand.
ATACTTGGTTGTGTTCAGTACTAACATGCAATGTATGTACAGTAAGTTGTGTGTACTCCTAAACTTGTCAAGTTAAACTTGTCAAGTTTTCTTTAGTTTTCCAGGATGCTGAAAAATGTTACATTTGTTACTGATAAATATATTTTTACTTTATTTGTCTAATGAAAGTTCAATTTAGGTTGATATTTTACGCAAGTATACACACACACAATCACACACACACAACTCCTCTTAAAGCCCTGTGGAGGTTTTCGGTTGTGGCATGTTCGTTGGGCCGGCAGGGAGAAACCCGTTGTGTGAGTGTACAATTAATGTGTCATCATGCTGTTCCCTCACACCTTCGCCAAATGATTGATAGCTGCTCTGCCTGTGATTTTTTTATAACATCACCCCTATACTGGAATGCCACACCATACCTGACCAAATGTCAGTCAACTTCACTCTGCAATTAGCAAAATTATTTATGGCTTTTTTCTCTTAAGCAAATACACGTGAGCACACAAGCAAACTTGGCAGGAGTCCATAGAAACTGAGCTTCTCACTAAAATACCTTTTTGGAGGTGGAAAAGAATGTTCTTGGCTTAAGTTCCCATGCTGACAATTACCATTTGTTTGCAGTAGCATTATCCTCAGTGTAATGGACTGATAAGATAAAAACTGCAATTATCTATCGTGCAACAGCATTATCCAACCTGATATTTTGACAGATGTTTTGAGTAGCTCAGTTGATTTATTGTTGTTAGTTAAAGCTTTCAAATGTTTTGTCATGTATTGGCCTATCCTTATTTTTTTCTGGATATTTTTTTTTTAATCTATTGTATTTGCCGGTTCACCATTTGTTGACATGGTATTGTAAAGATATGGCTTCTTTAAAATTCAACAAAACTGAGAAACCCCTTCTGGTGTTTTTAGCATACAATAATTTCCTGTAGAGCACAATGACCCACCTGGGTAAACTATAATATATAATTACTATGTGTCAAAACAGCATTCATACCATTATTTGTCTTTAGTACAACGGGTGGCTAAATTCTCCACAGCCAAATTGTAGTTATGAAATGTCACAAACATGTATCATGCATGTGAGTTGAGAGAGAGTGTGTGCACACATTCGTACACACAAGAGCTGTACAGTTTGTGAATTGTTGCTTACGCTCAACAGATTAACAATGCAGTACCCAAGTTAAGGTGTTTACAATTCCTTTACATCATCTGTCACCAACGATACACAAAAAACATTGAATTAGTTCTCCCTCGCTTTCTCAAAAAGTTTTACACAAAGTTATGTACACCCCTGCTACTCACCCCCACTCCATTCTCACACCTTCACGCCCTCTTTTTTTTTTTTTTTTGAGTAAAAGGAGGTGTGAGGAAGAATAATAGGGTAGGCTTTGTTTGTTGTTTATATCCATCCCTAAAACTGTATGCAATCTTTCAATTCTTTAATTACATGGGTTTTTTGTTTTTTTTAAATTATTGATAAATTATAATGTGTAATCTGGGTATTACACTTGTAAGTCGCTTTGGATAAAAGCGTCTGCTAAATGACTAAATGCAAATGTAAATGTAATCGTGTTTAAAATTATGATTTGTTTAACATATGTCTAATCTTTTACACTGTCTATTTTATTGTGGATCAACATTTTAATTTTTGATTAAACTGTTTCCTCAGGTGGGCTGGAGCACAGCCAGGGATTACTACACCTTCCTCTGGTCTCCTATGCCTGAAAACTATGAACCAGGAAGTACTGTTCACAGGACTGTGGTGTTTCAAGGTACAGGCACACACTCCCTACTGTATGTAAACCACGATACAGCCCCAGAGTATTCCAAAGCAACTCCTCCATTTTATGGCACATATAAAAACCAGTACTTTTATTTAATAAGGGAACACAACCGCAAACAACGGCCTGGGACCTGAGCACCTCTCAAACCACACACACACACACACACACACACACACACACACACACACACACACACACACACACACACACATTGAGGGCCTGCAAACAGGTTTTACTGGGCCTGGAATGGTCAAATATTACACAGTGAAAATATGAGAGCATGCTGTGGTGTGTCAGAAGTCAGTAAACAAGTTGTCTGCCGGATGTTCTGTACTTACTCCTCTGTCCCAAAGAACCAAGCCTGACATGTCAATAATGTGCCCTGAGAGCGTAGCTGTTGGCTGTTTGAAATGTATATGCACATACTGTGTTGGCTATTACAGTATTATGCATTTTCTGTTAAATTTACTTGCTATTGTTCTTCGAGAAAGAGGCAGTGCGATCACAGCTGTGTATCTTTTCTTATTTTTGAACAAGAACAGTTGCTGTATTGGCCACACTTACCTAAAATACAATGAAATTAACTGAAACAGATTACTGTTTGCTGAAGTGAATATGAAATATAAATATAAATAAAAAGAGAATTTAACACATGCTCTCTTATCTCTTTGCACTGTAGGTTATTATGTACCTAAATCTGATGGAGAGTTTTATCAGTTCTGTTATGTTACACATGCTGGTGACATCAGAGGAGCTAGCACTCCCTTCCAGTTCAGGTCAGCAACCCCCACTGAAGAGCTGCTGACTGTTACTGAGGACGACAGCAACTCAGACATACTGGTTGTCACCACCAAGACTGGTCTGTTAGAGGTAGGACATGTGAGAAGAACATGTTTCTCGTAAGGTTTTGACTCACATTAAGAGTCCTATAGAAGGCTAGTACAACAGGTGCTGACCTGTACCTGAGAAGAGTACGAATTCCCCTTTTGGCATTGCTCTACATCATTGTCCTTCTAGATTGCTGTGAAAACCTACATAAAAATGCATTCTTCCTCTACTACAATTTTTTTCTATTTCTTTAGATAACTCATACATAAAAATGTTTAAGAAGCATGTTCCATTCTCATCTGTCCTTTTCACTCAACTTATCTTCTCCTTTGCAGCGAGTGGAGGAGGCACAGCAGGAGCGCAGGGAGCTGTTAAAAGCCATGCGGCTCCTGCAGGAGGAGAAACAGCAGTTGCAGGAGGAGCAGAAAAGACTGGCCAGGGAGAGGGAGCAGGAGAGGGAGACATGCTCCCTGTTGAGGACACACAACCAGGTTAGCAAGTGGGGATAAGGTACAGGGATGGCAAAAAGGGGTAAACAGAGAGATGTTTGTTTTGCACTTGCAGAATACTTTATTAGTAAACAAATAATTCTATTTAAATATTAAATATATAGATCTGAATCATATATATATATATATATATATATATATATTTTGCAACACTGAAATGTGAAATTAAAGACGAGACAGTTCCAAGAAGTCTGTGCATGTGTGTATTTGTATGTAAATATATCGGAGTCTACAAAGACAGTCACTATTTGCATGTGTTTGGTGCCGTTTCCTCACCAGTGATCACAGGTCTGAAAACTTCAAAGAGATTTATGAATAATCTGTGTCCATGTCGAGAGACACTCAAATAGCTGAAGTGTGTGTGTTTCTGTGTGTGCACACCAATTATTCTCTACCGTCTTTAACAACCAACTCAGTGGGCCAGAACGGAATTGGGACGCAGTTTTCCTGGGCATCTGGCGTCAGGGACGATGCCATCGTAACCACAGAGTGAACAAACATGACGTCAAACACGCACACAAATGCACATCTATACACATGCACATACTGCCTCCCACCCCACCTTCTTCAATCTCACGTTCACATTCAGGTTCCGCACCACAGGGCCTCTTTAATGTGCATTCACATATGCACAAGCGCATGTATGCACACACAAACAAACACACTCATTATCCCACCCACTTGCAAACCCTTTTAGTCTGTGTGTGGAATGAGAGGAGGGTAGTCCACAAAACCGCCTGCCTGAAAAAAGAGCCCTGCCCAGCCTCAGGGACAAACACCACTCAGTCACGCGATTCAGTGGCCACTGCTTTCTCGCTGTCTATTTTCTCCTCATCTGCGTGTCCATTTCTTTCTCACTCAGTTTTCATGGATTTCTTTTTATGTTTAAGCTGGCTAGATAAACCTGAAAAAAAAAACCCACATAAATTCCTGTCAAAATGAAATTAAAAACCTTCACAATTAATATAATTTTTTTTCCTGAATAGGCTTCCCTATTCAGTCACTCACTAGTAGGGTTTTGGTTTGTTATGAATTACTTATTTAGAATTAGCTTGGCACACACACACCTAATAACAACAGAAGAGGGACAGGACGGGGAGAGGTGAGCAGGAGGAGAGGTGAAACACCAAAACTTGCCAAGGGTCAAGTAAGTTTACATCCAGTATCTTATCGCCACCTAGTGCTGATCCCTGGTTTAGTAAGAGTCAGAGCAGTATGCTTTGAGTTAGTTTGCTGCTCCTTTTACGAAGGACAAAATCGCCATAAATTACGAGGCAGTACACACTTACACTGTTATTGCCATGCTGCTTTTCATTCAACAGGCATGTCCATCTGTAGATATACGACTTGTGTGTAGGTGTGTCTGTGTGCTCTGTATAGCCTTTACAGTAGGTGCATTAGCTCATGCCATGCTGATGAAAATATCCTTTGAGTTTAACATGAAAACATAAGTACATATTTTGTGGCTGCTAATTTTACGACTACAGTTTTTATAAGGTCTTTATGCACTGCTAAAGTGCTTCCCAAACGCCAGCCGTAAAAATCATACAGTAATCTACACAGAGCCAAGCCCTAGAGGGAGACAGGCCTGAGTATGCATTGGTGTGTGTTTGTGCACTCTGTCTGTCCTGGACTGATGGCCAATCTCTCTGCTTTCTATCTGCCTCCATATGTCCTTGAATGTGTAGCAATGCATCGGGTGTGTATGTGTCTGTGTGCACGTGCACTACATAATAGAAATTACAGTGGAAGCTGAGCCATGTTGTTCTGTCAGAACCAATATTAGCTATGATTGATTTAATGTCCTTCACTGCTGATTAGCAGCAAGTTTAAACAAGACGTTTCCTCAGCAGGCACACCACACGGAGAAACCAGACCTTATACAATCTGGTGTGCAATAATAGGAATTAGTTTTTTAAGGTATTCACTGATAGGAGACAGGTTATTCCTGCAGGCATTCACCACATGCTGCTCTTGTTTGTTCAATTAGGGCTACTGAAAAGGTCAATAACTTTGAATACTGCTTGTGTGTTTTGCATCAATCAACAGAGTTGCATGAGCCTTAATTTGTAACTGGTGATTTGTAATTGTTAATATAAGACTTTACAAATCCCCAAACAGGAATTTTTTTCTACAGCTGCACTAGAAATATGCAACATGCTTGCTACTGTATATACGTTTGTTCATAGACCCTATACATGAAACGTTGGTGCAAATATAATTTCAACTTCGTAAAGGGGGTAGGTATAAATGATTAATGCAGTACATATAAAACATGTGCATCATTGCATCATGGAGTATGTAATCTATGCAACACACATGTGCTGTGTCTCATGAAATATTATTATCTATGATTAATCATCAGGGTTGCACAAGGTCCTGACTAAATCCAGCACTACTTCTTCCTCTGCGGAGTCTGCTGCAGTGATTGGCTGGATTGCTTGTCATTGTGATTTACAGCTTCACAGCTTCTCTGTTGTCACATAGGAGCTGCTTCGCTCATCACAGGGTCTGTCAGAAGAGAGGGAGGAGGTGAGGAGGAGACTGACAGAGGCCACAGACCGGGTTCGTCAGTTGGAGGAGGACCTGCTGGGAGTCACCCAGAGAGGCCTACAAAAGGAGACAGAGCTCGATTGGTCAGTTAAGATTGGAAAATGCCAACAAATGGTCAACAAATCAGTGATTCAAACATTTCCATTTCCAAACCTGAGGACATTTAAGTACCTGCTTCTGTTGAGAGTATCATCTCAAATGTCTGCAACTTCCTATGCTTTCAGTTAAAAAAATCAAAAGTAATTGAAGCATTAAATCTGCATATTCCATGAAGAATGCCATGTTCAACCTTTTTCTCAAATATATTTTCCTGTTATTTGGGGGTCATTTCGTATATTTAGTACCTGTAGTAAGGGCTGCTAAAGTTGGCACTTTACTTGGTAAACAATAAGGGGATATTTTCTAACATTCTAACATTTTTTCATTTTGTGCAAAAACAGCTTGATGTATTCTGATGTTTTTTCTGTAATTAGCACATAAAACTTCCCAAAACCTTTTTCCCTTTTTTCCAGTCTGCGTGATCGTCTGAAGAAGCTGACAGCAGAGAGGGACAGTCTTGAGAACCAATTGAAGAATGAGAAGGATGAGAGAGACCTTTACAAGGTAAGAGACGGACTGGATGAATGCTGCTTGCAAATATTTCTAGTTATCCTATGTGGTTGTTTTAGTTAGCACTGTGTGTGTGTGTTTGTGTGTGTGTGTGTGTAATGGTTGCTTTGATACATGTACTTAATTGTTTCTGTTAGTAGTTATTTTTTTATGTACTTGGATCTTAATCTCAAGGGATCTGGTGATTAAAGATTTAATTAAATCTAATAATGACGTGTTATGGAGCAGTGTGTGTTGTTCTTCTTCTTTGTGTTATTACTTGTGTAGGCCCACCTGCGCAGTACAGAACTGGAGAACACCAAACTGAGTGCAGAGCTGCAGATGTTGAAGGCAGTGGAGCTAAACCGAGAGGTGACCATTGCCCAGTTCCAGGAGGAACTGGAGAGGCTCAGGGTATGTGTTGCACAGCGGGACAGCTTGGAGAAAGAGCTGGTGGCACACAAGGCTGACAAGGTAATGTCGCTTGTTTGTAATTTTGCTGCCAATGTCAAATAATTAACCAGATCTTGTGATTAACCCGAAATGTTAAATATAAGTAATACATCTTTACACATCTACTGCACTCAGAGTATAATTGTGGGTTTGTTTTGTAAATCTGTTAATCTATATATTAATTTCCTTCACTTTAGGCAGAGCTGGCCCGTGTGGTCGAGCAACTCCGTCAGGCCGAGGAACAGCTGCAGGCGTCGCGGCAGCAGGCCTCCATGCTGGCCTCAGAGCTCCGTGATTCAGCCAGCGCCCGTGACCATACGATGACTGAGCTGTACCGTGCCCGCTTGGAGGCTGACAAGCTCCGCGCCAGTCTAGCTGATGCTCAGGCTGAGTGCCAACGCATGGAGAGCCAGCTAGACCGCATGAGAAGCACTGCACAGAAGGAGGTGGTCAGTACCTCTGCCTTTCACTTTCTGGGATGTGATGTCCAAGAATTAGAAAAGCTAAATAATGAAAAACTTTTCCTGTGGGAGTTTGCTCACCTTTTTCTACGTCAAGATGTAGAGTTGAGGTGTGGCCTTATTTTCAGTCAGTTCAATCGGTTTTTGTAATTATCATCTCCTTCTGTTTAAGGGTGTTGGGACCAGTGAAGAGTTCACACCCAGTATTATAGTGGTGTCAGAGGCAGAAGCTGAGCTGCAGAGGGAGGTTGAGGAGCTAAAGCTGCGTCTTCATATGGCTGCCGAACACTATAAGGAGAAGTACCGGGAGTGTCAGCGACTCCGCAGGCAGGTTGCCAAACTAAACACTACTGAGACACAGGCGGTGAGTAACTGGATAGTGATAGTGAGAGACATTTAAAAAAAACATATAACAAAAACTACCTACAGATACGGTAGATTTACACAGAAACAACTAGCAAGTAGATTGTGTTAATACATTTATTTATGTTACTACGTGTCTGTTTACAGGAGCCAAAGAGAAATGCATCCACTGAGACAACACAGGAGCCACTGACTCCTAGTCCAGAATCACCCACAGGAGGTGGACACACCTAAAAACACGCATTGGGGTTCCATTTATTTTGACATGTAGACCATTAAGACTTATGCTGCAATTGAAAGTAATATTTGTTCTAACTCTTCATAAGTCATTTGTGGAAAAACGAAATCATAACAGAAAGAGATTACACCAAAAATGTTTCCTTAACAATATTAAAGGAAAAATAACACAGTAAGCATTAATGCTTGAATGAAAGGGAATGTCCAGCTGACCATATAATTCTCCGTGTTTTTGCAGGGAATATTAGTTCTGCTGTTCTACAACAAGAAGCTGAGATGACAATCACCCCAGAAGTTCATGACAGGGAAGCAACACAAATCAGCAGAGAAAAGGAAGAAGGGGAGAGACAAGAAAGGCCAAAAGCAGAGGGGGAAGAAGACACAAACCCAACTAAAAAGAATGAAGATGAGAAAGAACAGGAAGAGAAAAAGGAGAGTCTGCAAGAGGAGAGCCTGAGGATGACAAGCTGGGTGGAGGTGGAGAATGATAGGCCAAGTGCTGAGGAGAATTGTGTAGTGGAAAATAGTGCATCGAAACCAGAGGAAGTGAGAGATGGTGTCAAGGAACATGTATTGCTGAGTGTGGATGAAAGAAGCATGGGGGAAGCACAGATGGAACAGACTCGCTCGGTGGAGGAGGAGCTGGCAATGATGGAGGAGAAGTGGAGGGAACAGTGTGCCATTAATGAGACACTCAAACAGCGTCTGGCTGACGAAGAGGAACGGTTTAAAGTAAGATAAACACTTGCATGCCAACATACACACCAGAGCTTAACATTGTGATTAACTTATTTCTGACTCATTCTATTCTTTTTTTGTGGGCACAGAAGTGCCCTCAATACAGTGCGTACAGTGTGTAAACTTCCTACAAAGTAAGGGCTTTGCGGTTATAGTTATTGTTATCATTGAACTATCACAAACCGTGTTAATCTTACTTCTCCTAGAGCCCAATGTGAGATCTTCAACACCAAACATTACATTTACAATTAAGCAGAATACTGTACTTCAGTGTCATTGCTATGGCATCATACAAAATGTTCTATCTTAACAGAAATGCAACCCTAAAGCATGATTGATCAACCCCTACGCTTAACAGTGGGTTCTGCTTAATCTTCCCACAGATAATTTGCAGTCAGATGGGGGTTTTGCATGCGTTTCCAACTAGATTAGTTTAGAGCTCTTCTCTCTGAAACTTTTCTTGACCTCCCCAGTTCTGCTCAGCTGATATCTCTTAATTTCATATGCAGTGGAAACTGCAAACTGAAAATGTTTTTACTATATTGTCATGACCTGCTTTGTGAGGATCAATAACATTAATTTCCAGTTTTATGCAGCTGCATAGAAGAACCAATAATCTTTACCCAAGGTTTGCGTTAGAGTAATTATAAAGCTTTGAAATTGGCACCAGCTGACATTTCCAAAAAATGTTGTGCATATGCCTTAGCTCTAATGAACAAATAAGACTTTACAGATCTTAGGGTGCCCAAACATTTGCACAGTTTTTTTTTTTCATTTATGAGTCATGAAAGGACCTGTGAAATAATTTTTGCTTAACATTAGTTGTAAAGGCAAGTGCAAGCAGGTTGGAACCGGTGGAGAAGAGTGTCAGGTGTGTTGTGTGATAAAAGAGTATCAGTGAGAATGAAAGGAAAGGTGTTCAAGACGGTGGTGAGACCAGCGATGTTGTTCGGCTTAGAGACAGTAGCACTAAAGAAAAGACAGGAGGCAGAGCTGGAGGTAGCAGAGCTTAAGATGTTGAGGTTCTCTTTGGGAGTGAAGAGGATGGACAGGATCAGGAATGAGGACATCAGAGGGACAGCTCATGTTAGATGTTTCGGAGATAAAGTCAGAGGCCAGATTGAGGTGGTTTGGACATGTTCAGAGGAGAAACTGTGAATATATCGGTAGAAGGATGCTGAGGTTGGAGCTGCCAGGCAGGAGGTCTAGAGGAAGACCAAAGCGGAGATTTATGGATGTAGTGAGAGAGGACATGAAGTTAGTTGAGGATGGAGGATGCAGAAGACAGGGTTAGATGGAGGCACATGATTGGCTGTGGTGACCCCTAAAAGGGAACAGCTCAAAGGAAAAGAAGAAGAAGAAGGTGTATTTCATAGCTTCTCTTGGACATATGGTATTAACTCTGTTTTTTTAATTGGCTCATAAATAACAAGAATAACGCTTGGCCACGTGGTGTCAGATATTTTTGACATTGTACTTGACTATATATTTACCAAGATAATCCGGATTACTGCATACATGCACGTCATTGTTGCATCTCTGCTACACAAAAGTCATGTGTGTGGTATGTGATTCAATCCAAGCAATTGATCATGTTGCGTCTGTGTGAGCATGCTTTATTTTAAGTGTGTGTACCCGCCAAAGTACCAACTGCCTTTCTTAACCTCCATGAGTGAGTGTGTGTTTATCAGTGCTGTAAATAAGGCTCTCTCTTGTCTTTGATAGAGTCTCCTGTCTCAGGCGAGGGCCTCAGGCCCTATGCCACTCTTAATGGCCCTGGAGACTGACAAGAAAGGCAGCCGCAAAACACTATGCTTTACGGCTGTTTACATCAGCCATCCAGAGGATGGCTCATGGGAGTGAAGGAGAAGGGAGAGAATGGGGGGAGTGCAGAAATCAACTGGTGCAGACTCCCTTTGCCTGAACTTAACCCTCTAATGCTGCTCCTGAAATTTATGAAGAGGGGGAAAGTGAGAGAGAAAGAGAGGAGATGAAAGCAAATGACAGAGAAGCCAAAAGAAGCTAGCAAAATTTAAGAGTGAGGCTAGACAGACATGGAGCAGAAAGGCAAACTGTGGGATGGGGGGGGGCTTTGGAACCTTTGTAATGGGATGAAATAAGAGAAGAGCAGGCAACCAACCATGTAAACTATCCTACAGGGTCAGTTCTGTTAGGAAGTTAAAGATTTACTATGATCCCCTGGTCAGCTTCAGTCTGCTCCGTACATGGACTGTGGGTTTTTACAGTAAGACACATTTGAAACACTTTATATATTAGTGAACAAATAATATAAACGATCACTTGCTTGTCTGTTTCAGTGCCACAAACGGGATGACAATTCCACCTAGAAGCAAGAGACACAGAATGTGTTCAGTGTTCATTAATTGTATGCTTGTAAGGCGCAGCTGTAGCTCAGTTGGTAAGGCAGTCGTCCACGAACCACAGGGTCAGTGGTTCGTGGACGACTGCCACGACGACTTTCTAACAGAGCTGAAAGGCAGTAGATACTTGTGGTGGTGGTTCGATCCCCGATCCCAGCTATATCTCGATGTGTCTCTCACTGAGACTGAACCCCTAACAGCCCATTCCCCTCCCCAGCTGTGCAGTCCCAGTCCAAGCCCGGTAGAAATTGGGGATGGTTGCGTCAGGAAGGACAAAAAAAAAAAAAAGTTCATTAATTGTATGCTTCATATCAAGTTTGAGCCAATCTGTTGAGCAAATCCCGTTCACCACCTTATTATTTTATTATTAGTTATTTTGGGAGCTGAAGTGTCAAAAAATTAATTGACACCTGCATTTCCTATCGATGACTGTTTAAAAGTAATGTTTCGAGCAAATACAAATATACTGTCCTGTAGTCCCAGGTTCTCAAATGTGAGAATTTGCAGCACTTGTCAAATGTGTCATGGTTAATTGAATTTCATTGGAATAATAATTTATTATTGTCTTGTCTGGTTTTAATAACCCATTATTAAATTAACCCATTGTTAAATTTTAACAACTGAGTGGACACAAATCAGGGTAATATGATCACTAGTCTGGTCAGTGAAATAATGTTCTGTCTCTCTATTACAGATATATTAGAGTTCAATATTTTAAACCAACCCTGAGGTAGACTGCCATCGTGTCCAGGGTGTATTAAACCTCTGACAGCTGTGATAGTCTCCACCCTCCTGAGCCCTGAGAACAGAATAGGCAGCTAACATAAAAGATGCATTATTGCGAATGCAACCCTAATGTTTTTCTTTTGTTTGTGTGTTTTCTGTCATAGATGCAGATGGCAGAGCGAGCCAGTGAGGTGACGGAGCTAAAACGGAACCTAGCAAAGGCCCTTAGAGACAAGGAGCAACTACAGGAGGTAAAGCGCATATACAAGTACACTGTTCTGCATGAGTTTTATGTTGTTTCCAGCATTGGGTAAATGAGCAATTAATATATCCATTCTTCAGTTATCCATGGAGGTTTGAATAGGGAAGGATTTGCATTAGAAAGGTTTTTGATTATTAACATTTTCATCCCATAACAGTGCTGCTGATTATATCAACCACATCAAATGTAAGAAAGTAATCTAAGCTCTCAATTAAATTCCCATGAGTGCAGTGTCTAAACTGATTTCTGTAGTGTTACCTTCCAATCTCCACACTCCCCACTACCCACTAATTAATACATCTATGCTGGCTTTTTACGCCCATTGGTACAGTGCCATTAGACAGTTCAAATGCCACACAACGTGTCTGTTTCACCTTCCTAACCCTGGTTTAAATGTTAGACCTGATAGCAGCGCACTAATGAAGTCATCAAGAGAGGGGGTCAGAAAGACATAGAAAGACGAGTGAGGGAGAGTAAAAAGGTAGAGAGCGAGTGGCTCTATCAGCAAAGTCAGAGCAGAGGGAGCCACAGTCTGACACCCATTACAGTAATGGGTAAGGTAATAATGCTCTTGCTTCAGATATAATCACAAAGGGCAGCAATAGTGTAGGGGGAAACTTAACTTTTAGTTAAAAGTAATTACTCTCCATGTAACAGTGAAAATGTGCTATGGAACCATTTGACTGAATTTCTTTCACACAGCTGCTTCATCCTCACTTATCCCTTTCTCTTAAAACATATCGAAGAGCCATATTGAAAAAGGAAATTTATGAAACCTTAATTAATATGCACTGATAAACTGATGTAGATAATGATATGAGAATATTGAGTATTAAAGTATAAATGTGTATATGTGCATGGTATATGATCAAATGCATCTGTGCAGTTACAAATGTAATTACACAGTTTCTGTCTTTATGTTTTCAAGTTCAACTAACAAGAAGATTATTTTAAATACATAATACTTGTTTGAGCCCACTAAAGTACCATGACATTCTCTCCTACAGGAGCTGGAGCGTTTTGTCTCCAGGCAGAAACAGCAGGATGCTGGTGTTCAGGGGGCTGAGATTAGGCAGCCAATGGTGTTACACTACCCTATGCCCTACCCCCAGGACCCCTCACCACCACCGCTGGTGCCACAGAGGCCTGCTGAGCTGCAGTTTGGCAATCCCTACTCCACTGAAACCACAAAAGGTAGGAGGAAACCAAACTTTGATGAGTATTTATTTTTCATATTCTATTGAATTCTGTTACTGCTGTTTGGTTAAGGACAGAAAAAGGTTCATGCGCATTGATGTTTTACTAGACCGGGTGGAAGTTGCTCTGTCACCTGAGCACATGTCCCGTCCACCACCTGAGGCCCCGCCCTGCACTCCTCCCTGTGCACCCCCAATCACACCCCCGAGTCCTGGCCCTGCGGCACCAGGCTGGGACCAAGAAGTGGTCTGCATTCAGCCATCTCGTAGCACAAGTCCCCCCGAGAGCCTGGAGCCTCCACCAGAGGAAATACGAAATGTAAGGGCATAGATATGTACACTAACCCTAACTAGGAAATACATGTAGTTTATGTAATATTTAGGATTTTGTATACTTACATAAACCCTTCTTGGTTGTTTATAACTTTTTTCGGTTTAATGGTAAAAACATTTTGATGAATTTGTGTTTGTTATTTGTGTTTGTATTTGTGTTATTATATAAATGACCATCCTTTTCATAATGTGCTTGTGTTGTGTATCAAAGGTTGCTGACGGGGCTCCGCCATCCTGTAACCACCAGTCCAGTAGGCACAGTGAAGCCAGAAGCAGTTTCTGCTTTGATTCCAGGTAGAACACCTACACATATAAAGAAGCAGGGGGAAAAAACACAAGCAAACGGAAAATTGCAGATTTAAAATTGACATGTCAAGTGAGATTCTTTTTCAGTGCACAAGGTATCTGAATAATTTCTGCATCCATTGGTGTTAAAAATAATATGGTAGATGCATACATTTAGAGACTTGAAATTACTTATAGATGAAGTATCACATAATGCTGATAATAGACCTGCAGGAGATAATACAGTTAATGCTTAGTACTGAATTAACAAATTTTCCAGGCGCTGAAACCTCTGGGTTTTATTACTTTTATTCTGGTCTGAAAAAGGAAAGAAAGTCCAGATGCACTGGCAACACTCATTCAGAACAATGAAGAACAGTGCTGTAGAACTGTTGGTTTTGCAGGACGAAGACTTAATTCTGATGCCAAAGCACAGCAGTGTTAGAGTATATGTAGTTGTCCTAAGTCTACAGGGGTCAGACCTCTGGCCTGTCATCTAAACTATACCACACTTCTCTTTTTCCCCCTTCCATGTACCCCCCTCCCCCCCTCGCATTCTCCAGCAGTGACGTTCATAAGCGCTGCCCACTATGCGAGGTGATCTTTCCACCACACTTTGAGCAGCGCAGCTTTGAGCAACATGTGGAAAGTCACTGGAAGGTCTGCCCCGTCTGCTCCGAGCAGTTCCCACTCAACTGTCAGCAGCAGCTCTTCGAGAGGCACGTCCTCACACACTTTGATGGCCACGTGCTCAATTTTGAGCAGATTGAATGAAGAGTGTAAAGGGCAAAACTAGAATGCTCACCTATTGTGTGGGTAAATGTGTGTTGTCAGCTCTTAGTTCATTTTTATCAGGGTTTGGTTAAGTTGTCTTGTTATTCTACAATCATTAGCACTTTGCAATCTTAAAGGTTAGAAAGGATGTAGTTCATATATGAAAGGAGGCAGTTTGTCCTTTAGAGGCTACTTTCACCTTAATTCACAGTGGCTACAAAAATCATTGACACTTGTGAACGGTGTCATGGTCCTTCACTTTTGTATCTTTTTTCTTCTATCTTTCTTCTTCACGGGACTAAGGCACCACTGGAAGTGCATGTATTTTATTCTGTGTTCTAAACAAAACTACAAAATTCCAGTTGCTGAAGCGGAGTGAATTGTAGCAGGAAATTTCAGTTGAGGCTTTGAAAAAAAAGAAAAAGTTTTAGTAGCTTAACATCCCTGTTCTTTCACAATAATGAATATTTATTTTCAATAAGTAGGATTCTGTTTCAGTAAAGCAGTCAAACCGTGCTTCATCATTTATTTGCCTACATTATTCAAGGCTTGAAAAGATAGAAGAGATTAGAAATTGTGTCAAAATGTAAATGCAGATAAAGATGCATTTATGTCTTGAAATTAACTTGGACAGGAAGTGAAGTTTGAGTTCTCCCATACTACTGTGTGTATGATAGTGTTTTGCAAACAAAGACATCAGATGGTTTAAACAAAAACAGCACTACGTTTTCATGTATCTGCACTAAATAAGGCTTTATTCTGAATGTACTGTACATATGAAAGTAAGTATAAGTTGTTGAGAGACCTGTGAACTATTGTTATGACCCTGCCTCCCTGTTACCTCCTCCATGTTTTAGTGATGAAAGAATGACAGACCAATGATGTTTTACTTCCTGGTGTGCACTTTTTTGGTCTTGGGCTGGTTGACGAGAAGCTTGGCTGACATACTGTACCATGTTTAAGGCAAATGCACACTTTTACTGTTATGTACTTCCATAATTTTAAAGTTAGTACTGTGAAGATGAATTAATTGCGTTGTGCACAGCTCCATGTTAGCTTCATGGGTGAATGTCATTCGTTTCTCTCCATGGGGCTTCATACCACTGCTTGTCTAATTTTGTGTCATTTCTAAATGAGCACTGACAGTATTGTAATCAGGCTTTAAATTTGCACATGCCCAGTCACAAGTCAGATATGTGTGTGTGTGTGTGTGAGTGTCATGTGTCCAATGCTGCCCTTTCCATATGAGAATGTCTGGACAGCGGTTAAAGTGTGCACTGCAGATATCTTTATGAATAAAGAAGGCTTGTTTAAATGCACTACTGTAACATTGTTTTTCATTTAGGTTAAAAGGGGGGAAAAAACATCACAGAGCTACAGGGCTTTTTCTTTATTTTCCTTTTTTTTTTTGGTCATTTCCTGTTTACATTTAAGCAGCTTCTCTTTTGTAAAGAAAGACGATTTGACATCATTTACAAGTCACTGTTCAGAATCTCTTATCCCCCCATACAAAAAGGAAACATTGGTCTCCACGTTACATACGAAAATATAATTTAAAAGCACTTGACAACAGACACACATTACAATACATTCACTGTACACGGTATACTGAATTCCCTCCCTGCACACAACTTCCACTCCTCCGTTCTGATATGCGTAATACTGCAATTGGCCCCCATGTAAAGCTCAAACTATTGCAATGGTGATCGTGGCATCTGTAAAGCAGTGATGAGTTTATGATTTGCTGACAGACTTCGACTTGGAGACGGAGTCTCTGTCCATCTTGGCCCAATCTCGACTCTGATCCCACCACCAAAACACTTTACGAAAAGTAGGAATGAGGCTTCTTCTCTTTCTCTCACAAACACACACACACACCTATTACCTATATTCAAGGTAATAAATTCTCAGATGCACTTTCTGATACAGATTTTTCTGATACAGATCTTGGATCAATCATGGTTTCTTCAGGATAGACATAGGTGTCTTTCCGGTAAGATTTGTGCTTGTTTCCTAGGGAGCATACTACTTAAAGGCCTTGTATGTACAGTACAGTTTCATCTAATTACTATAGATGAAAAAGGGTATTAGGAGGTACAGTAAGTCAGTAATGGAACAACTGTTTAATATTTTCTGGTATATGACTTGTAAAAAAATTAACAAAAGAAGGTCCCTTTGCCATACACCTGATTTCCTTGGCAACACCAGCTCAGAGGACAGGAGGGTGTGTGCATGTCAGAGGTCACTGTACGCATCAAAGGAAAAAGAAGAACTCATGTTTTGAGCCGTGTGCACAACAACGAAAATTATATCATGAATTAATGTGTTTTGGCACGTGACGCTGCACTGCGCCACTCTTGTTTTTCTTGAGGCAATGAATGATTAAATCCCAGTCAGGGGCAACAAGTTGGCCACTGCAGCACTACGTGACGCAACACCACTAACCAGCCACATAACCATCCTGTTCAAAGAAATCCAACCAGCTGCCTGGCACATAACCACACTGAATACAGTAACACTATATGCTGATGACTTGGATATTGCTGAAAAAACAGACACAATGCTCATGCTTATCACACACGCACACATACAGTACATACAATGAACTGGAATGCTTGCATCTACAACACATACAAATGACAGGTTAGACATGGTAACCTCTTACAAAAACAAGTCCACCCTCTCATTTCACACATTGTCTTTCATTACAGCACAAAACTTATGCGTGAAGACATTCAACGCATTCACACATTGTGGAGGCGCGATGGACAAGAAAATCATTGCCACGTGTTTGGCGACCTCCAGGGTGAAACTCTAATGATCCTGTACCCACACCTTCCCCACCCCCTACCCCACATCAGGCACATGGTATGGTCAATGTTTGGCAGTGGAGAGCCGTTGGCAACGATCATGAAAAAGCAAAAAGAGCTTGGCAACTGGAAAACAGTACAATGCTTAACCTGCCTTGACAGCTAAGTCTCTGAAACACAGCTCTGGCATTCTGAATGAAGGAACACAACTGATTTGAAGTACATGGATGGCTTTCTGTGGGGATGACATGTTTGAGATATGGACTATTGGCCTGGGACATGTTCTAATACGTTCTCTTCCTGATCGACAATCAATTATCGCATTCAAAGTGTGTGACACTGAAAGGCGTATTAGCTACTAAACTTTACAATATTATGAGAGAAAACTTAGCTGTCTTAACCTAAAGTCAGCCAGCTGTTTGACCCTGATCTCTGAGGTGACAAAACTGGCCGTCTCAGCAAATAAGGAATGGAAAGGAACACTTACTGACATAGAAAAAAAATACTAAAACACTGACAAAAATATATAAAATAAAGTGTAACTATGTATGTATATGCTCATGAATAGTTTTATATATTTTATATACACGTACATCTGTCTAGCGTTTATATATCAATTATATCTATTTAAAGTGTAACTTAACTCCTGCTTTCAAATCCCACAAGTTACTGTGAAGGCACAGATCTATGCTCAGCAGGACTCTGCATCTACAGGAAAACAAGCCTGCCACCAGTCCGGTGGGCTTAGATCAGCACTACAACTCAACTTCATCCTGCTTTAGGACCAGCAGGAAAAGAGACGGGGCTTGGTTGCACTTCCTGTTTCTGATCTCCTTTTTACATTGCCCCTTTCTTCTTTCATTTGTTTTTTTGTCTTTTCTTTCTGTTGTTTTTTACAGTTAGCACCTTATGTAAGTCAAACAATAGAAAAAAAAAATTACATAATAGCATATACGAATGTGCAAATATACAACAAGAAAAGTACTACAAAGATACTTTAAAAACATGAGTGATATAACATGGATAGAAAAAATAATATTGTAGCAAACAAAAAGATGAAAATAAAAATTTAAAACAACTTAAAGCATGCACTTGATCCTTTAGTGTGTTGGATTGGTAAAAATGGTTTAGGGAAGGAAAGTCAGGGTAGAACAGGGCTATGTTTGGGTAGTTGAATAGTGTAACAGTGGCCTTTAGCCTTGAATCTTGTGCAGGATCTCGGTGGAGACAGGTGGGTGGAAGTTGATGGTGTGGTGTCTCAGACCCTGCGAGGTCTTGTAGCTCTTGCCACAACGACACTTGAAGGGCTTCCTCACACGAATCTGCGTGCGGTGGCCATTCTTGGCATGGTACTTGATGCCATTTACATTCTGAGACAAGAAGGGGAGCAGATGGATTCAGAGAGAAACAAATGATAAATTTTTAAAATTATATTATATAGCAAGTCACACATTTAACATGCAGTATTGCTGGCTGCAGTATTTTAATAAATATCAGAGGCATTCCAGCTTCCCACACGATGTATCCTAATGATTTGATAGTGTGACTTTCCCACTGGTACCGCCATGAGGTTTATTTTGATGGTTTGTGTTAGACAACGTGTGGACTGACTCAAATCAGCAGCAAACGTGACTTTATCCCATGTCGGTACAAGGCGGTAATGTTCCCACAGTGTCTATTAAAAGGTAGAGCCGAGGAGCTGAATAAGAGTTTTGTTATTAGCTGTAATAAAATTCAACCAAAGCAAATACACCATAATATATTTATCTCAGCTTGCAATCACGACATTCTGGATTTACAATGTGCTTTTTCAAACATTATGCCCAGACATGTGATACTCAGACAAAAGCTCCAGTGTGGACTGGAGCAGAAACTACTAAACCTCGTGTCCTATTCCTGCACAGCTGCAAGTGACTTCTCCATCCCCTGGTGTAGCCTTACCTTGTATCTCTTCTTGCAGCCGGGGACGGGGCAGGCAAAAGGCTTCTCCTCTCCCCCGTTCATGCACATGGAGCTAAGGATGGACTCAGAGCTGATGGCGCTTTCTGTGGTCCACGACTCATCGCTGTCCGACTCCTCATAGTCTACCTCCTCCTCATCATACTCACTGCCTGTGGGTACGATGGAGACATGAAGAACAAGAACAATTCTAGTCGTCCCAGATGAAATATGGGTGACATTTCACCCAAATCGACGTCATGCCTTGGGAATTTACCAATTGACTTTTTATTAATAAATGTCTCTGTATTCTGCCCCGGCTCTGCTGCATTAGCAACCCACATGTTCACTGAAAGCTCTGTTCAGAAAAAACAGCAGTGACACGGATGTGCTTCTGTGTGTGCCTGTGAGTCAAAACACAGGGATTGGCACTGAGTAAGGGATTGTTAAGTGGGAGTGATCCCCATTTCTTTGCTTGGAAAAAGCGCTTTTCTGAAGTGCAGAATATTTTCCACTGGCCTGCATGCACACACAAAGTCACACACATCACAGGAAATGCTGCACCTCAGCTTGAGGAAATAGATGGCACCATGGCACATGTTGAAAGACTGTGTGTGTAACTGTGTATGTGTGCATGTGTAGCTGTGTTGGTGTATAACCCCAGACCTAACACTACATTTGTAACCATTTGGGCTGGAATTGGACATCTGCTTCTGAGCTGTGCAACACACGGCCCCATGCAAACACACAGCGTGACAGCTGCTATGTAATTAGCAAAGTGTTGACTTGTCTGCTCACTGCAGGAGCCACCAAACACACGCACACACGCAGCCCTCGGGTTTAAAGCCTCTATCACTTTCCACTCTGACAGAAGTTTTTCCTAATGAGTCAAGAAATTTGAGCACCTGTTGGCATAAATATCTTTTTATGGTAAAAAAAGAATAATTTGTTGTTTTTATTTACATGGTAAATTGAAGGTGATCTGACTGCCTCTCTCTTATTTATTCTTATATTTTCAAGATACTTTTTAAAGTTTCTTGCACAGTCAACACATGACTGTCAGTTAAGAAGCTGCAAGCAAGCTGCATTCCATTCGGGTTACAAATATCATCATTTGTTTATCAATATGCTGTCTCTAGATTTGATGGATATGCTCCCGATGTTGCAACAATAACTGTAAACTTCTTCTGTAACCAGTAGAGTTAATTTATATTAGTCAGTTTTAAAACCTACCTTCACTCCACACATACAAGCAATCCATCTTTCACTTACACATTTCAACACACACACACACACACACACACACACACACACACACACACACACACACACACACACACACACACACACCTGTAGGTGTGCTGCTGCGAAACGAGGAAGAGGGGGTAATAGGGGGTGTGACAGGAGGCGTCAGGTTGCCGCTGGTGTGGCGAGGGGGCGTGGCCGTGCTGTTCCTAGACACTCCGCCTGTGATGGACAGGGACAGTTTGGGCGTGGCCTTCTTTTTCATGGTCTCCTGCTCTCGGCGTGCCGCATCTGTCATGAACCTGACAAATACATGTCATCAGTAAATGCTGTAAGAAAAAATGCCTGTATATGGATATTTGGGTCAATAAAATACATAGGCTGAAAGTTGTCCTCTTTAGTTTTGCATATTTCTTTTACCATCTGTGAACACATCTGTAAAAAGGGACCAGTATATCAGCCTGTCAGAATTTAGCACCAGTCCTAGAATATAAAATTAGTGACCCTTCTGTCATTTCGGACAACTCATTAGTTGTGTATACAAAGTAAGTATATTAAGTGGTTCTAAGGTTTTGGCACCCTATTTAAAATTAGAACCATCTATGAATATAATGCACTCTCTGTAGCACAATGTATGTAGTATCCACCACCCACTATAACCTCATTATTAACACATTAAAACGCTGAGAAATGATAACCTTTTAAAAGTAGAATTCATGGCAGAACTGCTGTATTGGATTGCACTAGTTTCTACAGTTGTACCTAATAAAGTGGCCAGTGACTGTATATTACACATACTTTTTGAATATAAAACCAAAAGAGAGTTCACCTGAAATGCTGAGAACAGTTACTCTTTTCCTAGATAATTTACTTAACTAGGAAGCCTAGGAAATCAAAGATCTTTTTTTTTTTTACTTTTTATTGTGTTATTTGGTCGTACGATAGGAGCCCTTAGGACTAAATCTCATTAATATATGGCTGTTCTCTAGACTTTTGATTTTGGAAGTCTGAGTTGCTGAATTACCTGATTTAACTGTTCACTTTAAATAAAGTCATCACAACACTTTACAGTAAATACAGATGACATTAACAACCTTGCTACTAGAACAATTACCGCAGAAAACAAACCTCACTCTCTCTTTCTCTCTTTGTCTGCAGTTATCTTTCTCAATGCTGCCTCTTGGAGTGATTTAACGGGGCATTAAGTGGGGATGTGCCACATCAGTTCACCACACAAAAACAGGGCATAATCCTGAGGTGGTGTGCCTCTGGCTGTGCTGTTTTGCAGCGCAGGGAGTCTGGAGTTATTCTCTTGTGTGGTTTTCTGTGCTGGTCTATGGATGAGTCACTGCTGTGTCTATGGGAAGACATCAGTAATTTGAGCTGCTCCCCGCAAGCCACATGTACACAACCTCACGCACACTTGAAAACACTGGTGGAGCAATGCTGCCCTCTACACTTTGTGTGTGTGTGTGTTGTGTGTGTATGTGTGTGCATATGAATGTGTGCATGTACCTATTGATGTAGCTTAGGGCCAGATAAGTGGGTTGCTGTTGCTCCTGCTTCTCAAGGACCCGTGGATCTGTGTCTGAGAGAGAGACAGAAAGAGAGAGAGAGAGAGAGAGAGAGAGAGAGAGAGAGAGAGAGAGAGAGAGAGAGAGAGAGAGAGAGACGGTCAGATTAATCACTGCTCTCTGTGGAGGGAAAATGCTGTGAGAATACTCTTAGTATGTAGCTGACTCATACATCTATTCTTCCTGCCAGACTGGCTGATGAATTACTGGATGTTTCTCACACTACATTCTCTGTTTTAGTCTATAATGCGTGGCAGCCTGCAGATACATTTGAGACGTTTTCATAAATGACAAATTATTTCGCCAGTGCCAAGCTCTCTGTAATTTACAACCAACATCTTTCCTAAAGTCACCCAAGGCTGTTAAATCATCACCAGATTCTGAACGTGACAGAGAAGAAATTTGTCCAAGAGTAAAGGTGTGACTTGGAGGTGGTGATGAATGTACACAATGTATTGCTCGAACACACACACACACACGCTTTTTCCAGTTGACTCGTCAGGAACACTACATAGGCAACTTCCACTGCCTGAGGGAAACAGTGTTAACTTCAAAGCCCCACCTCCCAACTCCCTTCAAAACAGAAGCAAGTGTGCATGAAAACCCTGCATGTGGGTCCATGTGTGAAGTACCAGTGCCATCAAGTGTTCAACAGAGGAACAATTCAATAGGATCCACAATAGAAAAGAAACTAGCAGTCTTGTCTTTGTCTGTGTGTTTCAGGGCTTTTGTGTTTGTGGCAAATGGTGGCATAATTGTAGCTGCATATGTAATGGCTAGCAGATGTACAGTGGTTCCGATCCAAGAACTGGATCATCTCTGTGCAACAAAAACAACTGGTTTCTCCTTCCAATCCCAAGCGCTTGTGTGTATGTGTTTGTCTTTGTGTGCTGGCCTTCTCAGCTCTTCGGTTTTCAGGCTTTCACACCTCATAATTAAAAAAGAATGTAGACTTCCCACTGTGCAGGAGAATACCAAGGAGACCAGCAAACAAGAAAACAACCCAGGGAAAAATGCACTCTACTAATGCTGCTGCTGCAGTACAGAGCAGAAAAGTTTATATTAAAAGTACACAGCACGGAAAAACATTGTTAAGGAGAAAAGATAGCAGGGGGATTGATCTAAGAAACCAAGCTCACACACAGCTGAGGTGGTCCACAAAGGGGGTCTTTGACAGCCTTTTATAGCTGAGCCTTAATACACACATACACACACACACACATGCACACACACACACCTGGACCTACATCACTGACAGAGCTGAGTCATGAGACACAGAGAGAGCCAGTAGCATCTTGTCTGACCTTTGACCACAGAGCTGAAATCTTTTTTGTAGCAATGCTGAAAAATAATCTACCACTATAATATTTCTGATGTCAGTGTGTATCAATTCAAAGTGAAAAAGTGAATTCTGATATTTTCAGGCAGGGAGGATTTGTAATAAATCAACATATAACACAACATGATACTTCCAATGTGTATTTTGCTGCTTTTCCTCATTTTGTACTATAATAAACTAAATATCTTTTATCTCTGAACTGGTGATTGAACAAACAACTAGTTAATTTGAGAAGAATTGGCACATTGATCAATAATGAAATTATTGTAAATTGCAGACCGAGTGTGTGTACACTGAGACATTTATTACTGTAACTCTGCTAAAGCAGTAAAATACGCTCAGAAAGTAAAATGTAAAAAATGGTAATGAAGCCCTAAAGAGCAGGAAAACCACTTAGATCATAAACTATTTTGATACAAACTAAATATTCATAGTAAATTAATCTGCCAACGCAACGGTGGTTTTCTAATTCTCTGAAAAAGTCTTAGGCCATCACCAACTTTGCTGTTTTAGCAAGATCAAATGATAAATCATTTTAATTTCTGGTTCTCTTATGATATAGCCTGATATAGCCATATTTCCTGAAAATACAGGAAATAAAAAAATCAGCCCTTCCTACAGTTCTTTTATACATTTCTAGATACCAGATCACATAGAGCTTCTATGCTATTCAAGTCTATACACAGAGGCCAGTCCACTGTATTTTATGGCTGATTCATTCAAATGTTATTTCACTGTATTTAGCAGCTTGCTTGGAATCATTGTCGTGTGTAAAAATCAGCTTTTAATCAGACATTTCTAGAATGAATGGCATGATGACTTAAAACCTAATTTTTTTGCATTCATGATCCCATCAGTTTGCACAATATCACCAACACCACTGGCAAAAATGTAGCTCTAAACCACAACATACCCTCCACCTCATTCTTCTTCTTCTCTAATTCTTATCTAATTCTTCTCTTAGACATATTGTTGATAGTTGGATCTGAATATTTCAAACATTAAATTATCACTCCATATGACTCTTTTCCACTAATTTCCACTCCAGTCTATATGAGATTTTGCCTATCGAAGCTTTTTTGCTCTCCTATCAAAAAAAGTGTTGTTTTTTTTCCAGCTATCACTTCACAAAGACAATTGCCGATTAAGGTATAAGTTATAAAAGGATTTGCAGTTTTCAGGGGGCTGTGGCTCAGTTACACAGTGACAGTAAAAACATATTTTTCCTTTGCAAATTTTTTAAAAGTGAAAAACAAATCTCCAAATTCTGTCAGATGCTGTTTACTTTATTTTTCTTCAATACGAGTCTAGAACTTGAGTAGAGTTTCTGACTGTTCTTGAGTGGCCCAGATCTAAACCCCATAGAACATCTGTGGAGAGGCCTGAAGGTGGCAGTTCACTCTGACAGAGGATCTGTCAGGAAGAAATGGATAAATGACTCAAATCCAGGTGTAAGAAGCTTGTAGAGACTCACCCAAGGAGACTAAAAGCTATAATTACAGCCAAGACGCTTTTTCAAAGTACAGGATTAAGGTTCTGAATCCTTTTATAAATGAGAGATTTCAGATTTTAAATTTTTAATAAATTTGCAATATCAAAATTAAATTCATTTTGTTTTCATTGTTTTGTTAAATCTAAACATTATTTTCCAAAAAGCAAAGGGTGTAAATATTTTCTCAATCAATTCTGACTCCAACTATTTTTTGCTGGATATATTCATAAGTATATTCAAAAATACCAGGATCACTCTAACCATGGCAGAAAGTCTTCTAAACGTAATTTTGTCAAACGTTTAACAGTCAAGTCTTACAGAACAAGTGAAGAAAGAAATATACCAACTTTAATAACTTGGTATGTTAAAAGAGCTTAGGACTGTGCTTTAAAGATGGGCTACGTGTGTGCATGTGTGAGCCTGGAGAGAAGGGGTGAAGCAGCTGTATTGGTGTAAACGGAGTAAACCAGGTGCACCACTTGCTGTTAACGTTGGTAGACTTTACGATTTCCGCTCACCTAGCAGGACAGGAAGCTAACACACTGCTGATCCTGTGACTGGAGCAGGAGGGGAAGTTGCACAAACACAGATACTTAGTAAGCTACATGATTGTAACATTTGACTGAACAAATTCCAAAGTGTTACACTCTATTTACACAGTGCATCACTAGCAACCTGCTCTGTGTCTGATTTACATCAGTTTATGTGTACACACTTTTCTGTGAGCATGTTCTGCATATCCAAGACATTTCAGAGGGACTATAAATATCTCCCTAATTAGCGTTCTTGTCACTAAAAGCAGCATCCAATCACCAGCCCTTTCTACAAAGATATCCATCTCTCACTAGCAGCGTAATACTGCCCCCTGCTGAATACACACTGCGTGCATGTCTCCACATGTAAGTGCACATCTGTATAGGTCCCTATATGTGTCTTACCATGTGTGCATGTGTTGAAACTAAGCCAAGAATGCTTGGCTTGTTTTGCAGGCTGCTAATTAAGCTACAGAGAGCGTTTTAACGTGTTTCTAAAGCAGCAGGCAACCGGATGAAGGGAGAAGAGAGCAGATGAGGAGGAGAAGGAGAAAGGGGGGTGAGGGTGGGGAAAAAGGCAAACCCCTCTGTAATTACGCTTTGCAGTGCTTGGTGGGGTGCTCAGGCCCTGCAACTTCCGAAAGGCAGTCTTGTGTGACTATGTTTGTGTGGATGTATGTGTAGTGTGAAAAGAGAGGGTCTGCAGTTTCTAGTTTGAGATGCCAATCCACTAATTGCTCTCCTACACCCTGACAGGTCATTTAGGAAGTACAGTGAACACACGCCTCTTCCCGTGTCACACCTCTGAAAGTAGGATGGGGAACAATCTCGCAACAAGAACCATAAATTATTTGAAAAACACAAACATCATATTTAAAATCACAAACATCTATATTAAAGTAAATCAATGTATGTAGTATTGCAGTAGTATAAATTTAGGTTTAAAGCAATTAAACATGACCTGTACTTGCTACAAAAAAGTACAACATACTTGAATTATCAGTACACTGAATAACATTTGTTTTTATTATCTATTTAATCTCCCATTAGTTTTTGATTACTTTCTATGGCTTAGTCACCATGATTTAAGGTGATGCCTTGCTTTTTCCTAATACATTCTCTAGAATTGAGACAAAAACAAGCAGCAAACCTTCACATTTGATAAGCTGGAAAAAACAGAGAAGGCTTGTCATTTCTTGCTTGGAAAATGATAGAATTATAATTGAATTTCAAAATTGTTTCCGATTAATTATCTATTAACTAAATTATTATGTGACTAATCACTTCAAATCTGAAAATTATATCATCAGAAAATGATGCCCAACCCAAGGTGAAACATCTAATAAACTTAATACCTCCCTAAATAGGCAGGTATCTGATTCAGAGTTTTCCTGTCCTGTTAATGCATGGAAGCTACTGTGTTTGCACTTGCCTTTCCTCTACCCCTTTATCTACCATGGCACATATTAAGCTCCTGTTCACAGCAGCAATGTTTTGTGTTCTCACCTTCCACAGCAGATAAAGGGCTGCAACCAAATTTGGCTGTGGGGTAAGTGACTACTTCTTTAAAGGTAGGTTAATTATCAGCATGCTACAGCAGAGCCTATATTATTACAACACAATGGAGGCCTGGTTCTTCATTTCAAGTCACAGCTCAGCCTTCAATACAACTGTAAAAACGAATCCAGATGGGAAGGAAAAACATGAATTCTGTCCAAACAAGGCTGGGATGTTTGGGATTTCCCTCTACTCACCCCCATGTTTTCCTTACTTAACCTGCTATTTCAAATCTCTTCCTGACTTTTCATCTTTATCTGCCTCTCCGTCCCTCCTTACTCGTATTTTGTTGAGGTAAGAGGCAGGTAGGTGCTTGTGCCGGTGAGAATACAACAAACTAGTGCAGTGCACGCAGGCAGCTAAGTCTGACATCATTACATTCCTCAGACCTTACCAACAGTCAATGCACAAAGCCTTAAACAACAACTAGACACCACACTAAACACAGCTCACATAACCCATTTCCTTATGCATTCAGCTGTTATCTAAACAGTGCGGGTGTGTTACTGAAAAGTGGCTATCCTTTCTACTGGAATGAGGTCAGCACTGAAGACCCTAAAATTGTTCAGTGTTCTCACGGAAAGTTCACGACAGGATCATCTGCTCTGTTTGCTGCCAGCAATTGTGTGCTTTCTCAGCGGACACAAGAGACAACAAGTTAAAAGTTGAGATAACTGAGATACACATGGGGCCCATAGCAAAGTATAAGCTAAGCTGTATTGTGGCATGCGGCACATTAGATCTCCTTCCACTGGAGGGCAGCACACTCCATGGCAATGATCGGACACTTCTCGTACAGACCTGCAATGACTTCTACACCCTTACCTTAGACCTCACTGAGATCTATCTCCTGATATCCATGTCTTCTGTCACAAGCCTGTTGTCACCTCTCAATTATCAGATTTATGATTAGGTCATGCTTTTACATAATTTGAATACATATTACAGGTCAGACCACAACCAAGGGCATCTACAAAGATTTAAACAGCTTATTTGACATTTCACAGGAGTTCTCTGGGAATTTCAAATTGACTCTTCTTTTGATTAAGTATTAAACAAACACCAAAACACCCCTTTAAACCCACATGCGAGTCAAATCTAAATTCATCCTTTTCCCCTCCCACATCTCACCCTGATCCCTTCAATCTGTCACATTTATCCCTGTGGTAGCTGATCCACAAACAGTATTGATTAGACCGGGAGTGTGACCTTGATGCGCCTAATGATAAGCTGTAGGATAAAGTGAGCAGAGGCTTCAACTCGTTAATTCAAGCAATACCACTCTCAAACTGCCGTTCTACTTGGCTGGTGGTTTGGGTCAAAGGTCAAACTGAGAGCCAGATGGGGCATATATTAGTGTCTGTGGGGTTTGGGTTGTGAGACTTTAACCTTTATTTATACATACATATTTGCTACATCATTTTTACATGAAGATCCTGACCAAATTCACACAGTTACCCACTTTTACACCTGGAAGTTGCCCTGTACAACCACATTCTGATCCGAGGCAACTGATTTTGATGAGGGAGGGATAGAGAAAGACTGTATATAAAATGGTGACCTACCAGTCACAAGCTTGCTTTTCTAACCATAGCCCACCACTGCCCCTGTGTGTCATCACAATATCCTAGTGAGAAGCAGGTGGGCTATAACTCAGCTAGTACACTGTCCCCAACCCTTTTAGAGACAGCCAGTTGCCATGGAGACTGGCTCAATGAAGCATCCATTTCACCCCCCCCCCCCTTTTAAACGGCCTTTCGATGATGGATACATGCCACAAACAACGATTAGCCCACATCGACTGTTACAGACTATCGATTGTTTTGGTGATTCACATCTATCTCACATCATCTTCTATAGTGTAACATGCACTGGTGAATTATTGGTAAATCTACAAAAGTGGTTCATGCAGAATGGAAGAGTTTGATCTGTGCTTCAAAATGTGGTATATATTGAACACAAATACACTGCAGCGTACTAATAATCCTAATCATATACATGCATTTAACAAAGCACTATTAATGAGTTGGATCCTTTATCATGCGTTAAATAAGTTGCATTTTTTTACACTACCTCCAACTATGGAGATTACTTGTCTGACATTTAATCGTCTCAGCCTAAAGTAGTAGTAGTACTGAGTCTATAAATACCAGGTGACCGTTATGAGACGCTTGTATGCCTCATGCAAATTTAATAAACGGTGCAACAAGTTGAAGCTTTTGCATGTGAAACACAATCTAATTTTGTCACTGCCCGTCTCCCACAACTTCGTAAAATTCAATGGTAACTGAAATGACACTAACATAATGGCAAAGCACTGCAAAAAGCGATGTCCTGACGCGCTAGTACACATGTCGTGTCAGAACAGCAGACTTCCCAGCAGCTCAATGCACAAGCGTTGCAGGCCTGGAGACGTAAACACACACTCTGCAGCGTTAGCTGTGAAACCGCTGCCTGCTCGGGATGCTAGTTACCTATGAGTCCTACGGGGCCCTCGTAGTCGGGTTTCCGCTGCAAAAGGTAACTATTACAGCTAAGGCAAGATAAAAACACTCTGACCACTTGTTTTACTGAAAAGCAAAGTTTTCCAAAAAGAATGAAGGCCCCGTGTTGCTGAATAACTTGATCCCCGACGAGGGTCGGCGGAGCAGCAGGAATAGCGGAATGTGAAGCCTATCTGCGTTTAGCTAACTAGCTAGGACGCAAGCTACAAGCAGCTAGCTGCCTAGCTCCGTCTCCCCCTCTGGCACGACTCACCGATGTGATTGTCCTCGATGTGAACGATGAGCTCGGCGAGAGATTCGAACTGGAGTCCGCAACCCCCGAACCTGCAGGAATTAGAGAAGAACGACGCAGCGGCGATGCCAGTCATGTTTTCCGCGCTGGTGCATTCACCGGGTGGAAAAGGGGTTCGGGGAGCCGGGGTGGTGAACGAGGAGGCAGAGGCTTCGGGAGCGGGGTGGGAGCGGGGCAGAGCGCGGAGCAGCGGAGCAGACACCGGGCGGCCAGACAGGACAGCGGCGGACGCAGCTGGGAAGCAGGCGGGACGGTGGGGGAGGGGGAGGGGGAGGGCTGGTGGCAGCCTACGTCATGACCTGCCTACCTGGTGGGGTCCGCCTGTGGTCTTTTGTAAAAGATAATAAACACGTCTGCATAAATCAAAGTTACTTTAGCACATTATGCATCCGTTTTAGTACACAAATAGGAACATCTTTCAACAAGCCAAACAGTGGAATGTAAGGGCATATTATAAACGCAGTGTGATGTTTATCTTTTTATAGGAAGCATGTTTTTATTGTTGTAGCACTGAAATGTTTATTGATTTGATGAAATAGCGTGGCCAGCTGGGTACAATTTGCATTAGCTTATGTGCCAATGAAATGTAAGGGGATGCAAACTTAACCCTAAACCTACAGTAATATGATATGATAATATGATTATAATGTTATTATAATATTATAATATTGCAATTCTAGCTGGTACAAATGTTCTTTTATCAAAAACTGTCAGAGAGTGTATTAAATGACAACATGATATATTTCGCCATTACAGTGCAGTAGCCTTTAATCAAGCATAAATGTTGCTAATTATGCCTTAAAATATAAAACGGTGGAACTCTTATCACAGTACCTGTATACAAGAGCAAACTGAAGCAAATATGAATTAACTTCATACACCACATTATAAATACCCATATTATGTAAAAATAATCAGAGTTTCAGAAACATTCCAAATGCCTTCAATACTCTTCTACTGTAGATCACATGTGGTGCTGCAGGTAACATACTGTACAATTTTCAACAGATGATGTGCAGCGTTACACACTTGTCTGTATATAAAACTAAAAACAAGTGCCATTAGAATGAACAAGTTTTACATTGGATGGGCCTGAGCAGTTACCAACACATAATGTGAATAGAAAATTGTAGGTGGAACCGAGGGCTTCATTGTCAGAATCACCTAAAAACTGGACTAGCAGTGTCCCGGTCTCTGAATAACAGCTGGTTGTAAACAGGATGGATGCTACAGTCTACATTCTTCTTTTATTATTCATCATGCTAAATAGCTGGTGGGCTAAAATTTTCCAAACATTTATTTTTAGTTATGTTCGTAGCATTACTGCCTTCTGCTTTCTTGTGAGTATAAATTGTTTTATATAAATACCTTTCCTTTTGTTTTGATAGCACTCATTCAATTATTTCCATATATGAGCTGGAACCAACAATACACATGTTTATAATAACATGTCAGTGACCTAACTTGCAATTCCTTAAAAACTGACCTAAATGGAGCTTCCAAACTATGAAAACTGTTCATTGTTTTTGCAATTTTAAAGTATTATTGTTCATTTTCCATTACTGACAAAGTCAGCCGGAGTTAATTTCTCACCATTGTAAATTGTGTCCACGTGTTATCGTATAATGGCTGAGTGGTGGGGACAGATATGTGTGTGGCTCCCAGAGAGAGGAGAATGCACTTAAATCACTAGTGTTTTCCTAGGGCCGGCTGGTCTGTGTTGGACCTGTTAATCAAGCATTAAAAGGGGCTGTCATAAACCACTGGCCAGTGACTTCAGCGAATAACCTTAAGACCTGCATACATGCTTAGTGTTTTCTGACTGCTCTCTTTGTACCCAATCATATAACAACACCACAGCACACAAACAAAACATGAAAAGCACTTCAATTCAGTGCTACTGCAAGTACCACTCTTTACAAAGACACACACACACAACCTGAATTTACTGACTTTATTGGCAACACACCCTCACATATGTACAGCATAGAGATTTAGTGACTTCATCAGGCATAAACAGATGTTCTCTCTTACATGCAAACAAGAAGACACACACTCAACATAAACACACTCATTACATACACACACGCACACACCCACATTGTATCAGAGCTGTGACACAGTTCTCAATGCCATGCACTAGAGAAATACAAAGACACACAGAGAGGAGAGAGATCATAGTGCATGACATCATTAGATCTTAACTCTGTAGGTGGCACAAGATGTAACAGTTTAGGATTGATTTCTTACACCATGGATTTCTAGTTATCCACATCATTTCATCTAGGACAAACCGTCCAACCTGATGAACCACACTCAACTCCAGTTTACGTGTTGCACAGTGTGGACCAGAATCACAAACATGTGCAAAAACAAGTGCTCTGATATTGAGTTGATTTACATGTGAGGGGTAGAGCTGGATGTAAATTTAACCCCAACCATCACATTACATAATCAGATGACTGCAACTTGTATACTTGGATGCAGTTTAAAGTATCTGTTTCCAGTTGCTTTTTAAGGTGCACAGAAGTCCCATGTTACTCTGCAGTTCATTTATAAAAATAGACAGAAACCACCAACTATCAAGTCAAAACAGTATGGGAGCTGAGTCAGATGTGCAATGCAGTTGCAGTACGCATAATGCTGCAAGAGTATTGAGGTTGGTCAGTTTCTTTAACCTGAAACATTTTATTTTTCAGACAAAGGGACATCAGGCTCTGAGCAGGCAGCTCTCTAAAACTCCCTGGCTGTTAAAAGCCACACCGAGGTGAAGATGCCAGATGATAATGGCTTGCCACTGAGTTATGAAGGTACAGTAGTTGTAATCTCAGTGGCACTGTCTGCTCTAGGGCAGCAGTCAGAGACTTCCCGGCTGTCGTCATAGACTTTTTAGTGTGACTGTGCACTATTCACAGGCACCCACACATGTTGTAATAAAACTCTTTATCTCCCGCTGAAAACAAAACTCTGTGATTCACGTCCACATGGGGAAGAGCTCAAAACACAGAGTGACATCATCAAAACTTCCTGTTTCTTCTTGTTGCCATGGCCGCCCAAATTTGCATGCTTGAGGCGATTGGTGGCTGATGAGTCAGTAGGGTTTGGTCCCATTTTGCGCTTTAACCACAACAAATCCATATCCCAGCTCAAGCAGCTCAAGTCTGACTGGAGCACAGGAAAGCCTGACCAAACATGGCAGAGATATTACTCCACGGCTTAACTCAGTAGAAATGTAAAAAACCAAAATGCCTTTTCATTGCAATATAGAAATAATAATAATAATCACAACATCAGAAGTCATAATTGATTTTTATGTAACTAGAATAAAAACTAATATAAATGACAGCATAACCCTGAATACTTCAAACTATTTTTAGAAGTGCTTTTTACAATAATATGTAGAGCAATGGTTTTCTTTTAAACTGTAAAGCTGTTCCTGTATAAAATGTGTCCCCTGCACAAACTTGTGTCAGAATAAGGTGCCTTTCTTTGACTTGATTCTGACTTATGACATAATATTTAACACACAAAGGGACAGTGACTGTACCGTGCTAATAAACCCACTGCTAAAACTCCATTACACCTCCTTTCCCATTTAAATATTGTATGGAATGAGCCACTACTTAGATATTCAGGAGGGTAGCGTAAACTTTAACAGAGCTACATTTAGGTACATGCACCACTGGAATGTACTGCAAACCAGCATAAATTACTTTGTTCCGTGTGCTTTTCGAAACAGAATGCATAGGTCTACGTGTGTTTTAACATGTCTTTAGTTTTGTTGTTGGTCATTGTTGGTTTTCCTTCTGACTTCTCTATATTAGAACATTTCTCTGCGTCTGGTTGAAAAACTCCTCCAGATGACATTACCCAAAGGTGTTTTTCATCATTAGGAGTTTAGATGATGTCATCTCAGGAGCTCTGGAAAAGAAAATTGACCATGATCACAAACAGCATACTGTTAGCAACAAGATGACATAATCGAAAGTGAAGGTTCCTCCAAGTGATGTCATCTGCAAGTGATGTCATTTTTTTTAGCTAGAATTAGAGAAATATTTTAATATATGAAAGTCAATGGGGAGTTTACTGGCATTTACATGTACTACCCAAACTAGAACCAGAAGAGGCAAGTTTAAAATCAGTGAAGGCGTCCTTGTAAATTGGCCTATATTTGTACGCATGCGTTATTTATAATAAATGTTTAGCTCTCAAGTGTCTCAGTGAGACTACATGATTAAGTAAAGAGTGTGAAGATGATGATGTAGAAGGAGATGGGCAATAACACCTTTTGAGTCATTAGAGACTAAAACAGAAGCATAGGCTACTTCACAGTTTATTGTTGTTTTCTTTTCTATTTCTCATTTTATTAGTCTTAATATTTACTATTTATTATTAAGAATATGTATTATTATTACCTGTTCAGGTAATTTACTTCAATCGTTCTCAAGTTTGTCAATGTTTTACTACAACTAATTTATAATAACTAATCTTACTTTTACATTACTCGTAACATACACAGTAGACCTCTCAAAGTTCTGAAAAGTTTTTTGG
Source organism: Channa argus (assembly GCF_033026475.1). Classification (NCBI taxonomy): domain Eukaryota; kingdom Metazoa; phylum Chordata; class Actinopteri; order Anabantiformes; family Channidae; genus Channa; species Channa argus. The sequence goes on from NC_090197.1 coordinate 18,746,393, forward strand.
GTTTTGCTGTTTCTGACAACTAAACTCGACGTTAACGCTGGGACGTTCAGTACTGGTAAACACTGTAAGAGCGAGCAAAAAAAAAAAAAAAAAACCACTGGGTCTCGTCCGCCCACCCAGTCTGTCCCGTGTCCCGTCACGTTGCTGTCGGTGTGTCTGACCATGCTCGCCTGTTGGTGCTGAGCCACCACCATGCTGCTTTGCTGTCCCATGCCGTCCTCTTACCGGCCGGTATCGTAACCCCGCCCCCCTGAATCCCTCTCTTCGTACGGGACCGCAGTGATTTAAAAGTTCAGGAATCCCACGTGACGTCACCGGGAGGGTGATGTAATGCTGCTGTAAATAGAACGTATTGTAATCTCGCCCCAGTCCAACGTGGTTCCTCCGTGGAGCGCCGCTTGTCCGTCTCTGCTTGTAGGTAAGTTTACTTTCATTCACAAAACTTTTAACTCCTCACCCACTCTTCTGACATTTCACCACGGTTAGTTGACGTTGTGATTATATCTTTTATTTAACTGTAGCAGAAAGTTAACTGAAGGTGACAATAAAGGGGGGAGTTTTCTGTTAGTCGTCCCGGTGAAGTCTCATCACCAGGCGGACGGTATGTTGAGCGCGAGTGTCTATTTGGGGGGTGTGACAGCACTCTCCATACAGCTGTGCCGGGCTTGTTTATGAGTTGAACAGGTTGCTTTACGGAACAGTGGGAAAGGAAACATGCCATGTTCTTCAGACACGTACGGGCGATGACTGCCCGCCTGCCGGAGGGATTTTTGCTCAGATCCGCTGCATAAGTTCAGCTGAAACAGCTCCAACAGTGGCTCTATGTTTTTGACATTCGTCAAAAAATAGATTCAAATATAGGAACTGTGAGAAGTAGTAAGTAACTGAAGTTGGCTGAGTTTTAAAGCTGAACAAGAAGACATTGTGGATTATTTTGCATGTATTACTATTATTGCTGTGATGATTAGTGGTGAGTGTTGAGTAACGAAGAAGGAGAAGGCAGAAAAATCTGATTTTGTGGTTCACCACACACAGTAATCCGGTTTAAATTGGCAAAATGTTGTCTGGTCTGTTGTTGGCTTTATGTATTAAGGGTGACGTCATAGTATGTTGATGTAAGCACTGTGACAGAAGGTCTTGATGGAATTTTGCTGAGTGTGCTCATTTTTTTAAGTTCTGCTTAAAGCAGTGCCTATTATAAAACGATTAGTTCTATTTATCTGTAGAGGATAAGATTATTTATTACAACAGGAAGAAAGGATACACACTGTTAATGAGTCTGTTTGGCTTGGAAACCCTTTGTCGTTTGTCTCATTCCATATTGAAACACACAAACATGCTCACATGCACACACACAAACACGCACCTATGAAGTCACCTCTACTTGCTGTGGGTTGGAAAATGGGGGTTGAGGCAGGTTCAAACCTGTCAGGAATAGGCCTGTTGTACAGCCCTCCCTCTGCCACCTCCTACTCTGATTCATTCGTTGTGTCCTCCTCCTTCTTCTCCCTTGTGCTCTATCACTACCACTTGCCCTTTCCATTCCCCTCTCCATCTCTCCATCACTCTATGCCACCTCCTCCACATGCACATGCACACACACGCTCTTTCCATTTCTTATGGAAGCATGCGTTGCACTCTCTCTTCTTGCTCACTCCACTTTATTGTTTTCTCAGCATTTTTTGCTCATGCAAACCCATGGTTTCAGTGTGTATATACCTGTGACTAGTTATCCAATACACTTGTCACCATTGTAATTTTTCATCTAGCAATATACCTTTAACTTTTTGATCCTTTCTTCCTCCTAAATGTCAGTGAATGCTTACTGTAGTAGGATAAAAAAAAGTCAATGAAGGGTTGACCCATTGACCTCTGGATGTTCTTTGTAAATGTGTAAAACTTGTTTGGTGATACACAACCTTGAGGAATGCCTGAGGTTGGGGAGATGACAGATTCTTCCTTTGCTCTCAGTGGAAAATAAAGTGCCAGCAGCAGTAGTATTTCAAATAAGTCATAATTACCCCTTATCACTGGCTTAACATTTCCACAGAAAAGCTGAGTGGGTCAAGCCAGGGCTAACACACTGCAGGCTTATGTATCATTATGCTTTATTCTGTGATTGTGTTGATATTTTTATCCAATGATGACTTGATTTTTATATGAAGGATGGTGAGTATCCATCCTTTCATCACACTTGTATTATTAAACGATCCCCCGATGAAAGCTTAATTGCAGGCTGAAACAATTGCACTACACTTTCATAGCACTTTGCTGCATAAAAGCATGTAGTCTAAAGATCATGATGCTGTAAGACTTTGATGCCTCTCTTTTGCTTACATGTTATTAGTAATGTGTAATGAGTAGTTAGGAAAAATACAAACAGATTGAAATTATTATAGTACTTATCCTAATAAAAATGACTACCTACAGTGTGCAGCAATGCTGTCAAGACCACTGCACTCCCGCTGGTACCAAGGGGATCATTTTCCTAGAGATAATGTTGTGTTTCAAGGAGAAATATTCAACATCTGTGGCATCTACCACATTACACACCACTTCCACAATTTCTCCACTACAAGATGGGAGGATAGGAGGATAGCTATACAGTCCTACTGTGTGATTTATCTGAGGGTATTGTGTCTCAGAAACTAGAAATACAGAACTGAGTCTGTGTATGAAATCATTGTACAGAAACTTTCACCAGACAGAGATACTGTATTTCCTCATACGCAAAACACTATAACAGTGCTATAGATTGATAGGTTGTTCTTGCTTCTTCTGTTTTGCAGGCTTGTGTATGACATGAATGACAAACAGGACAGGCCTTATGTGTGCGCCGCCCCCGGCTGCTCTCAGGTCAGTTGGATGCAGTGTTAGACCTGTGCTTTAAACAGAGACATAAGATTATCATTGTGTAGATTGATTATTAATAGTTACATTAAAAATAATTTAGGTAAGTTTCTTTAGAGTTTCAGTGATTAAGTTATCACACACTTAATCATTATGGAAATTAAACCTGAACTATTGGAATAGATGCAGAATTTACACAATGTATTTACACATTGACAGGTAAATTTTAATACATGTGCATTAAAATGCTAGGTGGAATATTTCTGGTTGTACTGATATTTTGTTAAAATATACATCTGGATATCTAAAAGGTAAAAATTCAATACGGTATATTGTAAAAAGTAATATTCAATTTGTTCAAAACACATTTGCCTTAATTTATCATCTGATGTGAAATCTTTTCAAAACTACTCAATACACTAAAACTATTATGATCTATTAGTCAGCTAAGAGTCATCAGCGGATTTACCTGAACATCCTCTTTGGCATGTCATAGCTGCATGAGTGTCTTCATATCATTCTCACTCTGTTGGTGTGCCGCAGCGCTTCCAATTGGAGGAGCATTTGATCATCCACAGACACAAGCATGAGATGACTCTCAAGTTCTCCTCCATAAAGACGGACACAGCTTTTACAGGTAAGCTCAGCACAGAAATTTTCTCCAAAATACACAGTTGTTTTTTTTTATGACATCAATCTGAAGGTTAATTTAGAAAGTTTGTATGTGGTTTTTTTCTCAAATCCACTTTAGCAGCTTGAATTACCAGCTTGCAACTTGCCTTACCTCCTTATAACCACAACTAATTGTCTTTTTTTCTCCCTGCTTTGACATGCTATGCAGTGTATCACTCAGTTTAGCGGTTGTCTGTGTGTGGCAGGTGTGTGGTGACCTCTTTTCAGCATCAGTGCTTGATAAAAAAATGACGATGCTACAGTATACAATATGAAAACAGATAAGCTGAATACAGGCTTTCTAACCCTATGATAGTTTGTGTATATAAACTGTGCCGCCATAATATCATTTGCAAATTTTTTTAGAAAAGCTGTCACAAGATCAGGCTTAAGCCGCAACCATTTATCAAGAAATTTATAATTTATCAAGATATTCTCCGAAAGAGAAAACTCTGGAAAACATTGGTTTCAAAAACATACATTACTGATAGACAAATCTTGTGTGCACTGCATGGTAACAAATTGTTACTAGCTCAGATGGTTCTTTTCACCAACTGGACATTCAAAATAGATTTGCAGTTTTTTTAGGCACAACATGATCTTGGGGCCAGTTAATTGAGACATATTTTTGTTAAAAAATACTAATCTACTTAAATGTCAAACTGTGAATGTTGTAAATGTAGGAGCCACAGCAATGCAGAATAGGTGCCTGGTGAATGCCTTCACTAGCCAACCATTGAAGCATAATGATTCACTCACTACAGAGACTTGTGGTCAAAACATTGTCACGTGACACTGTCTGTAACCACAGAAACAGCTATCTGTCTGCACATAAACATCAGCTTGACATCTAACATCTGCAGACTCTCCCTCAGTGTTGCTCTCTGTGTATATCTCTGTCCTGCAGACTGTCATGCCTCCTGCAGGAAATCTCATGTCAAAACAAAGAACTCCGCTGACCTTTGACCTCTGCATGTTTAGACAAGATAGAGAGACAGACTGATGTTATCAGAAGTAGGGAGCGCGCATGAGAATAGACTCGTGTCCCCTCTTGAAATCACAATCTGGATGAAAGTTGATTTAGACAACAAAATAAAACAAGAGACTATTCCAGCAAAAGGGCAGATATACATGAACATCTGGCGATTTTTGAAATCTGCTTCTCCCTTAAATGTGTGTATTGTATTTGTTTGTAATGTTTCCAGACCAGACTCCGACACCAACCAGATTTTTGCAGAACTGTGAAGAGGTTGGGCTGTTCAAGGAGATAGAAGAAGAGTTTCTTCAAGCACAAGAAGAGGAAAAAAGCAAACAGGTATATTTTTATAAAAAAAATACAAACCAAAATTAAGGATAATGCAAAAGGAGAAGATGGCAAAAATCAAGACACATTTGTGTAATATTGCTAAAAGGTGTTTGCTTGTAAGAGACATAACCAATCAGACCTAATTAAGGAATAGCAGATATCTGACCTGCTGCACAGAAATACACACCAGGTGATTAGCTTCTCCCGTGTAATTTAAAAAGCTAGACATCACAGAAGCACATGCAGACAAACACACCTTAATAACTGTATGCATGTTCACATACACACATTAAGGCCGTTTCAAATCGCTAAGCATACAGTGACGAGTAGATACTACTCTACAAGTCCAAAATGGTTCCAGCTGTTTGTCGCTCCGGCTTCTCCCACAGACGCTTCCCCATAATGGGCCGTCCTGTATGAACCAGCACCAGCTCAAACCCCAGCTTCAGCTCCAGCACCCACCCCAGCCTCAGCACCCACCTCCCCAGCCACCACTGCATCATCCCCAGACCCAACCCCTGCAGCATCCTCAGTCCCATGGCCCCTTGATGGGCCCTAGCTGCAGCCTGGCTGCCCAGCATGCTCTGTCCTCCTCCCAGTCTGATTCAGTCATCACCCAGGCTTCTTCCATCCTCACGCACTCAGGGTGAGTATGGTTATGAGTGTACACATACACACCTTAAAGCTAAACACACACACACACACACACACACACACACACAAACACACACACATATATATCTTACATTATGCATACATTTGTGCAGCAATACATGTTCCCTCCACCAGATACACACATTTCCTTTTAAAGTTGCTTTTTCTTACTCTTTCAGCCTCTTCTTTACCCTGTCTTGCTCATCTTTTTTGGACGTATTGCAACTCATTCAGTCGGGCACTGACTGGCATCTCCCCCCTGCATAAATTATGACTGCACTAATGAACTGAGAGAAAGAAGGAGAAGAAAATCAAACATAAATGTACTGAGAAAACAATGCAACAATGTAGCACAAGAGATGGGGAACTGCTTTGTAACACCTATTCAAACCCATTGACTCTATCCACCCTACCGCCCGACTACTTCTTTGTTATGTCTGTTAAGAATGAGAACCAGACTGGAGTCTCTCACTGCCTGGGTAACTTTCATGGCTCCCTGGTTATCACCCAGTTTAACAAACTGATTAGAGGAGTTCCTGTCTTTCATCTATCCTGCTCCGAGCAGCTTCTCTCACTCTTCCTGACCATTTAATGCTGTGGATTTGAGGAACTCCACACTCTCAGTGGTCAGAGTATTAGATAATATGGACATACACTGTGGGTATAGCGTAAACATTAACACAGGTTTTATTCATGGCGTTGTGGCTAATGAAAAATGTATTTGTTTATTTTATTTGTTTTTAATTTCTGTATGACTTTAAAACTGTAGGGCTTTGGCTGACAATACAAGCAGCTTTAAACTAGTTTAAATAACACTGGTTAAGAACAAATTAAATATATTTATTTATACATTTCACAGTTTTAATCTAACAAATTTTATCTAAATATCATAACTGGTGTCCAAACGTTTACCTAAGATTGCCAATGATAACGTGTCTAATGGGACCTTCCAATTATGAGCTTGCAATTATAAATTCTATCTTTTACATAAACATTCATGGAAACATATTTTTGGGGAAATTAATTCTTTATTTGAACAGTATAGAATAATGACAGATTTGAAGTTCTCTGAATTTCAGTTTTACACTGATTTGTGCCTGTAGCACAAACTGCAGATAAACAAAGCCTTTGCCCCATCTCTGCAGCTGATTAGATGAGTCAAGGTACCAGAAGTAACTCAGTGACATAAGCTCCAAACATCTGTTTAGGAGCAGACACGACATGACAGGACAGTTAGAAGCGAGCTGACCATTATGATGGAATAAAGCAGTGCCAGTTTAAGCTGACTAAGTTAGTCAGTGAAACTGGCTAAGTGTTACTACACGAAGCATGGATTGGATGTCTGACTGTTTCCCCTTGTGTTTAACACGGGTTACTATAGCGACTGGGTCTCTGCGTGTCTGGCTTTTGGCCCGTAAAAACTGTTGTGGTTACGGTAGGAAATGCTGTTTTGGTTTTCTGAACTTCGGTGTATGTTAAATGGGCTGCATACCCCAGATTCAGTTATGACATCATTGCTGATGACCTCAGTGCTGTCACAGAGGCCCACATTGTCCGATTGGATGAGAGCCAGAGAGGTTAGATCAGCACATGACACCCCGGGTCTCTATATCCCCTGCTGTGATCCCTGAGATTCTCTCCTCCCTCTCAAGCTGTCACTTTTTCCCCCCATATCTCTGTTTTCTTTCCCTTGTTCTAGCTCATAATACTTTTTATTGTCAATGCTGCACACCAAGCGTCTGTATTAGCCTTTTTACTCACATACAATAACATTTAGTTGTTTTTCCTCATTCAGCATTTCTGAATTTGAGCATTTCTTGGCCCATTTTTTCCGGGCTTGGGACTGGCACCAAGGTGGCCCTTGGTGGTTGGGCGGGACTAAGCCTGGTGGTGTGGGATTTAACCCTGCTGCCTTCTACATACCAACCCAATGCTCTACCACTGAGCCACCAGGCCTTCTTCAAGAGGTCCAACTACATAATAATTTAAATTATTATAATATTGTAATTTTCCATTGATTTGAACACCATTAACAAAATTCCAAATGAAATTTGTACTTTACCCGACTAATCTGCTACTCTCTAGATCTATTCCAACACATTAACAAAAAGAAAAATTGTAGTTTTTAGTCTACTACCGTACATTTGTTTGATTAATGGAGTGGTCCAACACCTTGAATGGCAACCACTGGATGTAGCTGTTTATAGTATTACCACTAGTAATGGCCGTAGTAATAGTATTTATCTAAATTGATAAATTATATTTATGCATTGTTGCATCAATATTAACAATCTAATAATGTAAATAACAATATAATATTGTCATCCCGTAGTAAAGGTTACCACTATATTTAGAAGTTACAGTATAAATGACTTTTAGTTAAATATAGAATTCAAGTACTTCTTCTATCACTTGATAGCTCAATACCTCCTATAGATAACAGCAGGTTATTTAAACCCCTAAATTTCTGTACATTTCTGAACACCACTTACAATCAAAGTACCAGATATATGGGAGATCACTATCATTTAGGCAAACTTGTTTGATTTATGTCATCTGTGCATCCATCCCCAGTTCCCACATTTACTTTTCTTCATCCCTATCCATCTATTACGGTCTCCACCTGCCGTAAAGACACAACTGTAAATGTTTCAACTTGCAACTCTGTCTGAACCTGGATTAGTGAAACTTTAGCTGTGAATAGCTCATTGGCATGACCCATCTCTCTCTCTCTCTCTCTCTCTCTCTCTCTCTCTCTCTTTGTCTCTCTCTCTCTCTGTCTGTGGCTGACCACAGGCCAGTTCCCGGGCCACTCTCCTCCCTCCTCCACATACGGAACAGACACAGACAACCACTGCCAGCCTCCTTACCTGGCACCCTGCCAGACCCCGCCATGCAAGGGGCATCTGCTCAGCACATGTCTGTAAGTATGGGAGATAGGTTACTCACACACATTCGCATTTAAACTAACATGCTTTTTGATTATTAAATGCAGATACAGTGGCCAAAGTGGTCAGAATCTTAGAGTTAGAAAAAAAAAAACTCAATTTGCTGTTGTGGATGAATTATTTGGTGTGTCGCAAACATCAGCTGGATGTGACTTTCTGGGGAACCCTTTATTTTTGTGTGCTGATGCTTTTTTTCTTGCCAGGGTTGAAAGGTTATTTTGGTGTCAAACTTGTCTCCTCCTACAGATAGAGAAGCAGATGTCTTGTGTAATGGGTATACCAGGTCCTGTACACAACCCCTCCTGTTCCTCATCTCAGGTACTGACCAGCAGAAACATTGTCTGTATGTATCTGTGGATTATTATTCCCATTTCCTCTGGTAGTAACATGGTTATTTATCAAACATGTTCTCTTTTTACATGTTTTTACAACATTTATGACAACATACACAAACAATTGCTTTTTGAAAACTGTTACTGATAGTTGTTTGTTGCAGGGTTAAAGGAATCGTTTTAGATTTTTGAAAAACTAACCTTTCTGTTAAAAAGGGAGAAAATATCACTCTTACTTCTAGTCCAACATAAAGCTTTCACCCTCAGGCTTTAGCTTAGCCAGCATAAACATTGCATAATTAGTAACAAACCCACCTACAAGCACATCTAAAGTTTAATAATTTATTAATATATTTATTTAAAATGTACAAAACTTGAAATTCTTACCAGTAAAAAACGAAAATCAGTTTTTTACAGGGCATTATATGCCCGAATATTTCTTGGCTGGTAGAAGTAACTTGATGTTGTCTCTACTTTTTGGCTCTTTATTAGGCCACAAGCAATCTATCACATAGACTAACCCCATGGAAAAGACTTTTTGTACGGACTACATAAGTGAGGTATGAGGTTTAATGTTTCGTTTTGGACAGTGCCAGCCTCGCTGTTTTCTCTGTTTTCAGTCTTCATGCTAAGTTAATCTAAGCAGTTGCTAGCTCTTGTGAACTGTCATGCGTGTGGCATTGATCTTTTGATCTGATTCTCAGAAGGAAAGCACCTGAACATACAGTAAAGTAGCATAAAGTATTCCCTGTCTTATTATGGTTTCACTATTTCATCACTACCCTAAAATTAAGGTGCTCCTCATACTGTGTTTTATCATGTATATTGGTAGACAAGGACAAACCAGTATTAAGAAAAAGTTTATGATATAATAGTGGTTTCAATGATTACCAAAACCTTTGTTGGAGTGGGCATGATGTTATTACTTAAAAAAATTATATGCCCATAGAGGCAGTGAAAGACAAAGACTAACCAATATACTGTATTAGTTGTGTAACACTTAAACTCAATCACACCGTCTCACATTGTGCCTTTGGCTTTTTCCTTTCTATCACAATAAACAGAAAACAGAGTGTAACTCTAAACCCTAACGCACTCACATGCACACCAACAAACACACACAGATCTGCACCAAAGGAAGTCACAGTCTGTATGTCCACTATGACTTTCTTGTTTTTTAAATTGTCTTTGGGTCTAAATGTTCTCAATATCTGTTACATGTTACATGATATTTCTATATCGTACTTCTATACTACTTGAACGATACTTCAAAGAGAAACCTGTGAAATAGCCACACATACACACACACACACACACACACACACACACACACACACACACACACACACAAAATGACTTCATGAACAAAGGTTGTAGATAGAGTCCTAAATGAAAAGCAGCCACTCAAGTTGCAAGTTTTACACCAAAATCTCTCTCTCTCACAAACACAGACACACACACACACGCACACAAATACAATATTTTAGTGATGTAGTTTATTCAGTTGCTGTGTTTTGCATTTAGGAAACAGGACCCATCTTCTGTAAAACCACAGTAGGTTTATTAACAAGCTACTGCTTTACAGTAACTTTACACTCCGCTCAAGTGGAAAAGTAAACATTTGGCAAGCGGACCCTTGTTTCATGTATAGTTTTGTGTCTTCATTGACTGATCCCTTCAGATAGAAATATCAGCGTGATGTGTCATATAGGCCAAGGCGATCCATGATGTAATCAGTGTCAGGGTGTTTCTATGTAGTAAACAGAGCTGAAACACTCATGTCCTGTCCTGTTCAGTGTGTGTGGCTGTGTGTGTGTGTGTCTGACTGGCAGCCTGGCTGGCTGGTAAAGCTGGCACCGACGACTCAGTGACCTCATCCTTGGCAGCCGCTAAATGTGTTCCCTTTTTTTCCCTGTGCTGAATGGTTGAGAGAGAGAGGAAAAACTCTGCTTCTTCTCTTAAAGAAACATAGTGTTACAGGGAGCTGATAGCATTATTGCAATGGACAGGGGGTGATGTCATGCTCAAAACATGACCTCTCCCTCTCTTTCCTCCCGTCTCCTCTGCTGAGCGTAGGAGAAAGGTGAGATGAGGTTTAATTTAGCTCTTACAGTCTGTTTAGTCACATGATACAAGGGAATGATAAAGTGTGAAGATATCAAGGTGCAGAGGGCAGCATTTATTGGAACAGGCTATCCATCTTATCTACACTTGTCTTCACGGTTGTGGATGATTACGTGAAATAGCGATGATGGACTAAGTGGGCGGCTTTAAGAAAGAGCTGAAATTTTGACTCTACTTCAATTATTCAATGACACTTTGCTACATAAATGGAGGATCCCAGAGATAAGGATTGCCTATTTGGTCTTGTTTAACCTCAGGTGGCTTGTAGGTTAGTAACTGATCTAGTGTTACTAATGTAGCTGGTGTCAGGAGGAGTAACACACTCCCACCCAATATAAGAGAGCCAGGAAATACCTCACCCCAAGCTCTTATACATGGTGCTTAGTTTATTACATATCAACTCAAACATGATAATCTTGTGTGAAACACAATGATGGGCAGTAATTGTATGTATGTTCTAATTTGGCTGAGTGAGGTTAAAGAAATATAACTTGTTTAAAAACTGGAAACACTGCACAGAGTGTTTTATGTTTCATTATCACATTTTCTTTTATTAACTGGAACAAGTCATATGTTTTAAGTATCCCTAAATTCAGAAGAGGTTAGTTTTCACCTAAAGTGACACTGTAGAGATACACAGAGACAATATTAAATCTAGAGAAAACATACATAATGCTATTACTTAAGTTTCTATACTCAACTATCTAGTGTATATACAAAACTAATCAAATGGTCTTCATATACTTCTTTTGTATATATCTCAGAGTGAGATTTGGTTGACTTTAGCATTCCTAGAGCCCATTACAAACTCAAAAGTAATTTGCAGCTTAGGTGAAATGTTATACATATACAATATTTATAATGCTAAAATTAGCTCTTTATGCTTGTCATCTTGATAATTTACTGTAGCCTACATCAGCCGGATACAGAGCACATAGTATTTCATGTTTTTTAGTGTAAATGAACTGCACAGTGCATCACAATCGTATCCAGTGTATATACTGTAAAGAATATACACTTGGAATAAAAAGGAAAGTAAACAAAGTTTCTTTTACTCATTATCTCCACTTAGAGATCCAAGCAGGCACTGGGCCATCATTACCAACAGCACCACCCAGGAATGGTCACCATCAACAATCCTGTTACAACCATGGGTCATATGATGGAGATGATGTCACAGCGCCATCAGGCACCTCCACTACAACATCCACATCAACCTCATCATCATCATCATCATCATCAACCTCACCATCCACAGCTTGCAGCTCCACCCCTCACCTACCAACAGCGATGCCACGTCCCTGCCCCACAGCACCAGGGGAGTTCTCACAGACACCAGCTTCACCAGCCATTGAATGTACCCCAGGCTCAGGCCCACCAATCACCACCTTCCCACCTGCACCAGGGCTCACCTCCTGCACCTCCCCTGTCTGTCCCAGCACAGGTGTTATACCTTAAAAACACTGTTCAGCTCAATAATGTCACAAGTAACATCTGCCATCATACTGTAATTCTACATTCAGGCACATGAGCCTCCATTAAAAGTGTTTTTATTTACTTGCAGCTATCACCAGTTGCACAGCAGATGCAGCCCTCCCAGCCTTCACATTCCCAGCATGCAGTTCAGGCAAGTAGTAGCTGCAGTGGTGGTGGAGGACGGACCGGAGGAGGTGGAGGAAGTGGAAACCGTCGCAGGAGGACGACAGAGCAGGACCCTGATGAGCGCAGGCAGAAGTTTCTCGAACGTAACCGGGCCGCAGCCACCCGCTGCCGACAGAAGAGGAAACTATGGGTGTCATCGCTTGAGAAGAAAGCTGAAGAGCTGACGCATACAAACCTGCAGTTACAGGTGAGATGCTCTGTGTATACAGACAAGTACACACAAACATGAGCTACGCATCAAGAAAATTCACAATTTCTCTGTGTTTCCAGAACGAGGTGACGTCATTAAGGTCAGAGGTGGGTCAACTGAAGCAGATTCTGCTCACACACAAGGACTGCCCTGTCACCACCAGGCAGAGAGAGGCACAGGGGTACCCCAGTGAGTAAAACCCCATATCCACCAATCATCTCCATCCACCAGAGAGGCTATAATTCAGATGCATTTTGTGTATATAAAGGCATACGCCATGGTTTCATGTTGTCTTGTTAAGAATGAATCCATAAACAGACACAGAGGCCTTAAACTGTTTCTTACAGAGTGCAACTAAAAAGCATTAAAGTGTCAAAGCTCTGCTTTTTAACCAGACATTCTTCAAATATTAGTACAAGCACTTTTACTCCTATGGAGAGCCAATTGGAGTGGGGGGGAGCATTGCACTCTTAACTCTCCATTTAAAGGAATATATTTTCTATGTTTAATTTTCATACTCATTTAACAAACTAGACCTTGATGGCACTTGTAATCCTCTGATCTGCAATGCTGTTCTTGCGTTGGCTGTTCTGCCTTGCACAAAGCTAGAACAAAATGAAGACCGTGCCTATCTTGCACTTCAGTCAGGCTAAAGTGAATTTTTCAGCAATAAGTGAACCTACAACTAGCCTGAAATGAAAGATACTGAAAAAAGCACCTTGTGGCTTAAATGAAAAACTGCCATTATGTTTGGAGTGTTGAGCATCAGAGAACAAATTTAGTTGAAATATTGGCATGTGATATATTTGTATATTTCTATTGTTGTCTTTTTACCTGTATGTACAGTATTCATTTGTTAAAATAAAAGATATTTTCCTTTAGGTGTTAGACTTTCATTCATTTGATGTTTATTTAAAATCCAAATACTCAGAAATCCATTAACAGATTGGGCAAGCCACACAGTGACAGTTTGATTGACAGCTGTCTCTGTGTCCAGCTGCAGGGGTGAGTCCGGGAGGAAGTCCCACCCCTGTAGGTCCTGGGTCTCATCTGCAGGCCATCCAACACAACAGTGTCTCGACCTCCTCAGCAGCTGAAGTGACACAGGGCATGACCCCCAGCCTGGATGCTAGCATCACCATATAAAGGAGCGTGCTGGACTGGACTGAATAATCCTTCTGTCATAATGACACTTTACAGCTCACCAAGCTGTGGATCAATGTCTCTTTACATTGTGGATGAAATACTGAACTGGATAGGTGAATTTATAAATCCACATGAACACAGGGATTTTTCAACATTATCATACATTATGGTTCGAGAGATCAGAACCACACATTGTGAAATACTCTTATTTTTCATGACAGGTGCAAGTAAAAAAGCCTTGTGAAAAACTGTGATGGTTACATGGTAACTGGATCCTGTGTTTATTCAGAAAATATGTGTTTCTCTTCACAGCAATCTGACCATTGCCTGATCCCCACTGACTGCACGCACACTATCATAACACATTATTTCAGTCTCTTTTGCTCTTTTATCTTGCACTAATGAAAACAAAGCCTATATATAATTTTAACTGTGCAGCTGCAAGTGTACACCAAATGCCATCTCTTTGATGCAGATGCAAAAGTGTGTATTTTTTACACAAATTATCAATACTAAGACAAAAGCGTTTATTTTAATACTGCTAGCCCAGGATTGTCTTGGAAAGCCATTTTACACATGACTGTACAGTGTTAAATTTCAAGCACTTTTTCTAAAACCAACTGGCATAAGGGACTTCATAACTGCAATCCACATCTATGTCCCTGTCAGTTTAATTTAAATTACACCTCAGTTATACTTTTTATACTGTAAAGATGTTACCAATTGCTGTAAATCTAATGCTAAAATAAAAACACTTATTCTGGTATCCTGTGCTTCCTCTTTTTAAGATTTTGTTCCTCTAGATTACTGCTGTGAGCAATAAGATGATGGATGAGCTTGTTTCTGTAAATTCAGAATGGTCTAGTCTGCCATCTAGTGACCGGTTTTAATAGATGTTTGACCATGATAACTGGAATGGTCAGCAAAAAGGATCATAGCCTGTTTTATGTTCAGCCAGTACCTTTATTTCTAAATATGCAATGGAATCAGTTAAAATGAACTTTTCCCATTATTTTTAAAGTTTTATTTGTCTAACTATATTTATCCTAAGTAAAGTATCCCACTTATTTTTTATACAGGTTGTAAATAACAAACTCAAAATATTATAAAGGATTTTTAAGATGTTAAAAAGTGTTCTTTTATAGGGTCTTGACTCTCTGATGAAATGAAAATACTCAATCCTCATCACACACACAAGCATGGAACAAAGTGTGGGATGCACTCCACCCTGTCTGCTCAAACAAAGGGACTGCCTAACTATTCCCAGACTTCATTTAGACATGCACAACAAAAGTATGGATGCACATGCAAATACACACACACACACATACACACAAACCTATAGCTGACCTATCTTCCAAATATTAGTTGTAGAAGAAACAAATGTCATTCATTGGTTTATATTTAAAAAGAAAAGTTCTAAAGCTAATAATAACAGTCAATAGCAAGAGACTAAATTGAATAGAATATAAAGTGTGCCAAGACTTGTATTTAGAGTCAACTTGAAAATAATATCTGGCCTGCTTGGCTAAGACATAATTGTGTATGAATTACTTATAGTACTGTTAATATAGTTCTCCTATTATGAGAAAGATAATTTTCTTATGTTTCACATAATTACTAGATTACATAAAAGTATATGAAAGCCACAGGTATGGTAACATCTATATATTATAGAGGTCAATTTCCCATACAGTAGATACTCGAGACAAGTAGATCACATTATTGGGGATTTTACTTTTTTGTGTAATGCTAAATGATACATGTTCCATATAAAAGTACAAAACATAATACTAAAATACAAAACACATGTTTTTTTCCTGCCAGCCAGCAGCCATCATTACATGCTGTACAATTATAAGACAATATGATGTCTAGGAACTCATTATTAGCACCATAGTTGAAATCAGTGGTCCATACTTCATTCCCACACACTTTCACTCACAATAAGTCACATATTTAGAAACAGTCACAGGTGCAAGGAAAAAGAGGAAAAGGCATGAAGCAGGAAGTGGAAGTCAGAGGGATTAAACTTCCTCTGGAGTCTGAAAAGTTCTGATTAATCCAGCTGTTATATTCATTTTAACAGTTTTTGTGTGTTCAAATTAAAAAACAATGTTGACTTAGTTCACAGCTACAAAAGCACAGAACATTTCAAAGTGTATTAAGAAAAGTGACATTGTATCGTCTGTATTTTAAATGCTAGGCCCAAAGGCGCAGCAAAATACAGTTCACATAATCTGTTGTGCAGTGTCTTTTCTGGGGCTAGTCAGAGAATCTCTGCATGTCACTGCCTCTGCGGACACTGCTGTTTTCCAGAAACCGGTCACAAGGGAACTCAATCAGGTCCCCCTCCTCTAGTGGTGCAAGTCGTGTTGGACGACTGCTTTGGTAGCTGGTGAAGTCAGTGGACACTGAGGCGGATGCCATTGTGGGACGAAACGGTCGTCTGGTAGAGTACATGTGGCGCACATGCACAGCTGACTTCCTCTTGTGCAACCTCCTTTTCAAGCGCCGCCCCAGCCAGACTCCACCAATGACCAGCAGCAACACAGCATTCCCAGCCAATGTTGCCACGGTCACCAGCTGGAGGTCGGAGGTCAGTGCACCTCCACCACCGAAACCTTCAGAGAGTGTAACCAGTCCTGAACAGTGGTCACGTGGGGCGACTTGGCACACAGATCCTCCAACTACTCCTTCCACACAGACCATGTATGTCACATCTGAGCTGAGCTCTCGAAGGGTTACAGAGCGGGCTGTGCCACGAGCATAAACATAGCGAGGAAAACGATCTGGAGTTCCAAACCGGTCAAAAAGAATACGGTAGTGGACCTCATCCAGATTAGGCCCAGGTCCTGGGGTATAGCGGCGATGATCCCTTGTGGTCCAGGAGACTGTAACGGTACTGGATGTCACTTGATCTACAGACACATTAGTTATAAAATGACGATTGAATGCACAAGGATCTGTGATTATAGGTAAAGCCTCATCCTGACCTGATCTCAGAAGATCAAACACCTCTACTGAGTGCGCAGGAGAAGTTGTGGTGAGCACTAAATAAGTGGGGTTTCTGTGACTTGGTGTGAAAATCGCTGGTGGATCAGTTTTGGAAATGACGTTTGACCTTAGTCTCCCTTTGCCACGTTTCCCAGCTGCCTCTGCAGTAGGTCGTGACCTTGGATTGGGTAACTCCTTCTTTGGTTTCTTTTTTCCCAGCAACGAAGGGGGTTTTGCCACCTCTGGACCCCCCTGGTCTCCTTGGATTTCCACCTCATCCTGACCCTCTCTTTTCCTCTTTTCTCTGTCTTTCCTTGCCATCACCCCATCCCCTTTTCCCTGTCTCAAATCTACATCTGCTGTCCTTCTGTCTTCCACCTGTCCTTCTCCACCTCTCTCATCCTGCTTTATTGCATGTGCTATTCCTCTTCCCTCCACTTTTACAAGTAGACCCCCACCCCGGCTCTCCTCGGGTCCAGTTTGGCTCGTACACATGTGTGTCCAATTCCCGAGTGGCTGCAGCTGGGAGCTGTTCACGTAGTCGAGATATTTGCCCCTAAGATTTACTGGATAATGACATTGTACAAAAACAGTCAACAGTTTTCCCTGAGAATGTGCAGCAGTCATCCACCGTTTCAACTCCTCAAGGCGACAGTCGCACGTCCAGTTGTTGCCATGGAGATCCAGGTCGTAAAGCACATTGTTTAGGGCGAAAATGTCACCAGATAGACTAGTGAGAAAGTTGTTCTTCAGTTTCAGCACCCGTAGATGTTTAAGCTGTGAAAAAGCCAAAGCGTTTACGTGGGAAATACGGTTGCCACTGAAGTCAAGCTGCTCGATGCGCTCAAGAGGGTCGAGGAGACCAGCGGGGATCTCCTTCAGCTGGTTGCCGTCAATCAGAAGATCTCTGAGGCTCGACAGCCCTTTCAGAGCACCACTGTCCAGACGAGCTATTCTGTTGTTGCTCAGGGACAGTTTAGACAGTTTTTTCAGGTTTTGAAAGACGTGATTTCCAATGTACTGAATTTCGTTTTCAGACAGCAGCAAAGTTGTCAGTGCTTTGAGTTGGGAAAACGTGAGAACACTGCGCACGGCAGACTGCTTGTTGTGGGCCAGATTTAGAAAGCGTAGGTTGGTGAGTTTAGAGAATGCGTTTCTGTGAATGTGCTGCAGTTTGTTATTTTCCAGATGAAGATAATGTAAACTGGTCAAACTTTTAAAAGCGGAGTCCTGCAGAATTTCTATTGAGTTGCCATCTAGGCGCAGTTTTACAAGACTATCCAAGTTGGCAAAGAGCTCAGGTGTAATTTTCTTAATGTCATTATCATTTCCATAGAGAATAGTTAATTTCTTCAGGGGCTGTAAAGTCCCAGCAGGTATATTTGATAAAAGATTATGTCCCAAGTATAACTCTTCTAGCTTGGCAAGTTTCTCGAATGCTTTGGGGTGAATCGTTTGTATTTGATTGTACTGTAAATTTAACCTTGCAAGATCACTGTACCGTGTGAAATCGAAGGCAGAGATGTTACTGATGAAGTTACCCCCAAGGCTGAAGATCAGCACCTCCTCGAGGACCCGCACAGCGGGTTTGGGCACAGTGCGCAACCCTCGGTTGGCGCACATGAGGTGCTGTGGGTGCTGACAGTCACAGCGGTCGGGACAAAAGTTTGTCGCTGTTGAGCAAGAGATGAATCCATTGAGCAACAGCAAGAAAAAGCATATCCCCGGCAGGAAGTTGCCGGTTTCCATTCCCACAGCACAGCTGGCACAGCCAGAAAATGATGCTGCATTCGTTGTGCGTTGTTCAGGCGCAGACGCCCCTCTCCTCTCTCATGCTGAGGATTTCTTCCCCATAATCCACTTGCAGATCAAGAACACAGCTCCATCACTGAGCAATATCATTTAGCCTATAGAGCATATTAATATTGGCTCTCTCTATCTTAGAACTCGCGCACATCCCATCTATGGCTCCATCCCCCAAGTGGTCATCTGCTGCAAATTACAGAGTTCCGCAAAAAAAAAAAAAGAAAGAAAAAAGAAAGAAAGAAAAAAGAGCAGAGTTCAGGAGCAGAGCGTGTTCTCCGTCTCTCTCTCTCTCTCACACACACACACACACAAACACACACAGAGAGAGACCCCACCCCCGCAACACTGCGACTCGGTCAAAACCAGATGTGCACAAGTCTTATGATCCAGAGTTTTGCTCGTGCAAACAGGCAATCAAACACACACACACACACACACACACACACACACACACACACACACACACACACACGACTCTACAGTGAGAAAGGGCGGGGGGACCGAGGTTGAGAAACCCTTTGACCGAGTTTTATGCGTGTCCCCGCAGCCCCGCAGTCTGAGATCTGGATCAGATCCCTGGTATGGACCAAGCAGACAGGAAGATTTCCTTCCCACGGAATCCCAAGAGAACCCTAGAGTCTCAGATTCCCTCGCAGGGGGTTGAGTAGAGAGCAAATCACATCCACTTATAAAACAAGTTGAACAAAACAGTCACCAAAACGAATCACATTGTCATTAATTCTAATCTATGAAACTTATTCATAAAACAGCTGTAGTGAATAGATGTTTTGCTACCCAGAGGACATGATATTCAGTCAACACACAGCCTACACAAAGACAGTGTGTAAAACTACAATTAACAAATCAACAGCCCAAGCTGCATGCACTCTGGTAGGAACACCCTCATCATGCATCTTAACTGTAATTTACCATTCTCTCATTAACATACTTTTTGTTGCCAGGGCCACTATAAGCACAGATGGTTCACATTTGCAGATGAAGAATTCAGTTCTTGAAGTGTGTGTTAAGACTGGCGAGGAGAGGTGCCAAATCTGAGTTAAAGATCTCCAACTTAAAGGTGGGGAAACAAATACAGTGAGCGGTACTGTATGAAGATTTGCTGCAGACTGATGAATTATTCTCTGCAGCCTACATGAAGGTTTGTGCTCCAGTCGAGTCTGAAAAGCATGCGATGTAACTGCCAGGACATCTGCACATTTATGGCACTTGAGGTAGAATGCTTATCCATTCACAGAGCCTACATAAATAAGTGGCTGTGTGTATGTGTAGAAACCCTTTTCTGACTGATGTAACTCCACAGCCGTCACTGGGACCACTCATCATATTCCCCATGATTTTTAAGGACAATGTAACAACATTTTTCTTAACAACTGAATTAGGTAGGTTGGTTATCTTTGCATTCCATTTTTCAACTCTCTTCATTCATATTTCTAACTATTTTTACTGCTCATTAGTTACTTTTAGCTACTGCAAACTAATGTTCACTTTCTAACTAGTTTTCATGCAATTTAAATCAGGCACTGTTTATGTCTGTAAACAGAGATTCGTCACAATGGAAAGAATAAGTCTCACAGCCTCACACACGTATGAACACAAATAGCCTATACTTTTGCAGCCCCACTTCAGATGCAAGTGATGCAATGGTTTCCAGAGCCATGCTAGTGCATGACTAGCCCTCTCAGCATTTCTAGCTCACAGTAAAAGCACTCCCTGATTGGCCTCATTCTCATACATATCTGTTGGTAGACATCATAGTCAGACATTATAGCTCTGTGTGTGAGTGAGTGTCTGTGTATGAGCGAAAGAAGGAGAGAGCTATAATAACTGGGGGAAGCCCCCCTCTTTCTGGAAGGTCATTTCCTGTCTGACCATTTCTAAGTAGTATTTCTGCATCTCTACACCCCCACCCCACGTATTGGATCCCTGTTTTTCTGGTTTATCTTTTCCTGTCTCTGAGGAACATACACATTCAACAAACACTCAAGATATTGGGCCTCAGACACAGTGGGGCCAGTCCAGTTGCTTTATGGCAGTAGCCTGCTCCACTGTATGTCAGAGGTGAAATGGATACACGAATGATATCATTGGGATTGATTGGCTTTTCACTGTAGCCCTAAACCAGATTTTAGGGTAGTAACCTTACATTTGGAGGAGAATTCCCAAGATATCCAGTGTGTATTGTACAGAATAAAAGATGGGAACAGAGATAAAAAGAAATGTGAGAGCTGCAGATCAGATAAGAAGGGAAGTGAATAGAATCTCAAACTGTTTTAAACAGAGATAATTGTGAGCGGAAGACATGTTCTGGAATTGACCCAGATTCACACAGACTTTAACAAAGTAGGCCACATTAAAGACAATGTACAGAGGTGCCTTCCCCTGTGCCTGCAGACTTGTTTAACAAGCTTATGCTTTCGTTTGGCTCTTCCCAGTGGGCCTCTCACTGTCCGATCAGCAGCCCATATGACATTTCAGTTTCTCATTAGAGAGAGTTTGAGTGTCTGTGTTTGTGTTTGTTGAGAAACCTAATATAATCAGGTGAATGAAGAAAGACTTGAGGGTTCCTGTGTCATGGGACTAAGCACTTCTTTGTGTATTTTCAAATGTATGAAATAAAAAACAACCAGGACAGTGCATGCACAAGTAAATGAGCTTATGCAGAAGCATATGTGGGTAATTTCTGAGTGTTACATTTCTCTTCAGGCATTGAAATAAGGCACCCTATAAATAAGGGAAAGTGATTGCCAGAGTTTTTTTATAATTTAAAACATGGTATAGATTCACCCCCTCCCCCTGAAATAAGTCATTTCACAGCAGACATTTCCACTTGTAATAATAATCAAAGCACAGGTGTAACTTTTAAGAACGCCTCCATTATGTTCATGTGTCCCAGCATGAACAAAATCAGGCCAATAGCACGAGAGCACATAATGATATTCAGCCATCATTAATTTTATTATTTACACCTGTGCTTTTCTGCAACATGTAAAAAATGTCTTTTGTGAAAAGGGACTATTGGCTTCAGTTGTACTGCTGCATCATCAACCTTAAAAAGTCACTGTGCTTTAACTATTTTATTTTGGGGCTAGTGTTCAAAATAATGGAAATTTAATCACAGTTCCAAGACAAGTGACAGTGTGATACAGTAAATACAAATAAATACACACTTCAGGTTATTTGTTTTTCTGTTACTATACTGTAAAAACTGATATTGGGGTAATATTTAATAAAAAAAATCAGAAAAACAAATAATAATAAAACAAGTGCAGCTAGTTTAAATAATGTTAAATTATTATGTTCAAATGATCACATTTTTATTGGAAAACTATAACCCAACAATATTGAGTTTATTTTAAATAAGGAAAACCAAAGACACAAAACTTGGATCAATTTCACTAATAATATACACCTTTTAGTTTTAATCAACTTCCATTTCTGCATGATTAATGACATATGGATGTTAAATGAGCTGGAACTTGTTGATTTTGATCAGACTGGAGCTTTCCTGTATAAATATATAATATATATATATATATAAAATTAGCTGTTTTAAAAGTAAACATTGTTTCTGGCAACGCAGTGTTAATACATTCTGACTAAATTACTAAAATACATTGTTGCTTCGCTTAGTATTGGCTTGTGGGTTTTTTATATATTTATTTAAACTTAATTACTTAAAATCAACTCATGTCACTTTGCTCAGAAGCTGGAACATACCAACTCCACCATGTAGAGTGTAGGGTGGAGTGGGTGAAGGCAAAATCAACTGGAATCTTTCAGCTTCTGATTGACTGAACACACCTTATCCACGTAATAAGCTGTGGGTAGTGCAGAGTTAGTTAAAAAAAAAAAAAACAATCAGAGCAGGTGCCCTAGAGGATTAGGATTGAGAAGCACTGATGTACATGATCACAAATGTGGGCATTCAAAAATGCAGCAGAACTCACAGTTTGGTAACTATGGAAAAGACAGAAACTTACAGGATGTCATGCTGGTGGAAACATGTGCATCCTATTGTATATCAGATTGTAGGCGTCTTTGCGTCTCGCATGTTCCCTGCAGGAATAGAAGCCGTATGGGACACATCCTAATAACATAACACTACGTATGGTTTACAATAAAGAAGAACAGCAGCTTCACGTTAAGCCTTCAACAGTGCCCTATCTATAGGAAATAGTTTAAACCAATAACAGATTGTCCCTGTGTGTGGCAGGGTTGGGAGCTTTCAGTTGTGCATGTGTGTACTTTTAGATGTTTATGAGAATGTATATGTGTATGTTCAAGGTGTAACAAGTGATGTATTGTTTAGGTTCTTTAAAGAACCTAAAAAGTGGGAATAAAGGTTGGAGAGCAAAGTCAAGGGAAAGAGTGAATGAGAAAGTGGCTTTCTGGTGTTTGTGTTAGTTTGGTTTACATGAGCAACAGCTGTTGGGATCATTAAGTGCTTCAGCTAGAGCCAGGAATAGGATCAAGTCCATGCTTATACACATTAATGGTGTATGTGTGTATGTATGTTTGTGAGTGTGTTTATGCACTTAGAGGGAGATGGTGAAAGATACTTCATTCCCTCTGTGCAATGTGTGTGTGCAACTGTACTGAAATTGAAGACGCCCTATGTTAAACAGAAGATGCAGGCACATTTTTGTGGACCGAAATGTATATAAATGAGAGAAAGAGTGGAGGAACACCTGGGCCCCATGCCTGTAACCCTTTACATTCCCAGTGCTCCCCTGCTCAACTCCCCCAGCTGGTTCATATCGCAGGAGGAAATAAATAGGGCCAGACGGAGGTAAAGAGTGGAGAAGACAGAATCTATTTACGGCAACTGAAAGACAGCTCTTTACTAATCATCAGTCTGCCTAAAAAAACCATAACCATTGCAAATAATTAAACATTTCACAAAGAGCTAGCACTCTGTAAATGCACTGTGGTCCAAATGTCTGACTGCAGCATGCAACATGGGAAATGCATTTGCACAGCATTCCTTTCTGCTCTGGGAGAGCTGCAGCCTCTCCTTCCTGACCTCCAGGGGTCACATTTTGTCGTTCAAATGAATATCTCAAACTTACTGGGGGGGAGGAAAGGAGGTGAAGCAGAACTCTCAGGACTTCAGTCAACCCTGTCAGAGTTAGGAATGGAGGGAATACAGCGAGGAAAAGAGGAGGGGAGTGACTCAACATCTGGAAAAAATTTGAGAGCATGCTGTTGCCCTTTTGAAAGGGTGGAGAGACTGGAGGGGGAGAGAGGAATAAGGAGGGTAGTGTATGGTGGGCATGCATCTGTGTGTGTGTGTGTGTGTGTGTGTGTATTTACTTGGAGGGCAACCCTTTGATCTACTAAGTCTGATAGAAACTGTCTGCATGCACATAATCAGCCTCAATCACATAATGATACTGATAGAACCTAATGCCTTAACATCTTAAGCTCACTGAACTGCACAGGAGATAACACACATACTAAGGAACTTAAACACCCTTAGCGTGGTCTTATGGCATGCAGGGCGATGTGAGCACACACCAAAACGTGAAAGCAAGCACAATATTGCACATATGCACATGAACTCTCAACTAGCATCACCCAATCTAACAAAGAGCACAAGTCACAAACAAGAGCAACAGAAATGTGAGCTTTATGAGTCATTAAAACAAACTATGTCACTCAGTAATTTAGGGAGCTGAGACATATGATCTGCAGCTGTGTCCACACACAGCATTGCTTTTGTGCAACATCGCCCTCTGCAGATGTGGATTATTATAGCACTTAGAGACAACAAAGTCATGCTGAGTGCGGATCCAACTTATTTTCGTTTCCATCCAAGTGGCCAAGTACCCCAGGACCCCAGATCTACAGTCATTTGTTTGGCAATTATTTTGTGGCAGTTTAAAGAACTGAAATTGGCTCTGTAAACGTCAATGCCAGTCATTTGGTCCACCAAACAGATCCAGACTGAAATATCAAATTAGTGCATTGCCATGTTCAACAAAAAAGGAATCTATGTGGGTGGTCTCATGGCTTTTTCTCTATAGCTATACATAAGGGTCAATCATTTTACTTCTATCCAATAAAAATATTCTATTTTTTAAAAATTAGCAAAAAGCAGAAATTTATTATCCAACAATTGAAAAGATTAATATGATTGCAATGATTCTGGTACAGAACAAAAACTCTGTGTCTTGCTCAAGGGCACTTCTAAAACCAAAAGGGAGACATGAGGGTTGAAGGGTGACGTCTCTTCTTATCTCTACCATGCACTTAAAGTCAAATTGCACACTGCACTTATGATGCAGTGCAAAAACAATACACCCTCTTTACAATATCTGTTGTTATACAGAAGTCCAGATCTACTGCAAGGGGGTTTCCATTTCCAGCACAAATACGCACAGCTCAGTATGCAGTAAACACGTTCAACCTATAAATGACACTGTAGCTCAAAATCTAATCATACTTTGTGTATGGGTCTGTGTGTGTACTGTTAAGGTCAAGAATGTTAACACTTGGTATGAGGTTTAAAGACCAAGGATAATATATTGAGATTTTACTTGAAATAAATTACTTAAAATGTCTCGAATTTTATTATTATATGTCCATTATGGTTGATTAATAGAGTAATGCAGGCAAACATGACAACCCCATCATGTTTCTTCAGAAATTAACCACTCAATTCATATAGAATAGGAATAGGCAACCACTTGACTGGGCTATGTACACGTTGTTATAAACCTGAAACAGAGCACGTACCAATGCACCAATGGCAATAAAAAAAGGATGGAAACAGATAAACAATAAAAGAAAACTTAACTTCTGGGTTAATACTGTTCTTTAAAAGAAACTGGGATAAAACAGAGAACGACTGATCCACACTCCAGTCCAGTAGGTGACGGAAGTGTGCTGTGAGCGGGTTTGGCATCCGTCATTGAAGCCCACGAAGACTATGCGGCTCTCCGGGGGCAAATCTGAAGCGCTTTACTGGGAGTAACAAAAACAATGGGATCAGGAAAAGAGCTTTCAGAAGACCTTAAAATTAAATTGGTGAACCTTCATAAAAGTGGAGAGGGATATAAAAATATCTCTAAGCGTTTAGGGATACCAGTACCAACTGTAAAGACCATAATCCAGAAATGGAAGAAATATGGACACACTGAGACCCTTCCAAGAAGTGGAAGACCAAGGAAAATAACTGCAAGAGGCACTAGAAAACTTGCCCGAGAGCTACAGAAAAATCCAAAACAAACTGTAGGGGACCTGACTAAGTCCCTAGAGGCAACTGGAATCAAAGTCCACATTTCCACAGTCAAGCGTAGTCTGCAGAAGTCTGGATTATTTAGGAGAAAAGCACGCAGAAAGCCTTTGCTTACTACTAAACATGAGGCAGCACCGTTGGAGAATATAACTACAGACAAATCGGAGCCACCTACGTCTATGGCAGAGCCGGCAAGTGATTCAGCTGAAGTCACCGATAGCCCGGCGGAGGTAAATGAGTCGGAGGGAACGCTGCTCTAACGGTATCACTCTTGGAGACCAGCTACCCACTTATTGAGCCAGGCTATTCATTGGACGAGTCTGGAAACTCGCATACCATCCTTGGCAAACCAGTGGATATGTAACCGACACTGCTGCTCACAGACCTTCTTCTAGGGGAGATTAACATCATAGGATCGGCAAACCCAATGCATATGTAACTGATTTGGCAAACTCCTAGCATTCCTAGGCTAGCTACTATAATCCCGAGGCTAACTACTAGCATAGCCAAGCTAATGTATAACGCACCCAATGACGTAAATCGAGCTCTCGCAGCTAAATCACAACATTAGTTGTTTGGTCTGACGGAGCACTTGAAGTGTTACTACCAGTGCAGGGCTATGGGGTTGTGTATCTCCTAAGATTAATTTCTACCAGTTGTTCAGACACATTTATATAATGTTTGTCTCTGATAATCCACAATAAACATGAGTGTGTTTGGGGTTTGCAGAAGGAATCAGGAGACCCCCAGACAGCTAGGTTGTTAAGGCTGTGCCCTTAGTAACTTAGGCGTTAGTGTAAATCATTAGACAACTACGGACAGTTTGCTACGTGCAGGTTGCCAGATGTACAAATTCACAAGTTGCCTACAAGTCAACTCTGCAAAGGTAAGGTAGCTCTTTGCTTTTTCCTTAACACATTTTTAGATTATCCTGCAGTACGCTCGTTATATTGATTTATTAGGTATACCCATCCATCTGCTTGCAGTTATTGCAGTGTGTTATTGCAGTCAATCCAATAGGGCCGCCACCACCATTGTTAATTTTCTTGTTTGTTTGCGATTTATTATTACATTCATTAATTTATCAATAATCCTGAAAAAACCCAGTCATCCTTTATTTGGCACTTCTACGGTGATAAATGTTTTGACCAGTAGATGGTAGCACCCTCGTTATGTCAGTGACTAAGTTCAAGAAGGTATGTACTTATTTAAAATTGTCTATTTGGTAAATCAAGTATCTATTTTGAAAACTACGACTTGCTGTATTATATAGAAATACTGCTATATATAGCTATACTATAGAAATCAAACTACTGTGCTTTTCTTAAGTACTTGAGTAAAATTATTTAATTATACATTTGTTTTGCTATGCATATTTTTTTTTTACATTTTGACTTTTACACGTCTCTTTCCTCAGATCATGATCACTACCACTGCAGCGGTCCCCGCTCTGCCAGCAGTGAACAAAAGGTACCACATTAAGAATTGGACAGCAGACATGCCTTGAGTGATCGAGGGACGCGTCTCACCAGCCACAGGAACTGTGTCTGGTACGGCACAGTTCCTTTGGTAGTGTGTCTGACAAGAAATGCCCTTCAAAATTAAAAAAAAAAAAACTAATTTCTAAGAGGCAGTATAGAGAGGATGTATGCCAACAAAAGAGACAGCAGCTAATTTTAAATATGTTCCTCCCTGGACACTTGCCTGTCAGCGCACCTAGTCCAGCAAGAACATCATAGGTCAGCTGACAGTACACCTGCCCTCTCAGCTTACAAAATGTCATGAGTGAAAGACTGAACTTAAGTGTGGGCTTGAACACTAAAAGGACACTACAATGAAACAGAAAATGTTTTATCCACCAGGCACACTTAAGTCGCAGATAACAACTTTGAAGTCTGCATTTGACTAAACATTGTGCAGCTAATACTTATTTATTGTGAATATAAAGCTGTAAAATCAATTTAAAGTTAGTATTTGTAATGATAGATCAGTGTACTCTAAACACTCACTTTGCCTGTGACAACTTATTTTATGAAAGATGCATCTTAAAAAGATTTAACAATTTAGCATAAGTCTACTTTTCCGTGCTAACTGCTGTACTTTGATAACATTGTGCAATACTAAATATTCATTCTGTACAAAACCATTTCCACAAAGGTGATATTATTTTATTTGTTTTATCAGCTGACTAATGTAGTGCGCCAAAATACTCCTGTGATGCACAGAATATTAAAACAGCCTTAGAGCTATATTTTTGTGGACTAAGCATTGGTAATATTGCATGTACAGTCACTTAGAATACATGTGCTTATTAGTATCACTACTTCAACAATAATCAGAATGAGAGTTGACTGAATTTTACTTTTACAACGTTGTAATATAATGGGTGGTAGAGTTGTTATTGTATTGCAATATATTTGGATATGGTTCTATTGTTATGGCCCCCTTATTCATTTAAAAGTGGGTGGGCAAAGCATTAGAAATGCCTCTTAATATAATGCACTGCAGTATGGCTCCACCAGCCACTATGACCTCAAAAATAAACACACAGTAGAATTGTCCCCTTTCTGACAGTCTCGAAGTAAAAACAGAGAAATTACAATCCTGTAAAAATAGAATTCATGGCAGCGCTGCTTTGATGGATTGCATTGGATTGTAAAATTGTGCCTAATGAAGTGGCCAGTGGGGTGTATAGTGAAATAATAGTAACAACTTGTCCAACAAATTGTTTATATAATTACATATGCTCACTTTTACAGTATATGACAAAGCCACATTGATAGATTTGTCTATGTAAACATGTTGAATCTCTGGGGATTAAGTGTTTCCATTAAATAAGTGTTGTATCACAATGTACTTTAATGCCTATATTGCTCCCATGTGTTAGCTCAACCTTGTTGTACATGCAAACAATTGGCTTGTATAACAGTCGGAAATATTTAAACCAACAATAAGAAATCACAATATATAGGTAAGACACTTTCACAAATTGTTGTTAGTGTATTGTAAAAATATGTCCCTCTCAAATTGGAAACAAAATCCTGTTCTTCCATACAAGGTATTATGTGTAAACTTAAGTCCGTCATTCTTTCTCTGCTGTGCCTGTTCCTTTATATTCAGGGTAACACAGTTAAGTGGAAAAGTTTGCATCCCCCTTACCTGTAGCAAAAAGAGTAGAATTGTTTTTTTTTCATCAACCCAACATTTACATGGCAGACAGCTATGCAGTCTGGTAGACTTGCAATAATTACGCTATGAAGAATTACACCTGAAATTATACTAACACTGCTCAGAGCTAACTAAAAGAGGTTGTAGGAGGTTATAAAAATAAAGGGAGGACATACGAAGTATCACAGAACATTTCATAAGGAGGATGCAAACCTTTGCTCTGATAATGTTCTTTATTTTACTACACTTTTCTTTTTAAACACTCAGTGACCATACTGGAACATATAGCTGACTGTGCAATATTATTATATTGATTAAAACAACATTTTGAAATGGCTAAAGGAGTAAAACAAGTTCATGCAAAGTTTTGCACTTTAATATATATTAGCAGATTTACACATGCATGCACATTCTTTCAGTGCATCTCCTTCATTAATCTATAAAAAAATCATTGTGCCAGTGGCTGGAAATGATTTCAACCAAGGAAATTTCTGGTGCATTTTTGGGCTTGCTAGCTGTGCTGTGTAACAAACATGTAGTTCAAAATGTGCATCTCTTTTGTCAGGTATGTAGGGTGTGTTCCCTTGTGGCTAAAACTGCACTGCTTGTGTATTGTAAGTACAAGATTTCACAATAAAAACATGACAATCTCTTTTTCCTGTTTGTTACTCCCAGTATCACAGTTTTAACACATTAAGGGATCATTCAATACATTCAGTTTGTCTCAGTTGGTCCTGACATAGTCCTATGTTTGTGGACACACCCAACTCTGACTCTCCCTTTCAAATATGTTTTTTCCATTTTTATGTTGTCCCTTCTCTCTGTTGCTATAGAAATCAGCAGTGGCAGATCTAGAACTTTTTTTTTTCTACGGTTGGCCAGACTGAGGCCACGACCAAACCTCGAAAGGCTCTGATTTTGCCTTTCTCCAAACAAATATTTTTGGAACTTAAATTTATACTAATTGAAGAAAATACAGGTATAAATATTGTAATGGTAATTTGAATTATATAGGGCAGACCTGGGGAAATAGGCCACCCCCTTAAAATTCTCCCTTGAAATAAGCCCAGACAGGAAGTGACAAACTCACAGCCATGCAAAGGAGCAAATTTGTTTTGCTGGGTAAACAAATCCAAAGCATAGTTGGACTGACTTAGCAGGGCTTTCACCACATATGACAGAGTACATAAAAGAGAAAGATGGACATTGAGAAGAAACGCACAAACACATGCTCACAATTTGCTCATTCTGACTGAGTGCAGTCACACAATTTCTTCGCTTACTCATGGTTTCTGAAAACAGAACTAGTTCAAAAATGCAATTGGATGAAATCAGTTGCTTTGGAACACTTGTTTAAACAAATGTTTTTTTTTATTATATAATTTTGACAAAGTGACAAATTAAGTGACAGAGTACTCAACAAAACAATTACTGCCTGCATCCCTATGTAATCCAGTTTTTATAGTGTTAGTCTACACGATCTGAAGCTGCCAAATTTAGTGTTTAAAAGTTGCACAAAGTATTTTAAATAGCGTAAGATCTGGGGGTGGTGGATGAAATATCATTTTGGGAAGACATCATATGAGTGAGGCAAATGAGGGAGGCAAAACTAAAAACAATACAAAAAGCAGAAGCCAATTGAATGACCTTCGCGTGAATTTAACAGCTGGAATTTACCCTTTTTTCCATCAACGCTCTCACCTTTTTTTTTAATAGGTGGATTAAGCATTTTGTTGACGTCACAATATGGTTCTTTCAAAAAAAACGTGTCCTTCCAACCTTGGCTACCCGCCCCTTTAAGTGTGTTCTCAATTGTGATTGGGTAAAAAGAATGCCCGTCACGTTGCGTCCAAACCAAACCCCTCCCTGGCCACGACGCTCGGGAGCAGCCGGAGCCCCAGGTAGGCTACAGTTTCAGATACTGTATGTCTCTCTGCTCTCCGAACAAGATGCTGTAGCTTTCGCCAAAGAACTGTAAGCATTTCTTTTTATTAATACTCGTAACTCATCTGACGTTATGTCTGTTTTCGCTGTGATTGTCCTGCTTCCGTTTCAATGAAGCCCCAGAGTTGAGAGTGCTCCTGTCGTGTCGCCAGTTCGCCGTTTGAGCGCTGGTGTGAAATATCGCTTTCGATAGAATTATTAATGGACTTCTTCGGGACGTTTGGTGCTAAATTGGTGTGCGATAGTCTCCATCCTGAGGTTTAATGTGATGCCTGGGGTTTTATCGAGGATTGGTGGGCGACGAGTTTACGACCACATGGTTTATATTGGACATTTTGCCTGCGCTGACAACTTTGAATTGCTGCGTTGGCTGTTGGCAGCAGGAACTGAATTTACACGGGACACCTGTGGTTTCTCCCCCTGTGGAGTTTGTCCTCATTAATGCCTGGCTGACTTTATCAATCACTCGGGTGGCTGTGCTGAAAACCATCGCTAGCACAAGCAAACTATTCTTCTTCTGTTTATTCAGTGTGTGCATACAGGGATCATTGTGAGGGTATACTTTGTTAGTTGGGTCATTCAAAGCTGTTTTCTGTTAAGTTACAATATGGCAGAGTGTTGTATTTCACATGTAGGGCAGTATACTTCCTTTTTTTATGCATTTTACTTTCAAAGAGCAATTTGATATCCACCAGGCTATGCTTTTAAGCCGGAATGAAAGACATAAACAGAATGCAAGTCTGATAATTACTAAATTCTTTCAGTTTTCAGAAATTAGTATTTTCAGCTTTTCAAATGTGAAATAAATGACATTAGACTTTTATAACAGTACATTAAATGTCTTTGGGTTGTTGGTTTAAACAAAATGAGCGATTTATAAAAATAAGAGGTCACCTTGGACACCAGACATAATGTGATTGCGATTTTGTACTTTCACACAACAAACATGTACGTGATTAATCATGAGCAGGATTGGCAGGATAATTAGTAATAAAATTAACGGTTGGGTGCAGCCCAACACTCCATTCATTAAAGAATTATGAATTGTTCAGTGTATTTACATCAGGCTTTTTTTTGTTTGGAACCTGGGTGGCTATATTTATACACCTCTAAGTCCAGACAGAATCAATTTGTGCATAGGTGGTGGTGGCATCACTATCACTGTACCATTCAAAGATCGCCCGTATGCACACATTGCCAACCTGGTGTTCAAGCATACCATGTTGTGTAGTGTAAACAGCTCGGTAGCCCTGAGGTATTTTGTCATCATATGGTAACTGAGGGTAAGGCTGGTTGATAAAGCTGTAATGAAGTGATGGAATATGTGTAGATTTCTTTAATTACAATAAATATTGAAGGACAATGATACAAGGTGGCTTCAATTACCAGAAATCCCATTTATGATATACTGACTGCAATACAATTAATATACCTCTCGTTTTATACATTTATAACTGCTAATGTTTGGTGTCTCTTATGTGATCATTTGTTGCTTCTCTGCTTTAAATAATTTAAAACTGAATATTTTTGGATTCTTGGACTGTTTCTCAGACAAAAACCTAGTACTTTTAAAGATGTTCTATTGGGCTCTAAGACCGTAGGATATTTGGTAGCCTAAAGGGGTAATCAATTGATTGAGAGAATGAATAGCAAATTTACCTGTGAATTTATAGTAGTAGTAAGAAGAGCCTAGTGAAAATGTGTCCTGTTTCATTTCTGGGCGTTAACATGACACACTGATTTATTTCTCTCCCACTTTCTCCTTTACACAAACCTGCTTAAAAGCTGGTGAATACAGTAAACTCCTGCCTTGACTAATTCACCAAGAGGCCACTTTGAGAATTGCGTTTCTGTGATCCCTTTTTTAAGGTTATAGATGTGCCCTATTTCCAGCCGAGCTGAGTGTCGTGAAGCCATATTGTCATAATCACAGATCAGGTTCTATAAATAACCTGACGTTTAAGATTTTCCATGAAGAATAAACAAACTGAATATTTTCTTGCCTTAGGGTTTTTGTATCCATAGCAACTTGTGATTGAGCAGTAACACAAACTGTCCCTTGTCTCAGCAGGAAAGGCACGGAAAGACATGTTTTGTAATGAAGCTTTATGCAAACACATAGGCTATCTATCACACACAAGAATCTAAAACCATGCTGGTTCTCAAGCCTGTTCTCTTTTCGGCTCTCTTTAAGTGCCCATGAAAACAAACTCACGGTTCAATGGTATTTTGGGCCTGGTTTTGTCCTCTTTGATCCCTAGTTTTTCTCCACCTGCATGCTGAAAACACAGGTGCGGTAGAAAAGAAAATAAATTGTCAAACAAGCCAGAGCTATCAGCCAGTTGTGGAGCAAGTCAGAGACAATCTCACAGGTCAGATAAGCCAAGTCCAACCAATCCAAGAATATATGCTGCCACGCAGCCATTACACTTCTTTGATATAAAAATGTATGAGTTGATGTATGAGGCAGATATGATTGTCAGATGTTAGTTTATTTAAAGCCTATTATACTGGTGCTCAGTTTTATAATCAGTGGATAATGCAGAGCTTCAACACCATGTGCAAAAGCTTCACTGGAAGGTGCTTTATTGGAGGTAGAGTCACAAATGAGCCATCTGCAAAGACACTTGTGGACAGGCGGGCTAAGTCCTGCTGCTGCAACAATGTGTATTGGCAAAAACCAGGTGGAGTGGCTGTGTGTGTGTTTTTCATGCCAGACTGGAAACTCCAGCCTGTCTATTCCTCAGGCTATAGCCTTTGTGTTTCAGGATGCACTCATAGAAACTGCTGAACAACCTCAATGGCTTTGCTTTACAAAAGCCACGTGGCTTCCGTAAAATATGAACAATATGCTCAACTCTAATAAGATTATTTATTTATTTATTTATTTATTTATTTTTTACATTTAACTTTTAGTTAAATGATGCCTTCCTTAGCAGCATTCACAACCTGTTTTTGGAGCAAAGCTTTAATAGAAAAGAATTGTTTTGTTTTTCAGGAGACATTGATTATCAGAAATTGAATTAGCAGAAGGAAAAAGTCTATTTTCTAGCTGCAAGTTGCTCTGTCTTCTGATGCTTAGCAGGTCTGTGATCACCATTTAAAAACTAGCTTAGGGGAACCTCTTGTTTCTGTTTACTTGTTGAGAAACATAAATATGTCAGAGTGGGGGGAAAAGGAGGGAATACCCAAGTTGGATTCATTTGCAAACTGTGGGTTGGTTGCTTTCTAAAAAAATAACACCTCACTTTTGTTATGCTGTATGGTCTCGCATGTAGACCATACAGCCATTGTCTGATTCTGTCAAACACCTAGACAAAACGAGTTTCTTTGACACAGGCATCTGTTTTATCCCTCCCTCTTATCAGCTGATTTTACAAACCCAAATAGAAACACATGCCAAGTACTCACTTTTCCATCTCTTTGATATCTTTCATTCGCCATGTGACTCTGTGACATTGACCCTTTGCCACAAGAAATTTACAAGGGGCTGTGCCCTTAATGGTTGACTTCCATTACACAAGACTGGGGCATAACCCTATCTCTTCTAGTCTTACATGACGCTCTGTGATGTACAATAATCGCTCAGTCGTAATAAGTGTGATGTTCAGGGACTTATGTCATATTTACAGATTTTAAAGTGCTCAATAGTGGGTAGTACTAAAGCCTAATAATTTTTACCCAAACTTGAAATGAGGAACTGTCATGAGGCACTGACACTTCAAACTAAATCTCTGCATCTTTGAGGTTTATCTCTAAGGAAGTGTGTTGTTACAGAGTTTGCTGCTAAATTGTATGAAAAGGAGCAAGACTGAGAAATGGAAGTCGGGGCTGAATGATGATGTTTATTGTGTGTATATATGATGATTGTATTTGCAAATTACCTATTGAGGCCCTGGGCTGCTACATTGCACGTCAATGCAACATGTTAATTGGTTAGATCTACCTTGCTTAAAGTCTAGACTATAAAAAAGTGTATTCACACGGATGTAAATATGCAGAAAGTGTGTGTGATAAATTCCTAACTGCCATAGCCATAAAAGTGTGAATATAACAGGTTGATGAACTAAAGCATTTTCAAGTTCTCATTTGAAGCCTACTCGAATATGTCTGTCTTTTAATCTTTGCTCCAGGTCTGTGAACTAAGTGGGCCGCCCATGTGTTTCACTCTGCTTTTAGCTGAGGGTTGACTGTAGCTAGTGGTGTGTTATGGTGTGTTGGGGAGGTATCGAGGCACAGACATTCTTTCCTGTTGATGACTCATGTCCTGGGCATGGTACTGACTGCAAGCAAGGCCTTGGGGAACTGCAAAATACACACACGTTAAACCACAAAACCATTTCCAGAGGATGTAGTTGGCAGCATAGTTAAAATCCAGAAGTTTACACAAATTTGCATTCATGCAAGCACACACAATGACCACAGGTGTTCCCTATCTGTATTAGTCCTCAGGAATGTGCCCAACTAATAACCATAGTACACACCCACACAAACACACCTGAGTTTAGTTTAACTACATCAGCAGACACAGGGAGTGGAACACATGCATAAATGTATGCATACAGCCAGGTTGGAGCATGTTATTTGTGTCAAGGAGCGGAATGTATGTTACATCACAGTGAGGATGTGGCAATTCCAGTCAACCTATAATATAACATAGCTCATGGTTCCTGGGCTGTACATCTCCAGCCAAGATTTTACCCCGGAACTGTGCTTTGTTTTTCTTCTTCTTTTTCTTTGGGCTGTTCCCTTTCAGGGGTCGCCACAGCGAATCATGTGCCTCCATCTAACCCCGTCCTCTGCTTCCTCTTGTCTTACACCAACTAACTTCATGTCCTCTCTCACTACATCCATAAATCTCCTCTTTGGTCTTCCTCTAGACCTCCAGCACCTCCAACCTCAGCATCCTTTTACCGATATATTCAGTTTCTCCTCTGAACCATTAATTTTCTCCTCTGAACCACCTCAATCTGGCCTCTGGCTTTATCTCCAAAACATCTAACATGAGCTCTCCCTCTGATGTACTCATTCATGATCCTGTCCATCCTCATCACTCCCAAAGAGAACCTCAACATCTTAAGCTCTGCTACCTCCAGCTCTGCCTCATGTCTTTTCTTCAGTGCATCTGTATCTGAACAACATCGCTGGTCATCGCTGGTCTCACCACTGTCTTGAACACCTTTCCTTTCATTCTTCACCATTACCTCTCTCCGTTGCTCTGACCAGTTGACCCCAAGTACTTAAAGTCCTGCACCTTCTTCACCTCTGCTCCCTGTAACCTCACCGTTCCACTTGGATCCCTCTTATTCACACACGTATTCTGTCTTGTATGTATGTAGTCATCCTCTTCCACGCCCTCCTCACTTCACTCTTACTAAACTTTACTACTTCCTGCTCCACACCAGTCGCCTCTTCTCTTGCATTTTCTTCATTCATCAACTCTTCAAAGTACTTGTTCCATCTTCCCATCACACTCCTGATTGCCTGTCAATACATTTCAATCCCATTTTACACCCCAGCATCCTTTGTTGTCTGGCTACACTATCCCTTACCAATACTTTGCAATCACTGAACTCTTCCAGATTGCAATATCTACACAAGATGTAGTCTACCTGAGTGCTTCTACTTCCACTCTTATGTAACCGTATGTTCCTGCCTCTTCTGAAAAAAAGTGTTCAATACAGTCATTTCCATCGTTTTTCACAAAACCTACCTCCATCTGTCCCTCTCTGTTCCTGTCCTGAAGACCTAATCTGCCCATCAGATTCTCATCATCTCTGTTCCCTTTAGCAACATGTCCATTGAAATCTGCACCACTCTGCATCACTACATCTAACTCAATCCAGAATTTCTCCTTCTCTGACTCTCATCTTACCTGTGGGACATAACCAATAACAATCATCTCATCTTGAATTTCCAGCTTCAGACTCATCACCCTATCTGATACGCTTTTCACATCCAGAACATTTCTCACAAACTCCTCTTTCAGGATAACTCCTACTCTATTTCTCTTCCCATCTGACGTATGGTAAAACAACCTGAACCCTGCTTCTAAGCTTCTAGCCTTGCTACTTTTCCACCTGCACACACAGTATATCCACCTTACTCCTCAGCATCATATTAACCTCTAGCCTTCCCTGTCAGAGTCCCAACATTCAAAGTCCCTACTGTCAGTCCTACGCTCTCAGCTTTCCTCTCTCTGCCTATGAACATGTTTTCCTTCCCTCTCCCTTTGACCAACAGTAGCCCAATTTCCACCGGCACACAGTCAAAAACATCACCTAGACAAACATGTTTATTTGTGTTTTTTTTTTTTTTTTTTTTTTTTTTTTTTTAAACTAACTTTTTGTCTTTGCTCCCCCTCCCTTCAATCTCTTTCGGAAATGCCAACCAACAACAACATGCAGAAAAGCATGCATTATCGAGAACACAGATGGTGAACTACAATTAAATTAACTCGGCATGATTTTAAACTTTTGTTCAGCTGATAACTTGGTCAGCTGACTAAAGTAGGGTTTGAAGACAGACTGTTTTTAATCATTAACTTGTCAAATGCAGTCTAGTAGGGCTTTTTTTAAATGTCCTAAATGTGACGTTACCTTGCATGGTTACTTCAGTACAACACCTGTTCCTCCTGTGCATCCTCTTGTTTGAAACCAAAATATATTCAAATGACAGAAGTGACTTATCTTGCTCATCAACATTGAAGTTTGCTTATGCAGAGGCCAATTTCACTACAGTTAGCTGCACTGAAGTTAAACTTGTGTGTATCTTTCCTTATCCACTTTCACTCACATTCTCTGTAGGTCGGGGAGGGTCAGAGCTCTGGGTGTAAATTCTATTGGAATGCTTTTCTTATTATTGTAGGGTTAAATCAACAACTGGATATCGAATTCAAAAATTTTGCTTCGTTAAATTGCGATATTGATTTTAAAATAAATAATCTTATGTATCTTGCTTCTTTTCTAGTTTGGGTAGTACATGTACATAAATGTCAATAAACTTCCCTTTGAACTCCAAGATGATGTCCTCTTGAGGAGTTTTTAAGCTAGAAGTAGAGGAATATATTAATATTGGGAAGAAAGAAGGTTTAAAGCATTATTGTATGTTTTGATACTAAATTAAAGCCATAGCAATCAAGTTGAAAATTTGTGAAGTCGTGCTTCAAGTGACTTCCTTTCTGTATCTGTCTAGTTCTGTGTGCTGCTAACTGCTCTTGAGCTCAGCCTTTCTATTAGTCTATCATCAGTTTGGTTTAACCTTTCTCAGCAGTGCTGACTGTTGTGGCATGGCCTTCAAAGGTCAAAGTGATGCTCCTAGCGGCTCTACTGTGATCTCTGTTGCTGCTGTTTCTACAGAAACGAGACTAAGGTGGGCAGAAAGCAGTCACGTCGCAAAAAAATGACATCACCATCGCCCACTCACAGTGACAGCAGCGGGTCCTCTAAGCATGACAGCAACCAGGTATGTGTGTGTGAGTAGATCTATGTACTGTAAGTGTGTGAATAAAAAGTGAGCACAGCCAAGATTAGCATTTGAGCATTTTTTATCTTCTCATTTAATAAGAGCTGACATCAGATTTGCTTTTTAATTAGGGATGTCCCGAGGCTTAGGACAGTATCAGGCATTGGGTCTGATCCTGCCTTTGTGTACTCTTAAAACTTCTCAGATACGCTGTATGATACCACATTAGTGGAAAAATGTCTGTGGTATAGAACCGTTTTGAGGTAATTAATGATGACAAAAGTAAAGCCGAATGCAAGCTCTGCTGTGCTAAAGTCTTAGGATCTAGTTACTAACAATCTAAAAACTGTCCAGCAACTCATTCTACAAGCCACTTGTATCGGTGTTATGGGCATACCTATTTTTTTTTATTAGTATTCTGTTCACCATAAACACTATCTGTGATGAGGATGGGTTCACTGTTTACATGATAATTGTGCTGATCAGTTTCTGTAACGGAAAGAAGTTCACTCATATCTAACTCGTACAGCACTGCTCTGTCTCCCTACAGGACAGCTGGGAGATTGTGGAGGGGCTCAGGGGAATTCCTGCCAGCGTGCAGGAGCCTAAAAGACAGGAGGGTTTCTTGCTCAAGAGGAGGAAGTGGCCCATGAAAGGTTGGCATAAGGTGAGCACCTGACCTGCCCTTCTTAAAGCCTTCAACTGGAAATGTGCATATACATCAGAAGAGTAATCTGCTTTCTTCTCCACCTCTGACTAGATTTTGACTCTTTGGTGACAGAAAACTCTGCTTCCTGACTTTACTTTCTTTACTTTTGACTGTCTTTGTGCTGCTGCAGAGGGAGAGCCAAAAAAGAGCTGATCCACAACATAAACTGTGTTTATCCCCCTATGGTGAAAGTGGCTTGAGTGCTTTGTAGTGAAAAGTGCTTTGTAGAAGTCTGAATATGTGTCTGTTTCATTTTCTCTGACTTTGTTTCAAAAATGAGGCGGCATCTTCCTACTAATAACCTTTCCCTCATTTAAGTTTTCACTGCCCAGTCTGCAGTCTTTTGTTATACGCGCTATTTGAGAAAGCTGATTAGAAACCTGGTTACATGCAAACAGGGCAGAGAAACTGGTCTTCTGTGGGAGAAATCTACCTGTGGAAAATCCGGTTTCCATAATCCCCTGCTCTGATTTTGTAGACCAGTTTTCCCATTTACATGACAGCCGACTGTTACTTGGTTAGACACAACTTGTTGTTACAGGAAACTGTTGCCATATTGCTGTTGGCATGTCTTGATCCAAAGAGCTGTTTTCACGTTGGGCAACATAGGTGTTGTACAAAAATATTTGTCAAATACTGAGCATCAAGGTAAAGGCTTCATAAGCATTTCTGAGGTTTTTGAGAACACTTTTCTTTCTATTTTGTATTTTCGTCACCGTGTCAATCAAGGGTAGTTTTACTTCTTAAAAGGAAGAATAATGATCTAAAAATACAAGTATGTTTGTTGTGCTTTTATTTCCCATTAGCCATTTATTTCATGTTAGTCTTCCCTAAATGTCTAGATAAAAGGTCTGACCCGCTGTTGTTGAATACCTCAAGCTTCTTTTTTTGACATTTCCTCCTCTTTACCATTATAGTCGTCTGTATTTCCTTTTTTCCATTTTTTTTATTCCCAGCTGATTATACTGTAACCCTGACTCATCATGTTCCCTGTCTTTTCTCTGTGTGCTCATGCATAACTGGAAACTTCTGCCTCGTAACATGAATTGCCACTTTAATAGACCATATTTTAGCCCACATTGGTGCTTCAAGTAATGTTCAAGTGCCTTGCCAGTATTAATTTAATTCTAAAACCAATGTGAATCTGGGTGCTTTGTATGATGTGGCAGTGAACACTTACTTTAAACTGCTGTTGTAAAATTTGAATGAATTGAAGGCTGGGAAAAGTGGAGTGACAGATGCAAAACTTTTCTAAATCTTTTCTGTCTGTGTGGTAATTGTATAACTAGACTGCACGAAACCAATGATTCAAGGTTATAAACAACTGAAAACAGAGTAATTCATGTAAATAAATGAATGTTTTGAATGAATGAGTTTTATATCTTTCCACCTAGAGATTCTTTCTGTTGGAGAAGGGCATCTTGAAGTATGCAAAGCGTGGAGCTGATGTAGGTATCCCCTCAAGAGCACCATCTGCCTGTCATTTTTGCAAACAGACATATGCTTAAAACAAGTGTGTTTTCACAGCTGAAGAAGGGAAAGCTTCATGGCTGCATAGATGTTGGCCTTTCTGTCATGTCAATAAAGAAAAAAGCCATGTGTATTGACTTGGACACAGAGGACAACATCTATCACCTAAAGGTAAATCTCTTTCTTTCTTGCATGAATTATTTAAGTATAGTTGAAATCATTTCCTCTTTCCTAGTGATCTACTCAAAAGCCCCAACACCCACATGCTTTCTTTCATTTCCTGTGATTGTTTCATACCATAACACTTGGAGAAAGCTGCTCTAATTTACTGCTCCTAATATGAATTTGTGGCACCCAGGTAAAGTCTCTAGAGCTGTTTGAGCAGTGGGTGTCGAAGCTTCGTCATCACCGTGTGTTTCGACAGAACGAGATTGCCACGTATCCCCATGAAAGGCACCTCTTCCACCCCCATGCCTCACCTTCCCCATCACACAATGACTCCCTGAGAAAAGTAAGTTTGCTTGTTTTAGCACTTGTTTGTTGCAATAAATAAAAGGCTTTGTTGTTTCTATTAAATTTGATTCAGTAGGAACATGTTATCTGCATTTCATCTGTCTTTCCCTGTGAAATAGAGAGCTACTCTTACCAAACAGGCATCAGTTCACCAGACTAAACTCAGTTCTTGGCTCCACTCCTCAGAAGACATGGACAAATGCTGCAAAGGTGTTTTTTTATTTTTTTGTGTGTGCGTGTTATCACGGTCCTTTCTTCCCACAATAATTGTCTCCTAACTTGCCTGTCACTCTGCCTTGTCTACACTTTTTCTTGCAGTGTGTCTTTTATGTTAATCACTGAGCCTGCGCACACCCAAACCTTCATCTAATAATAACCTGTCTCTCACTCAGACTTGGAGGAATGTGAGTCGTACCTTCTCGAACTCAATCTGTTGTTGAAGAGCATGGAAGTCCTCCACCGCACATACTCAGCTCCAGTCATCAGTGCACTACCAGTAAGCAAAATCAGACCGATTATTTTAGACATAATTAGTGCTGAATGGTTAATGTTTTTGTTTTTTTTGGTTTTTATTCATTAGCACATTTTGGCAGTAGATATTTTGAGTCACAAAACCTGCCATTTAAACGGTTTGGATTTCTACAGTAATAAGGATTTCTGCTGGAGTGACATGCAGAGATCTGCCCCTCCCCTGCCTGCAGAGAAAACAAGTGAGGGTGAATGCAGAAAGTTTAAGTCAAACAAATTTAACTATGGTGCTGCTAACCCTAATGAATATGTCCTCAGAAGAAGAAAACCCTGATGTCAATGAGCAAAACATTTTGATATATTTTTTTAAATGTGCGTTTTATGTGCGACAAGAACACGAAGCAAGGTGATAGCATTTTTATCTGCATTTAGAAAAATGCAGCATTTGTTTGACAAGTTAATGATTAAAAACATGTCTGCTAATACAAAGCTTTAATTCTAAGTGTGGCAGTTGAGCCAGGTATTTGCTGATTGTGATTGTTGGCCATATAGTGACAATGTCTCTTCAAATTAAGTTTGGTCAAAATTTGAGATAATTTAATAGAGTTCGTAGTGGAAGTTTGTTGTATGTGCTTCCGAGAACATTACTGTGAGCGTGAGAGAGGGGCGTGCGTGTGCGTGTGTGTGTGCGTGCACACTTATTTTTGGCCATCCTATTTTTCTTTGCAGTACCTCTTAAACTCCATTAGCTTGGATGGGGAGCATTGGTGGACAGCCATTTTAGGATCTCTCCAGAGATTTTCAGTTGGGTTCAAGTCTGGGCTCTGGCTGAGCCACTCTATGACATTCACAGAGTTGTCCTGTAGCTATTCCTTTGTTATCTTGGCTGTGTGCTTACCGTCATTGTCCTGTTGAAAGGTGAGCCGTCGCCCCAGTCTGAGATCCAGAGCGCACTGGAACACACTGGAATTCATCAAGGATGTCTCTGTACATTGCTCCATTCATCTTTCCTTCGATCCTGACTAGTCTCCCAGTTCCTGCCGCTGAAAAACATCCCCACAGCATGATGCTGCCACCACCCTGTTTTCTGTAGGGATGGTATTGGACAGGTGGTGAGTGGTGCCTAGTTTCCTCTAGACATGACACTTGGCATTCAGGCCAAAGAGTTTAATCTTTGTTTCATCAGACCAGAGAATTTTGTTTCTCATGGCCTGAGGGTCCTTCAGGTGGGCTGTGATATGCCACGTTACAATACAGGCTCATTGATTGGTAGGGTGCTGCAGAGATGGTTGTTTGTCTGGAAGGTTCTCCTCTCTCCACTGAGAAATGCTGGAGCTCTTTCAGAGTGACGTTTGGGTTCTTGGTCACCTCCCTGACTCAGGCCCTTTTCTCTCGATCGCTCAGTTTGGCCTGGCTTGCCCTCTCTAGGAAGAGTCCTGGTGGTTCTGAACCTCTTCCATTTATGGAAGGGCTGCAGAAATTTTTCTGTACCCTTCCTCAGATCTGTGCCTTGATACAATCCTGTGTCTAAGGTCTGCAGGCAATTTCTTGGACTTCATGCCTTGGTTTTTTCTCTGACATGCATTAACTGTGGGACATTATACAGTATGGACAGGTGTATGCCTTTCCAAATCATGTCCAATCAGCTGAATTTCCCACAGGTGGAGTGCAATTGTGTAGTAGAAACATCTCAAGGATGATCAGTGGAATCTGGATGCACCAGAGCTCAATTTTGAGTGTCATGGCAAAGGTGGTGAATACTTGAATACTGTGAGAGAGTCAGTCACATGCCTATGTTGTAAATAACAATATAATGTTAAAACCTATAGACATAATTTAATGTTTCTGTATCTGTGGTTAGGTCACTACTGAATGGTGTTTTGTTTTCTACCTTCTAATATGGAAATGGTTT
The DNA here is from genome assembly GCF_033026475.1 of Channa argus. Taxonomy (NCBI): domain Eukaryota; kingdom Metazoa; phylum Chordata; class Actinopteri; order Anabantiformes; family Channidae; genus Channa; species Channa argus. The sequence goes on from NC_090197.1 coordinate 18,789,989, forward strand.
GTGGTACCACAGGTATCTACTTATGAAATCCCCAAAAAAGAGAAGAGGCCAAGAAGGTGGCGATCCAAAAACAACGGCAAAGACTCCAAAGCAACACTTCAGGTACATGTAGTTTTTTTCATCATGACTATTAAATATTAGCTCACAAATATACAACAGTGGAAATGAAGAGGAAAAAAAATCTTAAATCTTTTGACCTTTCTCTGCCCACCAGGTCCCAAGCTGTATATCCTCTCAGTCTCCTCGTCTCCACGCATCCAACCCTAACCTTTCCACTACTGAGACCAACACCCAGGAGACTTGTACTGATTCCCCAGACTCACCTACAGAAGTGTCCCGTTTACAGGAAGACTTCTGCAGGCTGGCCAGCAACAGTGAGTCGTTGCTTTTAGTGTGTGCAAGGTTGCTTATGAAATGCTTTAACTGCAAATAGAAAAATATGCTTACAAGTGTTTGCTTCTATATGGTAAGACAGTTTCCATGACAACTGTGTCTGTTGTCTCCCTCTTTTTTTCTGTCTTTGGCATTTGCCTCTCTCCAGTCCATGTTACTCTAAAATCAGCCTTTAGTTCCCTGGTAGCAGAAAGAGACAGACTAAGGCACACCATCGACATGCAGGCCCCCCAGCCAGCACAGGTCATGGGCTTAAAGACCACCTATGCCTCCGTGAGTGACCTTGCCATTCAGAAGTCACGATTCTGCATCATTACACCAAAATTAATTATACCACATGTGCAAATTTTCTCTTAACAGGAATGTCCCAGTGACTCCCACTCGCTGGTCCACCAGGTGTCCAATGAGAGCAAAGCATCAATTCCAGATTCGATCTCAGAATTCTTTGATGCTCAAGAGTACCTCCTCTCCTCCTCCTCCTCTGAGAATGAGGTCAGATACACCTCATTCTCGTACAAATTGCAATAGTTAAAGCGAAGGCAGTGATAATTTATTTAGACTGGTAACATGCAAATCACAAAAAATCTATACACTGCAATGCAATACAATTTTAGCCTTTTAAGCCTTCTGTTCTGTTCGATTGCTGCTTTACCACCATTTATTGTGTGTCTACAGGTGTCCGACGATGACTCTTACATCAGTGATGTCAGTGACAGCATCTCCATGGATACCTGCAGCAACGAGGGAGGCAGTGAGAGACACAACTCTGGTACACAATAAATCAACAAGTTGTGTGTCTGTGTGCATGAAAACAGAGAGAAAGACAGATGGTGCAAACAGACCTAATGTGTTCACAGAGCCAGGGCTCGTCTGTCTCTGCATGCTTGAGTGCGTTTGTGACTAAGCGTGTGTGTGTGTGTGTGTGTGTGTGTGTGTGCGTGTGCGTGTGTGTACGCCGGGTTGCACTTTTGTGTATTTTTCTGAAAGTGTCAAATAATGAATGTGTGGAATCTGATGCATTACTCAGTGGCTCAGAGAATGTGTTTAACATGATCCCCGCCAACTTCCAAACTTGTTTACAATCTCAGTGCGATGTTTCATCATCATAGTGTAAATGACAAAGCATCTGTACTCAGGCATAACTTATTCTCTGTTGCAGATGGTGTTTGTTTTATATTTCACTGAACAAACCTTTGCCTCTACATAGGACAAAACAAAAATAAAATTTAATGGCATGGTCTTTGTGAGTATATGATTTTAGAAGTATTTAGTATTACTAAGTGAAACTGAAGGAAGCTGACATTTGTGTCACTATTTTGAATTAGATAGTATCTAATGCAAAGAATGCTCATCAAAATGAACCACTAAAACAGATTTGCTCCAGCCTTGTACATTCTGAAGGAATCACATTTCAATGCTGGCTTTTAAGTGCTGTCTCTGAAGCTAAAGTACATCCTCATCGCTGTTAAATAACCTCAGATACTATCAGTCTTGTACATCTATAGACATTGTGCACATTCGTGTAAGGATATTTCACTGATTTCTGCTCCTGCACAGCTCTGTCTAAAGTTCTTCAAAATATCATTACCTGCACATGTCTCACCTCTCCACCTTTTTCCCTCCACAGTCAGCAGCGTGGTGAGTATGGCTAATCGGCGCTCCGCTTTGCCCTCTCCCAGTCCCACCAGCAGCGTGAGCTTGTGGAACATCCTGAGGAACAACATTGGTAAGGATCTGTCCAAGGTGGCCATGCCAGTACAGCTCAATGAGCCACTCAACACTCTGCAGAGGCTGTGTGAGGAAGTGGAGTACAGCGAGCTGCTGGACACTGCCAACCAGACTCAAGACCCTTATCAACGCATGGTGAGAGGAAAGAACCCATGTGTAAACCTGAAGTAGCCAGTTGGAAGTTGCTTGCTTATTTGAATTTCTTAAGTAGAGCAAACAAGCAGACAAAAAGATAAATATAAATGTAGATGTAGTGAAATATGAATAGCAAATGTGTTTTGGGGACTTTGCTTTAGCACAAGCAGCTTTTAAAATGCTATTCTGATGTTCATCTTTAGCCCTGTGTGCGCTGCCGTTAAAAGCTTTAATAAATAATTAATTTTTGCTCACTGGAAGCATTCACTTATATTTTGTTTTATTTCTGTCTGCTTCTGTTTGGAAGAGCTCGACACCTTCTCTTCGTCAAATCAAATATAATGCACAGACACACATTTACCTGCACCTAAATATACACACAATATTATTTTTGCAATCATAAAGATTACAAACCTACAATGCCATCATATTCATATTGCCAATACTTTAAATAAACACACATTATTATTTTGTAAATCCTATAATTGCTGCGTAGCAAAGGCAGGGCCGACGTTCATCCATCCTCTCTGACTTTTTAAACAGGTTTATGTTGCTACGTTTGCAATAACTGCCTATGCATCCACCTACCATCGAGCAGGAAGCAAACCCTTTAACCCTGTCCTAGGAGAGACTTACGAGTGTGACAGATCTGACAAGGGCTTCAGGTTTATAGCTGAACAGGTAGAGTTAACATAATTTGCAGCAAACATGATTTCACTTGAGGAATGTGTTCATTGCATGATAGACTACTTTTATGTTTACTTTACAAGAAGTTTTCAATTTTGTATGTTAAGGAATTTATGTCACACTTGATATAAAGTAACATGCAGTTGTTGTGTAGTCATTTGTTTAGAGTTATACTGATTTCTCAAAATAAATGTAGCAATAGTTTATACCTGGGTAGAAAAGCTTTATAACAACAGTTTTTGATTGTGGAAAATTACACTTGTTGATGTGCTACAAGTTTTATAGTTTTTGATGTGCATTTATCTCAACCTCCTTTCTTAATTTCCCAGGTGAGTCATCACCCACCTGTGTCAGCGTGTCACTCTGACTCAAAGAACTTCACCTTTTGGCAAGGTGAGAAAGAGAGTTTATTCAAAAGATGCCACTTTCTCTTCTCTTGTAAATCCTATCATAGTCACCACACTTTTGTTGAGTGTATTTTCCATGCTGTAGGTCATTCTAAAAAATGAAATCTTCTGTTGTGGGATATTAGGTTGGCTTTGTGATATCATTGGAACTTTCCATTGTATGTATGTATCTTAATTGATATTTATATTTTACAACAAATTACGTTAGTCATTTAGCAGAACCTTTTATCCAAAGCTACTTATAGTGAGGTACAAGGCAAACAAAAATGTAAGATTTTTTTTTTTTTATTTTTTATTTTTTTTCTCAAGGAGAAAACATCAAAGCAAAGTCCTGTCGGAAAATGTTTACATTTTATGAGATGCAAGTACAAGAAACAGCAGAGAGGAATTTTTTTATTCATGTTTTAATACATTTAAGTGCATAGGAAAATGCAGTAGACTTCTGTTTTTAGCAGTTTATTAAAATATTGGGAGTGAGTTTGGTGAGCGTGCAGAGTTTGGTAGCTTGTTCCACCATTGTGGGATCAATGAGCTGAAAAGTTTTGCTTGATGCTTTCTATGCGGTGCTGATACCACCAGACACCGTTCATTGGCAGAGCACAGTGGACGGAAGGGATTGTAGACCTGAATGAAGGCGGTGAGGTTACCAGGAGCTGTTGAGTGGTCACCCTTCAGGCAAGAGAGAGAGCTTTGAACCTGATGCAGGCAGCTGCAGAAAGCTAGTGTAGAGATCTGAAGAGTGGTGTGAAATTAATTCTTTTTGGCTGATTAAAAATAAGGTGTGCTGCCGCATTTTGGATCATCTGGAAGGGTTTCATAATGCATACTGGTAACCCCATTAACAGAGCGTTGCAGTAATCAAGGCGAGATATGACTAGCGCCTGTACAATGAGTTGGGTTGTATATTCTGTGAGGTAGGGTCTGATATTTCTAATGTTGTAGAGGGCAAATCTGCATGCTTTAGAGACTGAGAAATTGTGGTCCTTAAAGCTCAATAGGTCGTCGATGATAACCCCTAGATTCCTGGCCAACTTGGTAAGAACAATCATTGTAGATCCAATGTTGATGCTGATGTTGTGTTGCGTTGAAGGTCTGGCTGTCTGGCTGGGAAGACAAGAACTTCGGTCTTGGAGAGGTGTAGCTGAAGATGTCTCTCTCTCATCCAAGCAGAGATGTCAGAAAGCCAGGCAGAAATGCAAGATGAGACAGTGGAGTCATCTGGTGAAAAGGACAGAAAGCAAATAATATAAACCAGGGATGTAGTATAGATTTGGGGGGGGGGACCAAGAACTGAACCTGGTAGAGAGGCTTTGAAAGTTAGAAACATGGCCCTGCCAGGACACTTTGGAGGTTTGTCCTGATAGGTAAGACCGAAGCCAAGCTAGAGCTAATCCAAAGATGCATAAATCAGAGTATGGACAAGAGGATCTGATGGTTCACAATGTCAAAGGCTGCAGATAGGTCGAGTACGGTTGAAACAGAAGACTGGCCTCAGGCTTTTGCACCTCGAAAGAGATTCCATGATAATCAGGAGTGAAATTGAATAAGAGAGACCAGTCTGTAAATCAAGAGAAGGCTTCTTAAGCAGTGGGGTAATCTGCGGCTTGATTGAGGTCAGAAAACTGCCTGTTGTGAGGGATGTGTTGATGATTTGTGTAATAGCTGGCATTAGTGCGGGTGCAACTGCTTGAAGGAGAGTGGAAGGGATCGGATCTAGTGCCGGGTCTAGAAAATGAATGAATGAAGAGAACTGCTCCGGGTTGAGAGACCTGAGGTTACGGCGGAATGTTACAAGTGCGATAGGAGAATGCAAAGTTCTAGGGATGATGACTGAATGAATACGTGATCCGATACATGCAGAGGAGTGAACAAGATGTTGTCTGTGGTGCAGTCCCGGGTGAGAATGAGGTCCAGGTTGTTACCAGCTTTGTGGGTCAGTGGAGTGGAGACCAGCCTTAGGTCAAACCTGTTTAAAAGAGCAAACCCGACAGCCGCCTCAGGTTTCTCCAGGTGGATGTTCAGGTATACTGTGCAGATTATACTAATGTGACCTCATTCATTATCTCTGGCATTGTAGGTTTGTAATTCTCTCTGTACATAAACATTATATACATATTACAGAAGTTTCCACTGTCACAAAGCACTTTTCTATTATTATTTGATATATTGTCTTTTAGATGTCCGATGGAAAAATAAATTCTGGGGCAAATCCATGGAAATCGTTCCCATGGGAACCACACATGTCACACTGCCTGTGTAAGTTCTTTACTCCTTTACTTACTGTGTGTGGGAGTTTGTTTATATGTTGTGTGTGGGTAAGGGTTTATATTTCCACTTTTGAATGTGTAAAGTGTCCATGGAGTGTTAGTACACAAGTGTGTGTGTGTGTCTGTGTGTGTGTGATAATTTTTAATTTATCTTGTCTCCCCAGCTTTGGGGATCACTACGAATGGAACAAAGTGACATCATGCATTCATAACATCCTAAGTGGTCAGCGCTGGATTGAACACTACGGCGAGATGGCTATCAAAAACATTAACAGTGATGCCTGCCAATGTAAAGTTACATTTGTGAAGGTTAGGAAAAACATATTTACATTTTTTTCTCTATTGGGAAAGTGCTCTGTGCTCTTAACTGGGAATGAAGAAAGCAGAGGAGGTTTGGGTAAATGTGTTTTTATCGTTTAATCATGCAGAAAAAAATAGTGCCCCTTCAGTGCATTTCTTGTATAGTGTTGCATTATAAAAACTAATTCTACAGGAACTAATTGTAAAACAAAAAAACTTGTTTCTCCTCTGTTGGTGTGTGTTGATTTGTTACCTTCCCATAAACCTTAGACCTTGACTGAAATTTAGCCCTTAATTAATTGCTGTCATCATCTGAGCAAACCATCAAAAATTCATGTGTTTCATGTCATCTCAGACATGCTTGATGTTAGGGCTAATAACACCCTCTTGTGGATGAAATTGGATCTGAAATTCCACACAAGAAAACTGTGACCATGGAAAACTCAGCACTATGAGTCAAGTCCTCACTAATCGTGTAGTATTTTTTACACAGCAATATAAAATGCTACATTTAGGATAAATTTAGGCCTATTTCACTTCTTGTTTTTTTTTTTAACACTTTAAGGCAAAATCATGGAGCTCTACAGTAAATGAGATAGAGGGGGTGATTACCGATGCAAAGGGAAAAGTTGTGCACACAATATTTGGAAAATGGCACGATTCTGTGTTTCAAGGAGATCCACCTTCTGCCACATGCATCTGGAGAGCAAGTAAGTGGTTGATCATTTGTTAAACCACAGTAGATTAGTGAAAGAAAAAAATTGTTCTTGACTGACATTACAGCTGATCATGTGTGTTTTTGTCTGTATGTAGACCCTATGCCAGTGGATCATGAGCAGTACTATGGCTTCACCCAGTTTGCAGTGGAGTTGAATGAGCTGGACTCTATGCTGAAACCTCTGCTACCCCCGACTGATACACGCTTCAGGCCAGACCAGAGGTTAGACTTTTTAATGAAACATGTAAAAGGAGTCTAATTGGCAACGACAGGGTTTTAGAGCACGAGGATGAAGTTAGATAGATAAATAAAGATACAGATATACACCTTCCACATCTTTTCTAACTCTTCTTTTAGTCCTTGGTATTTCTCGAGCCTCTCGTGTTCATTCCCCCTGATGATGTTGTGATGCTATCACTTTTGATTGCTACATGACCAGTGCGTGGTCAATTATGGGAGGGCTCACTTCTTAAGGCAATTAATGCTACCGCTTACCTCGTTGCTTATGAGATTTGGAATCACGAGTCACTCTGGTTCCTACGTTACCTGAGTCAACAACATTTGAGTTTAGACTTAAGAATTTCAAGTGTAAATACAAATTTAAGCGTAATCATTTAGCATTTGGGAGGTTTATTGGGACTGGAACATGACGTTAGCAGTAGCTGCCACTGTTCCTACTAATGGAATTAATGGAAGTGTTGCTGTAGCTGCAAGAAATTTCTTTTTTCATCCTGACTCACTAACTCCTTCTTTATTGTCCAGGCTGCTGGAAGAGGGGAACACAGAAGGAGCTGAGGAGCAGAAACAGAGGATAGAGCAGCTCCAGAGGGAGAGGAGGAAGGTGCTGCAGGACAATAACATGACACACCAGCCACGCTTTTTTAAGTATGTTACTCTTAACTTGTTAATGATCCTATGAGTTAGTGTGTGCAGTCAGATAAAGTGTACATGTGTGCATACGATCACTTAAGATTAAGATTCACTAGATTGCAGCCAGTGTCATTTTTAGAAATACACACACACACACAGTCAGCCGAGACATTTCCATGCAATACTCAAGTACAAGTGACCAATTTAGGTGCTGACAGGTGGTTAAACCCTTAATGATAGATCAGCATTTATTAGTTGATCACATTTTGGTTAAAACCTAAATAGATTTTTGTATTAAAACCACCAGATGGTGTTAATGTTGTGTGATAAACAAACTGACTTAAAAAGGAATTATTACCCATCATGTCATTGTCTTTTATGTCACATCCATTTCAGAGGTGATACAATGTGACTGACTGCTCTTCTGTTACTCGACTCATCAACTTTAAGTTACACCCATAATATTCAAAATACATTCCTCCCTGTATTTGCTGACAATTTAAATCTTACATTTTTAGTATAATGGAAATAACCTGCATGTGCTAACAAATGCTAAAATAGTTTTAAATAGAAATACTTTTGACGTCCAGATTCTTATTTAGGTGAACTATGTTTTGTACTGTTACAAGCATTTTAAAGACACAAAGTTAATTTGATAATGTCATTGTAAGGTGATTCACATTAAAAGCGACTTCTAACCTAATTCTTAAACAATGTTTATATATGACACATCTCCCTAATTTAAATTTGGGTGATGTATGAATAATAGAAACAAATTTGTGTGTTGTGTTGACAGGAAGTCTAAGGATGACACATGGGTCAGTAACAACACATACTGGGAGCTGCGCAGAGACCCTGGCTTCAACAAATTGGACTTTCCTGTGTTGTGGTAACCTCTCCACTATCCTTTAGCATACAGAGGAAATAAAAACTGAACTGAGAGCATCATCCAAGTGCCCTGACCTGGTTAATATGCACCATGTCATGGCAAACCCATATGGACTTCTGCTTTCTCTCTCTGGACTAAACAGATTTTGAAAAAATTTGTTCTTTATTGTGTATTACCTTAAAGAAACATTGTCTTCTCATTATGATGACTGTAATTTACATATTGTCAATGTAGAGTAAGGATTCATATTATGTTTTATCATATCTTAGCATTTACCAAAGTGCCTTTAGTTGCAGTGCTGCACTCAATCAACTGCTGAAGCAGGTTTGCACTTTTATTAGGAGATTTTAAATATTACTTGTGTGAATGATGTCAGTATAACATGCAGACTTTGCTGGTTTAAGAAAGGATCACAGTTAGTGAACTTGTTTTTTAAGTCAAATTTGCTTAAGTATACTCCACTGAGTCCTAAAACTGTAAGGTTTTCTGATTGACCAGAATTACCTGTGACTGATCAGATTTCATTTTTAGGAAAATAATTTTTTGTTTAAATATGATGCCTTATAATGAGTCATGAGTGTCATAGGGTTGTGGATACAGGTTTCACTGAGGAAAACAGCAATAATATTCCATGTTCATAAGGGATGTGTGTCACACATAAGGATGAGTCACAGATATATTTGCTCCTTTTTGTCACTCAGGCAATTAATCCCACCCTGTGTAATGATCGCTTTCCCTCATATAAAATGAGATATTGTATATATTATATTGCTTTTCATTTCAGTTGAAAACAAAATTTGAAAAAAAGTTCTCCCCAGTTCTCAGTGTGGGTTTTCTCCAAGCACAGGTTCCTCCCACTGTCCCAAAGATGTGCAGTTGGTTTAACTGGAGAATCTAAATTCCCCAATGAACTGGCATCTACACAAATCTACCACATTATTAATATTGAATTTACTGGACAGGGGACAGCTGTATACCTACACAGCACATCGCACAGCCACATAATGTACTGAGTTTTCAGCCTGATCCCCATCCAACTGACCAATCAAACCACTGGTGTTGGTACTCACCTGGGTGCAGTGATCGACCAAAATTTTAAAAACGACCAGTAGTTATATTGTGGTCACCACACGCCTAGTCACCATAACTATAGCAACATTGTCCAGACATTCTTATGTGTTCACTTATTCATCTGCTGCCCCATTCTTTTTTAGAATCTGTGTCAATGGATGTCTGTCTTGGTCTGAAACAACCTTATCCCATACAAAGGTAAATGTCAAGCATTTCTGTCCATGTTGCCTGTTTAGATATACATTGCAAAGAAAAGTAATTTTTCTTTGGAACCACCAACCACAAGATAACACGACATCTGGAAACCCATCTGACTTCTGGTGCATTACTGACCAACGTCTTATTGACGGCACGTAAGAAATGCTTTGTTACAGTTTTCCCTGCAGCCATGATCTGATCCTCCCCCATGATGTCTGCCAGCTGGTGGAGGTGCTGCACTTTGCACCCCCTCGATGCAGCACAGCAGTGGCTGAGGAAGGAAAATGAATATATTAATAACAATAAAAAATTATATGTATACTGTTTTATTTAATTTTAAAGCTGTAAAAATGTAAATGCAGTGAACTGAAAATCTTTTCAAAACCTATTTTGATCATAAATAATACAAAGGCAACATGAGAAATATAAAGGTGTTTTGTTTTTTGTTTTTTTAACATTATGTTCATTTAAATTTGATCCTAGCAAAACATCTTGTTTGGATAGAGCCAACTAAAGACTGGAAAAGTTGTTTAATGCTGTTGGAACATCTCACAACTACCAGTGCTGGTCATATAATTAGAATATCTTCACAAAGTTGATTTATTTCACTAATTCCATTCAAGAAGTGAAACTTGTATATTGAGTGCTGTACATGCTCATACTTTTCATGTTCATTCTAATTATATTACCAGCACCTGTTGTTAGGTTAATTAAGTCAGTATCATTATTGGGGATAAAAAGAGGTGAGTCCAAGTCTCCTATGCAAAGAGAGAGACCCATATAAACATTATCCAGAATTGCTGCCCCCATCTCTGGACTGAGCTTATTTTTGTGGTCTGTGGTGTGATAAGCCAAAATTCGAAATTCTATTTTAAAATCATATACTGCATCCTGTTGATTATAAAGAGGAGAGGGACCATTTGATGTCGTCATAGCACAGTTCAAAAGCCAGCATGTGTGGTGCTGTGGGGGGCAATAATCCATATGGCATCATGAATGTTAAAGGATGTATTAAGGTTTTAGAGCAACAGACAGACAACACCTTTTTCGGGGAAGGAATTGTTTTTTTCTGCAAGACAAACCGAACCACAACAGCATGATTGAGTTTGCGGGCTATCTCAAGCAAAAGTGGGAATAATATGTTTTCAAAATAAAAGCAGTTTGTCTTCCCACCTCACAAACTGGAGCAACACTGTGAGAAGGTGAGTTGAGTTTGTCCACCATCAGGCTCATCTGATGCCATGTGCAGACCCAGTTCCCATTCACTCTAACAGGTCATCTTTCCTGACTAGATTCATCCTCGGGATTTTCATTGACGCAGATATAAATCCAGAATTTTACATGGCCATGATATAATCAAAGCTGATTTCATACGACATTAATTTCCACTCCACATCTAAAGTTAATAAGTACTTTAAAATTAAGATATAACCAGAATAAATATAAATACAAAGAAATTGAAACTAAACTACTTTTTGATCGTCTTTGCAGTAAAATGAACAACTAAAATAAATTCCATTCAAATCCATATTCAAATCCATAATATTTTAATAACTCAATGCATCACAGTGCATCACTTACAGGGGGGGGGCATGCTTGAGAACTTTCTCATTTAAAGTGACTCCTTCGGTATCCCTTACCAGAGGGCTACAGTCAGTATAGCACACTACCAGATGGAGGACTACATTATGGAGTAAGTAAATGACAACACCATATGCTTTGTGCTGCTAAAGTAGAAAAGCACTAAGTCCGTTTTACATTTACACACACATTTGGAGGTACAGTACTTTATTTTTACTTGTGTATTCCTACTTTGTGTTATGATATACTTCTGCTTTATCACTATCCAGCTGGTAACATTATATTACAATCCTTAAATACAAATCAACAAGAATCTACATACACAAAGAAAAAAGACCAGTGAAAACTGGTTACTTGTGATATTTAAGTGGGTTAGGGTTTTATTTATTAGCAGATCCAGCAGTGTGGTGTATAAATGAATCACATGGATCGATTTTCACACTTGATTTCCTGTTATTCAACCAAGATAACTCATACAAATACCAGCGCACATGTTACCAGTTTTAAGATTTCAATGAGGGTGGGAGGAGAAGTACTTCATCACTACCGAAGTGCGAACTACTTTACCGTCCATCCTTCTCACAGCTCCGACTTAACAGTTTGGCTGTTAGGGATTTTCTTTACAATCCTCCTCGCTCTTACTTAACAGTGGCTTTATAGCAGCCCGGCTGAACGTGCCATTGGTCCAGGGGAATATTTTAGTCATTGTTTAGACAACTTTCACGCATCGGTGACATTCTAGGAGTTGCAGGCGAACAGAAACGAGGTCTCCACCTGTAGACTTACTATTACGCCTATGTGAGGTAAGGGACACATTTGTTTGTTTGTTTTTTTAATCTTTGAGTAATAGTCGTTTTTGTTGGCAGAAGAGCAGTAAAAGGACGAGTTATCCAATATGGTTTGTGGGGTTTGTAATTTGAATTTTCACACATTCCACACTCTCCACAATTCGCTCAGACGTCATTGACCGGACCATGTCCGCGCGCACAGTGCAGCGTGGTGCGCTACACGAGAACTTCTTAAGAAGAAGAAGAAAAAGGGAAAACCTACTTAGCCATTGACATTTATACTAAACAACGGTTTAACAAACCCATGATATCAATTAGAATATTCTACTTTTGGGTATATCTTTTTTATACTACATTTTAATAAGTTTAGGAAACTGCACAGATAGTTTTGTCACATTAAACAAGGTTTGGTTAAATGTTTTGCCATGTATTAACTATTATTAACTATAACTACTATTTGTTTTTTTATTTTTGGGAAACGTTTCCTCATGTTAAAGTTTAGCATTTATGTAAGGCTACCTTCTTTTTCCAGACTCCAGATTAGCCACATAACGGTTTAGATACAGTTCATTTGAGTTTGGAAGTTAAGTTTTGGGTTAGAAAAGGTCCAAACTGTCCAAGCTGTTGGGCGATAACTCTTTAATAAGTCAGAGCAAATTACTGAACACACTGACGCCACTTAAAGTGAAACTTTTCGCTCTCATAAGGTCACGTGGTGTGTTTCTACAAGGGAAAATCCTGCGAGAGCTCTTAACCATTTATACTTTTATCTCTTCACTGGCTCCTTTCCCAGTCCCTCAGCCAACTTCATTTGTTACTCTCTAATATTGCTCAAATCGACAAGGATACAACCCAAACTTTCTTCTGATTTCCCACTTTCTGCCTAAATACATTAAATATTTAGAATATGAAAGCTCAGGCAAAGCCAGGGTGTGTCTGTGTTTGCATATGTACGTTCATGTTTACATTTATATGTTAGCAACATGCAGGGGACTTCCTTTCTGTTCATGACAGGATACTGAGGAATATCATGAGGGGTTACATGCAAGTCATATACACCAACACAGTTTCTTAGCTTTACCGCAAATTCTCAATCTTAGATAACCATTGTCAAGAGAGGAAAACTGGGGAGAACCCCAGCAGGAAATCAACTGCTGATGTACCTGCTAATTAGTGGTTTTGTAGCTAAACAGAAGCACATCAGAGCTCTAGTCTTCACATCAGAACTCTTCCACATCTTCCTATGCACTTAAGTCTATTTAAAAAACAAACAAACAAACAAACAAACAATAAAAACTACTTTTCTGATCTTTCTTGCACTTGCATCTTGTGAAATGTAAACGTGTTTTTTGCTTTCTTTGTTCCTCACTTGTAAGTTGCTTTGGATAAAAGCGTCTGCTAAATGACTAAATGTAAATGAAATGTAGTCTTTTCTCTAGGCGCCTTCAAGTGGCCATAATATGGTCAGATTGAAGCCTGAAAAGTCTCTCTTTTCCAGCTGCCTCCAGTCCTCTTCTGCTGAAGCTATGTTTTCCAAGGCCACTGCCAACTTTGTTCATCAGGTGGATCCTGAAGGAAGCCTCATCCATGTGTCCCGCGTAAATGACTCCCACAAGCTGGTTCCTATGGCTCTGGTTGTCAAACGCAACCGCTTCTGGGTTTGGCAAAGGCCCAAGTACCAACCAACAGATTTCATCCTTAGCGACTTGTTGCTTGGGGATAAAGTGCTCTCTCCGGGTATGTGTGCATGCACAGGCTGTGTAAAAATAAACGCATCCAAACTAGATGTTAATGAAATATTTTATGTCTTTGTATGACATATTATTCATATTATTCAATGTTTTCTAAGTGAATGCACCCTTTTCTTCACACACTTATTCTAAATACAGTATATTCTACCCCCCCATGTGTTGTCAGGAGTGTGCGAAACAGAATTTCTTACATATGAAGGGACGTATGGAGACAAACTGTCTGGGAAGCTGGGCACCCAGGCTAGCTCTTTCAGTGTCAAAGTGGTGGGGCAGGGCACTACCAAGCTCCAGTCATGTTTTGGCAGACTGAAGAAAGAGGAACTGGACGTGAAGATGCTTTTACGTGATTCCACAGACAGGTTACATAATTTTTGGTTTTAATAATAAATAAAACTGTTTATTCACTGCAGCTACTCAGAAGCAGGTGACAGGATGATGACTTAATTATTGATGAGATAAACAGTCTAAAATGTAGTTAGACATCAGACTCTTGACACCTCAGACCAGTGTTGCAAAGTCACCAAACTTACAGCTATCAGTAGAATCATCTTACTTTTATACACTGTATTGGATATGTACATGTTTCATGTGATTGGCTGTCTGTTCATGTGAATGCACTCCTAGCTAAGTGATACATCTCAGCCATGTATGTCAAGCTAGAGAAATTCAAATGAACCACTGTGTGCCCCGTTGTAGAATAAGACCTATTCGTCTTTTCTCCAGGCAGGTGAACATGCATCACATGTTGGTGCAGCAGCTGAAGAAAGAGGATGAAGTGCTGGCAGTGGTGAAGGAAAGGATCCTCACTACTGAAACCTGCTCTGTGACGCAGTCAAAAAAGAAGATTCGCGCCTTAGAGGGGGTGCTCGGGCTGGTGGACATACTGGGGAGCTCTCTTGAGGTGGTTGAGATTGGATTGAGAGTCTTTGTTTCAGGAGAAATTTTTTCAAATTCATTTTTACATCAATGAATGTATAGTTGTTTGATTACTTTTCTTGGCAAAACCCTGAATATATATTGTGTTGTAAAGTAGTTTGTTTGAATTCTGTTTAAGTATTAAAATTAATTAATTAATTTTCAATCCAAAAATATATAGCATCCAGTAGCAAATTGTCCACAAGTTCTTTATACTTGTGTGTATGTTTATATGTATAATCTTAGGTGTGTTTGAAGAACAGAAACAACATTGAAAGGGACATTGATGTTTCCTTGGAGATCCCTTCTGGTACAGTCATTGCTTACAGCATTTTGGAACTGGAGATTAAAAGAAATGGACAGTATGGTGAGTGTGTATATGTGTGTGTGTGTGTGTGTGTGTGTGTGTGTGTGTGTGTGTGTGTGTGTGTGTGTGTGTGTGCGCGTGCATGCTTATATTTGAAGCTTGGTTAGGACCAATAAAAAAAAAACATTTAATGGAATTAGAGTAATGAAGCTGGTTGGAAGTTATTCTTACATTTTCTATGTTTGTTGAATTGCATCAATAGTTTCTTCTCTGTGTGTATTTTAGGTATATGTCTACAACCTGGAACAATAGGAGGCTTTGAGGCAGACTTGCCTGTAACACCCTGGCCGTCCTGTAATTCCTTAAATGTGGTTGATGGTAAGTGCAAGAGAAGTTTCCAGAGCTGAAATGCAGATTGGTTTGTTGGCACATTAATTTACATATCTTGCCATATTTACCTGTTCATAATAAAGACGTGTGATGAGGAACTTAAACACAGTGACAGAAATGAATAGAAATGTAGTATGTTCCCTTTTTGCCCACACACAGATGACATTTGATTCTATGAAAAGTTGATAGATGATATTTTCACATATTAACAGATCAAAAACCGACCAGCAATGGATACAGTACATCACTTTACATTCTGATGTTTTACATTCTCAGATTTCCAGCACAAACTTTCCAATAAATACATTCACATATGAACTGACATATTATTTGCTCCTCGGTGAAAGCATAAAATAAGACATTTCAAAAGAGAACAACCCCCAACAAAGTTAAACACTCCACTACATGCTTAATTTTAATAATAAAACTTGTTGAATGAATCTGCATCTAGAGTTGGATTTGCATCATTTTGCCTTTTGGAGAATAACTAAAGTTATAAAAATGAACGTGTGTCAGTGTAGCTTCATCTTAAAACCCATCTTACAGGACCACTGGGGATGGAGCTGTCTGAGCTAGCTGAACTTCCTCAGTCAACTCAATTGTTCAAGAGGCTCCAGGAGACAATGAGGGACAGACCTGCTCTGTCATGTCTGCAATGTGTGGTGAGTGACATCATGGTTTCACCCCAACATCAATACACCACAGGTTTTGGGTGACCACTGGCCAAAACAAAGCTGTTCCATAACCAGTGTATATTCATTCCTAAAAATGTATTTTCAGGCAAAGATCCCTGGCTTTTCTGTGCAAGTTTAAACAAACTTTTTCCTGTTTTCCCCATTTCCCCTCTTCTCTGATACCCTTCTCTCTGGTAGCTGGAGGATTTGTGTAGTGGTAAATCACCCAATATGGCCATTTATGAGGAGCTCTCGGACAGTCAAAGACAATTAGTTTCAGCCATACTGGATCAAATCAACCCAGATTGTCCCACAGATGACAGTCAATCTTCCAGCCCTGCTAACCTAATGGCAATTCAGCTGTTGGTCAGTGCCTTGGATGGTAAGGGAGAACTCCTGATCAGTTTGGTAAGCAGCGGAAGGTAGTCCTCTAGAAATCAATGTCTAGGCTTTAACCTTGTTATGTGTATTGTTCTTGTAGAGTTGACTGATGAAGCACTGAGCCTCCTGAGTGAGACCTGTCCTGATTTTTTGGAAGCCTTAGACACGCTGGTTAGTTAACTATTTTATTTAGTGCACATCTTGACATTGTTGATGATTGACTCAATCTTTGCAAAAGGTGAATTATTTAGGAATATAATTATAAAACATTTAAATTGTGCAGCATAACAAGTCACAGAATCAACATTTGGCATTTTTGTCTCATTTGTTTTAAAATAAATGTTTAATATTTTAGGCTTGTTGGCTCTTTTGCTTAGAGTTAGGTGAGGAGATTAATAAAACTAATACTTGTTTCAAACACAAAAATGCAACCAGCAGTCAAATAGTTTAGTTTAGCAGAAAGGAGAAGCAGCATTTACTAGTATCTCTAATGCTCACCCCTGGACTCCAAATCCCCCATCATTTCTAGTCTAGGTGCTAAGGTAAGATACCTGGCTGCTGGGTGTAGCTTTATATTTAATATGCACACATAAGAAAGATACTGGTTTTCTGATCTCAGTCACACTTGGGAAAATAACACATAAGCATATTTTCTAAATTGTCACTGTCCTTTTAAATTAAAGCATTGCTATCTATATTCACATGTTTAAATATGTATTTGTATGTTGATCAATTTATTTCACCAGATTCACTCGTTCAACGTAAGCAGAACGCCCCTCTCCATACACTGTCTCCCCAACCTGCTGCAGGACAACCACACTTTCAAACTGGCAGAACAGCTGCTGAGCTCCTCCAGTGTGATGCTAAAGAGAGACACTGACAGGCTGTGGTGGGTTACAGAAAAGAATGCAGGATTTTTCCCTTTGCTTCTCCATCTCAGCATTCATGGATTGTGCTTGCTGTGTAAAGCCTAAAATACATGATTAAACAGTGATTTAATCTATAGCTACCAGGGGATTAAACAATCCCCTAAACAATAATTGCAATACTCTCATTTTTCAGAGGGAACCTTATGCAGTTCTTTCAAGTTTTAACCACAATACTCTATCTAATATTTGTATATTTTGCACTAATTTTCAATCATGTTCAGTGTTTGTCTGTGTTAAAATTTATAGCAATTTAAGCTTTTTTTATATTGCATGGACTTTGTCTGTATAAAATGAATAGTATGAAATAAAAAACTATTCAACTTTATTGAATATCATCAAAGAAATTTATTTGTGAGGAATTGTGAGGCTTTCTCTTTCTTCTGTTCTTTTTCTATTGACACTGATGCATTAATTTTTTGATCTTCTATTTTATTGCCTAAGTTACAGCCAGCTGCTGTCTAGTGTGTCTTCTGACACCTAGTGATCGTTGTTAGCTAGTACCTAGGAACAAATAGTATGATCCCTCAAAGGAATGCTGTTATGCACTGTCTGCTACTGAACAGATCACAAGTGATGCATGAAGGTCAGGATGTGTGTGGATGGGTTCATTAGTTGCTTAACTGCTTATGGATTCATTAGTTGCTTAACAGGGGAAAAACATTGAACTGATGCCAAATGGAAACATTATCACATAAATGTTGCCGGAGTGGCTAACACAAACTGAATGTTTACGCCAAAGTGGCGTAAACAAGCATGCAAGGTGGTTTTTTTTTTTTAATTCAACATAAGATCATTATGCTATTGTTTTGGATGCAATTCCCTCTGGTTCTCATCAGGTTTTAAAGAATATTTTTTAATTGCAGCAAAGCTAATAGTGGAAGCACAATGTGCATTTTAGTTGGAGATATTGATATAAGGAATAAACGATGCAATGACAGACACACAAGAAACACTTTGACCTATGCAACAGTTCCTGCAGTAAGATTCGTTTGGTCTTCCATCATGGGTTATATACATTTGAAAAAAGATTTTAGTATCCAACATGAATAATGTATCAGTAATGATGTTAAAGAAATATGTTTTAAGGTTTTACATGTTGCTACTAAAGAGATATTGAAAAAAGTCTTAAGTTAAACATTTATTATTATTATTATTATTATTATTATTATTATTATTATTATTATTATTATTATTATTATTGGGACTTTTGTAACACACAAAGAAAATACCTTTCACTTGTTTTTTTGCTGTGTGTATTCTAACTCATACTAGATAGATATGCAATATTTTGACAGAAGGAAATTCATCATCTAAATTTAAAACCATTGATTTATTGTGGAACTGAAAACACTATAACACCTTTATCAAAGATGTCAACAAAAGAAAAGCTATAAAGCTTTAATATTTTGAATGAATTTTATTAAGTTTGAAATTGATCAATAAACTTGATCGTAATGGACTCTAGGTTACCCTGGTCTGTACAAAATTTACATTTTATGTATGTTTGTTATAACTTCATGTTAATATATTATAGTTTTAGACATTGTAAGAGGTTTTTATAAATAAAGATTTGTTAAAAAAATGTATTCAAGATCGGTGTTGTCGCTGTTATTTGAAACGGCCAACTATGACGTCAAACTCCTGCGACTGCAATACTTGTACCAAAGCATTAACGAGACGTGGTGAAAGTCAGGATCCTCGAGAAAAAAACAGTAATTGTGTTACAACCAGCGCCGTGTGAAAATGACAGTATGCAATTTTTTCCTTCAGGGACGTTGTCGTTATGGCGAAAAATGTTGGAATGAGCACCCGAGGGGAGGAAACAGAGGAAGTGGTGGAGGACATAACAACTACAACCGCTCTTCAGATCGGCAGCAGCCCAGAGGTGGAGGAGGTGGTGGTGGAGGTAAGGTAACTAACGAAAAAAGAAAAGTGTTTCTGTTAATTGTTGTTTTTAATAGAAAAGACGTTGTTTAACTGCGTTGTTCTTTTCCTTTCGACTGTTCCCTTTCAGGGAACACATCGAATCATGTGCCTCCATCTAACCCTGTCATCTGCTTCCTCTTTTCTCACATCAAATAACTTCATGTCCTCTCTCACTACATCCATAAATCTCCTCTTTGGTCTTCCTCTAGACCTCCTGCCTGGCAGCTCCAACCTCAGCATCTTTCTACCGATATATTCACTGTCTCTCCTCTGAACACGTCCAAACCACTTCAATCTGGCCTCTGACTTTATCTCCAAAACATCTAACATGAGCTGTCCCTCTGATGTCCTCATTCCTGATCCTGTCCATCCTCGTCACTCCCAAAGAGAACCTCAACATCTTAAGCTCTGCTACCTTCTTCACCTCTACTCCCTGTAACCTCACCGTTCCACCTGGGTCCCTCTCTTTCACACACATGTATTCTGTCTTACTGTGGCTAAGCTTCATTCCTCTGTTTTCCAGAGCAGACCTCCATCTCTGTAGATTTTCCTCCACCTGCTCTCCGCTCTCACTACAAATCACAATGTCACCCGCAGACATAATATTCCACGGAGATTCCTGTCTAACCTCATCTGTCAGCCTGTCCATCACCAGAGCAAATAAGAAGGGGCTCAGAGCTGATCCTTGATGCAGACCAACCTCCACCTTGAACTCCTCTGTCACACCTGCAGCCCACCTCACCATGGTCTTACAGCTCTCATACATGTCCTGCACCACTCTAACATACTTCTCTGCCACTCCAGATGTCCTCATACAATACCACAGCTCCTCTCTCGGCACCCTGTCATATGTTTTCTCTAAATCTGCGAAGACCCAATGCAACTCCCTATGACTTTCTCTGTACTTCTCCATCAGCATCCTCAAAGCAAATACTGCATCTGTTGGACTCTTTCTAGACATGAAACCATATTGCTGCTCACAAATGCTCACCTCTGCCCTTAGCCTAGCTTCCACTACTATTTCCCGCAACTTCACTGTTTAGCTCATCAGCTTTATTCCTCTGTAGTTGCCACACCTCTGCACATCTCGCTTGTTTTTAAAAATTGGCACCAGTGCACTTCTCCTCCAGTCCTCGTGCATCCTCTCACTCTCCAAGATCTTGTTAAAGAAACTAGTCAAACTCTACTGCCACCTCTCCTAGACACTTTCATACCTCCACAGGTATGTCATCAGGACAAACTGCCTTTCCACTCTTCATTTTCTTCAACGTCTTCCTCAGTTCACTCTTACCAATCTTTGCAACTTCCTGCTCCACACCAGTCACCTCTTCTACTCTTTGTTAACTTTCATTTTCCTCATTCATCAACTCTTCAAAGTACTCCTTCCATCTTCCCATCACACTACTGGCACCTGTCAATAAATTTCCATACTTATTTTTAATCACCCTTACCTGTTGCACATCCTTCCCATGTCTATGTCTTAGTCTGGCCAACCTGTACAAATCCACCTCTCCCTCTTTAGTGTCCAGCCTAGCATACAAGTGCTCTTTGTTTGGCCTTTGGCACCTCTACCTTCACCTTACGCTGCATCTCCCTGTACTGTCTACTCTCTTCCGTCCTCTCAGTCTCCCACTTCTTCTTAGCTAACCACCAGAGTCATTTTACACACGACCATCCTGTGTTGTCCGGCTGCATTCTCCCCCCCACGAATACTTTACAGTCACTGGTCTCTTTCAGATTACGTCTACACAAGATGTAGTCCACCTGAGTGCTTTTACGTCCGATCTTATATGTTACCCTATGTTCCTGCCTCTTTTGGCAGAAAATGTTCACTACAGCCATTTCCATCCTCTTTGCAAATTCTACCACTATCTGTCCTTCTGTGTTCCTGTCCTGAAGACCAAATCTCCCATCACATTCTCATCACCTCTGTTCCCTCCAACTACATGTCCATTGAAATCTGCACCAATCACCACTCTCTCACCTCTGGGGATGCTCTGCATCACTTCATCTAACTCACTCCAGACTTTCTCCTTCTCTTCTAACTCACATCCTACCTGTGGGGCATAACCACTAACAACATTGAACATCACAACTTTAACTGCATTATAAGGCAAAATTCAACTTTCATTTCCCTTTTATTAACACGCTGGATGGGAGATGAATCTAACGTTAAGTGGTGAAATTAGCTGTAGTTAGCTAGCTTAGTTGAGTCAGTTATGTTAATGTTATTTGAAGACGGTGCGAATTAATTCACAATAAAAGCATTTGCAAAAAGAAAATGCACTCTGATTACACTGAAATAGCTAAAACTAAATGTTGCTGCTGGTTAGGTTCATTTCAAATCCAATTAGCCTTAGAGACGTCAAATGCAAAAACTTCAAAGGCAATTATGTAATGTTGTTGGCGGCGTCATCGTTGTCGTCATCAAATCGTGTACAAGTTCCTGCGTTCACAGAAGATGATGATAATGATAATAATAGTAATAATAAAGATTAGGATAGCATTACTGTGAATGGATTAAGGAATGTTGGAGCATTATGTATTATGCAGGATAATTCAATATTATCACAAATTATAGTCTCCAAAATGACTAAGGTGGAAAAAATACATTTTAATATCAGCTCAACAATGTAAACTTCATGATGGTAAAGCTTTTTTAAGGGGTCATACTAGACTTCATTGAATGTATCTAAGAAGCTTATGTTGTGCTGTATTATTTGTGTATTGATTTCAGGGTTTGGAAACAGAGTTTGGGTGAATCCAAACCAACAAAAAGGAGGCTATGTTCAGCCATCATCCTTCTCTCCTCGTGGAAGTGATGACTGGGACCACAGAGACAGTGGGGGGGCCGACTGGGGCAGAGGAGGCGGAGGGAGAAAAGATAACGTTAAGAGTTCTGACTTCAATGTCACCAGTCCAAATAGATTTTCAATGCTTGGTACTCCAAACACATTTGACAGGGGAGGAAGACAAAGAGAAACAGCTGGTGATGAAAATGATGACAAAAAACTGTGAGTCTGCTTGTGTTTATTTATTTGTTTGTTTGTTTGATGTGCTGCATTATGTAATCTAAATTTTTCAGTTTACTGCTTTGCTTGTACAGCAGTACTTATTAATTCAATAAATTTGGCCTCTTAAACTTCATCAGGTGTATGAAAAACGCGTTACATCAGTTCACATATGTACTAATGTGTCCAGTGGTAGCTCATTTTAATGACATGAGACATGACATGGCCTCTTTTCTCTTTATGGTATTAAACGGGTTAAAATGGCAGTTAGAGGTGGGATCCATGACGTACTGCCTGAAAGAAGGGACGTTTTTGGGATATTTACTAATATTGTAATTTACATTGTTCCCATGTCCATATGCATATGAAAAGTGTGGTATACCTTCACTAAAGTAGATTACTATTCAGTCCAGGGTAGGTATCATGAAATTTTGAAGGGAACTTTGGGTATGATTGTAATTTTTTGGCATGGCTTTGTAAATTTTGTCCATTCCAGGGGGCAGCCTGTGATTGAGAAAGAAAACAAATGAATAAGTACTTTTTGGAGAAGCCTCTCTAAAACTGATTATAGGTTATAACTTTAGTTTAGTGTGTATGCTATTTTTGAGATTCTAATGAACTTGTTAGGATAACTATAATGTGGTCTTAACCTACTGATGTGAAATTGCTAAATGAATTGACATGGTTAATTGCTTAGCACTAAACCCTCAAGATGAGCATGTTTAGTCAAGGTGATCTTGTTCACTGTTTGACTACTGTGTTTCTGTGATTGGACTTGTAGTTTGTTTTGGGGTTGGTTGTTGGTTGTGGACTGATGAATATATTTTTCATATACTTGATAAAGATCTAAGAGACCAAAATGTTGTGAATTGATAAATCAGTCTCAGTGAGACTGTGTGGGAGTCTCTTTATTTTATAATAATTTTTTCCTCCAATGCACCCGTCATACATTTATATGTGAAGATGTCTTACTTACGGTTTAAGGCTGTGATGCATTCAAATAATTGTGTATCTGCCATAAATAGCTATTTCATGTTAAATCTGTGTCATGATGACCCAGGGAAGTCATTCAGATGGACATGGAGATTTGGGAGATTTCAGGCCAATGGGAATTTTCATGTTATTCCAGCACGAAGACCCCTTTATCTGGTCTGTAATTATATTATTTTTAATTGCATTATTTATTGTCACAGACCTATCTGTTCTATATATCATCAAGTTCTTTGATTTCTTTTTTTTCTTTTTCTTCAGGCTTCACAGATCTTTCTCCAGAAGAGCTCCGATGGGAATACTACACCTCAAGAGCTGTAGGAGATCTACCGGGTTATGTAAGTCTAGTATGACTCACTAGTGTCATTCATAATATTTCTGGCCATAATATTTCTGGTTATCTGGCCACAAAGGAACTTAAGAGAATGCGATATGAGGGGGACGTATAATAATTTTGTCATGTGATCTTGAATCTATATCAATGTTTGGTAACGTGTTAAATAATGAATTGCAGCCCTTAATTGTGTAAGATCTTAAGAAGCATCTGTTTCATGTATTTAGATCACTGGTGTCAATCGGTTGCTCACCCAGTGGAGAAACAGAGTCCAGGAATTGAAGGTTATGAATCCAGCTACTAGTGCTGCTTTGGTGAGAAACGTGCATACGCACACATACACAGACACACACTTACTTTAACAGGACTGTCCTAATTTTATGTTTAGTATTTTTAAATACAGTGAAAATGTTTTTCTATTTACTTTATTATTTAATATTTTTATTTAACTTTTCTTGTAGCTCACAGAAATAAATAATCCAGCACCTCAGGCGCCTTCAAGTGGTTTTGGTTTTGCGACTGCTCCTGGATTTGGATCCTCTACACCTGACTTTGGAAGTAAAGGTGAAGATTAAGTATTGTTTTGTTGCAGTAATAGTTCACCTAATACCAACTTATACTCTTTGAATAAAATTTTAAATGTGCTTTTAAAAATATAGTGCATGAACAGATGGTATAACTATAACTACCTTGGGGTTGGAGAGGTTTGTCAAGTGACTGTAGTGTAAAGTCAAGGAACAAATCAAAGCTAGATAAGCTTTTTGATGTACAGTCTCAATGTACAGCATCAAGTAATAAAATCCATACAATTTAAAATCTTTATGACTATGCAGGTTTTGGGACTTCGGCACCAGTGCAGGCCACCAGTTTCAGCTTTGCAGCTCCAAGAGGTGGGTTTGGTTCCCCGGCTGCATCATCATCTTCCACAGGTTTTGGTAGTGTCCCAGCGGCTCCCTCACAACCTCCTGCTGGGTTTGGTTCTTCATCTGCAGTCACCTCTGTCCCATCAGCTTCAACCTT
This sequence comes from Channa argus, assembly GCF_033026475.1. NCBI lineage: Eukaryota > Metazoa > Chordata > Actinopteri > Anabantiformes > Channidae > Channa > Channa argus. Next base: position 18,814,649 of record NC_090197.1, read on the forward strand.
CTCATTCGCTGCCCTGACCTCTAACAAACCTGCAGCCACTTCAGGATTTAGCTCTGCCTCAGGGTTCAGCTTCTCCTCTACAACAAATGCCGGAGCAGGATTCAAGACCTGTTTTGGGGCTGAAACACCTGCTGCAGCAGGAAGAAACAGTATATTTGGACAGATAAGTGGAGGGACTCAGGCAAGTGCCGCTACATCTGCATCAGGAGTTGGGTCTGCAGACAGTCTTTTTTCCCCTGAGAGCAAATTGACTCCAGAGGAACTAATACAGTTCAAGGCTAAGAGGTTCACTCTTGGGCAGATTCCCTTAAAACCTCCTCCAGCTGATTTGCTGGTTGTATAATACATAGGTAAAGTTTGCAAAGCTTTTGATATAAAGTGAGAATGTTTATTTTTTTTTCTTGCACTAAACTTTTGTCCAATCCAAATTAATTATTCATTTTTTTTCAACATATAGCTTCACATAGCTGTAGTACATATGTGAAGCTATATGTTGAAAAAAATGAATAATTAATTTAACCACCTATAATAATACAGAGATACCAGATTATATAGATAAAGCACTGGAGATAAAATAAAAAAAAATATTCACATGATTTCTCAAATAATAGATCTCACATCTATTATTGGATTTCCTAATTCATGATATATTCTTATACAATTTGGATACTGTAAAAGTGTTAGGATTTTTACAGTCTGCTGAGATGCTGACAATAAACTGACCAGCAATGTATTTGAAAATGTTATGTCATGAAGTATGTGTACATACACTGTATATGACAGCAAGACATTAAAACATTTGTTTGCAAATTTTATTTGCAAAATACAGTTCAGACGTTATGTCCTCTTTCTAATAAATTCAATGAAATGCTTCATGCTAGTACAATAGAATTAGCTTTTGGTGCGAACTGTAAATAGGCAGAGCTGTAATGACATAAATCAGCCAGGAGAGAGTGGTAGATCACATACTCAAACAATATTTATAGTGATGCACAAAGCGCTACTAGTCACATTTACATAACATTGTGCCACAGCACTACCTTGAGGTAAAAAAGAGACTATTGCTGTGGCTTTGTGTGTTCTCTTTTCTGTTTTTACTCTGATTGTCAACTAACCCCAGGCCCACCAGTCCAAAACCAGCTATCCACACCTGCTCATAGGCCAACAGCCACTAATGTAGAGGAAAGTTCAGTACTGCACAGATGACTTGTGTGTGTGTGTGTGTGTGTGTGTAAGCTAACAGAATACATATTTATTAGGTGTTGAGTAATACAGTGACTTACTCCGACATTGGTGTAATGCTGGTGTAGAAGCTATGGTTTTGCTGACTGAAGCATATTCACAGCTAACAGCAGGGACTTTAAGTGATATCAGTGATATCTGTGTCTCAGTGTGACTTGATGTGTGTCAAATCATTTTAAGTCTAAGCATCTCATGGCAAGGCGAAAAGCATTATGCATACAACTCTTGGATTTCATGCACACCTATAAATGGTAACACAGCATCCACTGCCAGCAACCGTGTGCATCACAGTAATTTTCTCTCCTACATCTGAGTCTGTCAGCAGTAACCTCCCACCCACCCCCTACCAGCACATAATACATAAATAATTAAACAGATTAATGAAGGTTTGAAATAGATTATTTCATGAAAATGCACTTTTGCATTTGTTTCAGTGGAACATCTTTAAATTGCCACCCCGTACCTCTTAAACACATTTTAACTGAGGAATATGGGTATTTATGAGTTCTTGTTTGCCCAACAGCAAATAAGCTGATCTAATCAACAACTGCTGTAGCATCCAAATGCCAGTCTGCCTGTGCTTTCATAATGTATGCATGAGCTGCACAGAGTGGATCAGTGCTATATGAAAGATACGCCTTTGGATACTCGAACACACACACACACAGAATGTTTTATAGAGACCATGTAATCACTCTGGAATACATTAAGACATTTATACATACTAAATTAATATCTGACCTGTTGTGTCTTATGGTGGGCTGTAAAATGTGTAAATGCAGCCAGTTTCTTCTCTTGAGTTGCAACACACAAGCATACAACTCTGTCATAAGCTGTACACACTTCCGATTTTATTCCCAACCCATCACCTTCTCTTCTGAAAAATATAGCTCACATTGACTATGTCACATGACCCTAGATGTGCACCATAATTTAATTGACTGTGGCTTGACTCTAGCAGCTTGCACCATGTATGGTGCTCTAATATGTTTAACACCGTTTTGCATAGGGGCAATATGGGCTTCATGTCTTACTAATTTGAACAGATCAGTCCTTTCATTTTGACTTCTGTCTGCAGCTATTATAGTACTGAGTGGCACAACTCAGTTCAAGGGTCTTGACCTGAGTTTTTGTGCTGCTCATGTTTGTAGCTTCATTAGATTCAGTACACCATGTTCTCCCGACAATGACTGACAATAATTAACAAACTGTGTTGAGTAAATCCACTAAATACAGAATCATTTGAATTGGGGTACCATTAAGAGGCTAGGGAGAAAAATATATTACATTTATTACGTTAATTTGATCTATGTATGCAGACGGTGCTACCTGCTCTTAACGTGAAGAGGGAAACAATGAAGCACTGTCTGTGCACAGTGCAGTGCATTCAATTACAAAAGACCATGTTTTAAATGTTTTAGCGTACTTAACATAAATTACGCAATTATGCAAACACTTTCAGTGAACATCATGTCTACGTCTGCTAAAAAGCGCTTTGAGTCTCCAAATTGTCTAAAATATAGAAATGCTGGATGCTTGGATAATCCAACCTCTTATAGTAAGATACGATGCGGGTAGTAGCATAACGTTCATTCTCCCAAGTCTTATTTGCAGCAGTGTAGCTTAGTGCAGTTACCTGACCACAAACTTAAGACTTACTTAAAATGGTAGGGGCTTTAAATCATAATAAAAAGCAATAACTTGTCTTTTAAAAAAATGCCTTTTTTTTTGCTGAGCGTTTAATACAAATATCAATATAAAGTTGCTCTGACCTGTTGTGTTACTGCATCTGTTAACTAATGCTGTACATCTAGCTAACTACAGCTCAGGGCAGGGTCGCTTTAAATTCCACCTGACAATGACATCGACATTTTCTTCAAATTCTGGTAAAGAAAGCGAACCGTCCAATTTCCCCCAAATATTAAACTAATCCCCATATACGTTATTTCAACTTAAACATGCTGGCCCTTCACACATTTTGCAGAATGGTGTAATAAGGAGGTTGAGAGCGTGGTTTAGACTAAAAGCTGTTTCGCTAACTCAGGCTTTCACTGAACACAGGATGCGTATAACTCAACCCTGCACGCTGGGGACAATCTCAGTCCAGCCTCCCTCTGCACACTGAAGATGAGGTCCACGGTAATGTCCCTCACAAGACCACACGTTGGCGCTGTTTGCCACGCCGCTGAAAGCTCGCAGGCCCCGCGGTAATCGCGTCTCTCCTCTTCCCCTCTTTGCTTTCCAACTCCTCCTCGCTCCACAGCGGCGCGTCTCTCACCGCGCCTCCGATGCAGAGCGACCAGCAGCACTGAGCGGAGAAACCGTCCAGCAAACCGCCGTCCAGCAAACCAGCTCTGCAGACCCAAAACGATGTCATTCTTACAGATAAGACAGAAGCAAACCTTTATTTGACAACTTGCGAACCCACACTTAGCCTTCGCCTCGCTCTAAGTGGTAAGTGCTCTGATTCTCGATTTAATTGTAGAGACTCGCAAGGAAATGATAGAGCCTGATATTGCGAATATGAATAATGCAATCCGTAGCAGAGCAGGTGAGCAATGGTAGGATGCGCACGGCTCAAATTGTGTGCAGTCTTTTGAATTTATCTTCAGTCTTACATTGTGCGGGCCTGCTTTTAGAGGCGATGGATATTAGATGATTAGTGTCAACTGGTGAGAGTTAGCTTCTTGTTTGTTTGTCGGCTAGTATTGGAGACATGCACTTGCAGCTTACAAGCTCACGCCTCCCCCTACTTCATTCAATCTCATTAACTGTTTAAAGGATTAATATGGCCATATGAGATGTTAGAAAAATTAAGGCTGTATGTATTGATTGTAATGTGTAAACACTTGTAGATACCCTTTTCTTCTTTTTTCTGCTTTTATTATGCCAGTTGTAATAGCATCTAATTTGAGTTTTTACCATTTCTGCTTGAGTTAAGCAATGCAATTTTCTCCATTGATTTAGCTATATAAGGGAGAAAGTTCAGCAATGTTGGGAGTTCAATTGTGCGCTTTTACAGGTGATCTGCCGTGATCTGTTGTGTAGAAGTCAAATGCATGACCTGACAGGGTAAAACAATGCACTGCTTTACCCCATTTTGACTTTTTTGTATGTATGCAAAAAAGACTGCAGGCTAAAGGGAGGAGGGAATAAAGAGTGGGGGTGAGAATGAGCTTATTTTGAGATGCCTGTCTTCTGCCAGTACTCCGGTCAAGCCAAGTGCATGCTGAGGTGTGAGATTATGTCAGATGGCATGCACATGTATGCACACATATGCAGGCAAAACAAAACAATGTTTTCATCTCAATTCAAATTATGTTACTCATACTAGGTGTCTTTCGCTCGATTTTCCAAATAAAATATAACACATATACATTTCTGGTATCTGTAAGTTAGTGTTATTCTTTGGTTGTTAGTGGCTACAAAGCAGGTTTGGCACACAAGTTCAGAGGCAGACATATCTCGCTCTACTAAAAAAAATATATGAAACATTGTGTGTGTATTTGTGTGTGTGTGGTGTGTGTGTACTAGTTTATGTGTTTGAGTCAGAGTAGCAGAGAGGGATGCATCAGATAGTATCAATGGGCTGGCTACTTAAAATCCCAGCCTGACAATTGGGCACTGTATCATCTTCCTTTAAAAAGCTTTTGCTCATGCACACAAACATTCACTCATCAAATGATAGCTGGAAAGGGCAAAGGGCAAATCCAGTTCAACAATAAACAACACAGCAATATATGCACTAACACACCTGAACACATCTCAGATTAGTTGCTGCCTGCTGGTCGTAGCCTTCTTTGAAATCATAATTAACATCAAAACAACCAATGGGACAAGCAGACACTTATCATACTAATGAGCAGGCTTCAGTGTGCATCTAGGTTCATTCCTATGTATGTGTGTTGTTGCATCTTTTGTGACTGTGTGCACTTGTGGACAACCATCTGTACTGCATGGTTCACTTGCCAACTGGTAGAACGAGTGGCTGTGTTAGACTGAACCTTAATGGTTGGTAAGTATTGCGCCTCATTTCTCGCTTCAAAGTGTACGTGCTAATGAAACACTATAGTCTTGTACAACATTATTTTGCACACTTACACTCAGACTCAATTACTTTCAGAAAGATTCAGCTGATATAGATGTGGCTAAGGGCTCTGACCTATATTGTTGGAGACATTACATTTCAATACACAGTGTAATTTGATCTTTCAGTTGATAGTGTACTTTTTTCAAATGTTACAGCAGGAGTCCTCATCATCTATTTTACTCAATCCTTTATATGTGTTAGGGGAGCAGTAGAAGCCAAGATATGCCTAACACCAGTTTAAGCTTAAACATCTTTATTGGTAATTTTATAACACATCACTGATTGACATATAATATAGATTTAGTTTTTTCCCATATAGCAGGGTGAAAAAAAACCCTCTTCCAGGTCAATGATATAGCATGGTAATGTTATAAACGGAGTTTGGGCACATTTGTATAAACTATATCATTAAACATCCTCAAATCATCATCAAAGATAATGCCAGCATCAGTATCATTCGGACAGATCAGTCAAATGAAAACCAAAAATGAGGTCACATATAAATGGACGATGGGAAAGATAATACTTAAAAGCCTGTGATAGAGGTCTTAAAAATATAAGATAAATATAAAACTCTTATATTTTTCTTCTCATAGGATCTGACTATGTTCCAATGCACACAGACGCATCCAGAGGTTTAGCAGTAAATAAGACAAGGACGCATGCTCTATTAAACCCTTGCTGTGTCCCTGCAGGCCTACTGTGGGCCCCCGCTTTAGCCCACCACTGCCCATGAAGTGAAAGCTGAGACTTAGTCATTCGGACATGGTACATGGGGTGAGATTCTGTGTGCTACTCTGCCCTGGGCAGGCAACCAGCATTCCAGGTGGGATGGAGAGATGGGGGTGATGGCTGAGGGGTAGTGAAACAGATGTCACTGACCATATTAGTCACTAGAGAAAGCAGCCCATGAGTCAGGAAAACTCCCAGTCTCAGTTTGGATATTGACTTTTTCTAAACAACTTATACATTTGAGGAAAATATAACTATTACGGGAGTTTGTTTAGCTGGTGTGACTGCAGGGGCAGAATGAAAATAAATAGTATCATATTTTCACACCAGATGTCCTGTGGTAGTGAGTAGAGAGAAAGCCTGTGAACTGGTGAGACTGCTGTGGGGAGATAAGTGATCATATGAGAGAAGTCTCAATTCTCTGAAAGGCTGCTGACTCCTGGACAAAGTATTTGATCCACTGCTGATATGAAAACATTGCATTGCTAGCTTCATGTTTCTTCATTTAGATCACCTGGTGGAATACGGGTGATTCAGAGCATTTATGTCAGCATTTATTTAATTTAAATACCAATTCCTAATTTTGGAATGAAGGAACATGTCACCTAGTGGAGCAGTGTGTCTGCAAATTATCTCTGATGTTTCTTACCCGATTAAACAGTTTTGTAGATCATCACTGTGTCTCCATATTTCAGCAGTTTGTTTGGTAGAAATAATGAATAGATAAATAAATTGACAGCCAAAACTATGACAATAAAACCAAAGTTGTAATCAAATATAATCATTCTTTAAAGACTAAGGTGCTAGAAGGAAAGGTTTGCATTTAAACTTTTTAATTTGCGTAAATCAATACCAAGCACATTTTCACAACACATCAAAACCCAGCTCACAAAGATTGTTGTTGTCATAATTGTGTGAAAAAGGCTTATGGATAGTATTTCTGTATACTGGATAATCATGTCTTTGTTTTAATAACAAATGGCCTGTAACAGAAAAGTAGATTTGTTAATAGCTGGTTCCTGCTTTAACATTAGTCACAGATGTGTGCTCCACGTTTTCACTGGCGATCACATTACCATATGACAGTTTAAACAACCTCAGACAGGCTTATTTGATAGAAAAAATGTCAACCTTATTCTGCTGTGGCTGATCTAACACTGTTCAGGCATTTTGTGTGAAAACATGGTGTGACAGATCAAATTTATGTCTGCCAGTGATGTAGAGTTAGTGGCTCAGTGACTCACCTGATTAAATATTTTATTGGATAAAGGTTTGATTGGGCCAATGAGAGAAGCAACTCTTTCTTATTGTTTAGTTCATGGCTGTTAGCATTTGATTCAGAGTAGTGTATGTGTTTGCCAAGCATAGTATTGCTTCGCACAGTGCGAAATGGAAACTTTGTGAATATATAATGGTGCTGAGACTTTCTATGGTCAGTTTGTTGCAGATATTCTCACAGCAAATATGATCCTGAAATCTAATCTGTGTCAGAGCTGAGTGTTTCACAGAAGATTTGGACGCTTATTCAAGTTTGTCAGCCAAGACAGCAGTGTCACTGCCCTCTGTCATTCAATATTATTCTGGCTTTTTCGACCACGCTCTGGCACATACTTTCAGTACAGCATATGGGTATTTGCACTATGCTGGGTTTCTCTGTGTGTGATTTTGCGTGTGATCCATTTGGCTCTTACTCATCCCACAGCCTGGCACTCTTACCATCCTCCGTGTCTTTAGATGCAAAGCCAGCCTTCTGTCTTCACGTCTTAAGAGACCCCTTATGATCAGAGAGCTGCATCAGCCACACCAGGCCGCACGCAATTATAGCATGTGCTGGGAAGACACATGCATTACCATAACCTGGGATGTTTCCATGGTAGCCTCAACAGGAAGTTCAATACAGCTCCTGTCTGGCCTTGTGCACTGGCGGAGTGATTGTTTATCACAAAGTTCTGCTAAGTATAACATGTAAAACATGTATAACATGTAAAAACTAAAGCTTCTAAATGAAATGTAATTTTCTTTCACATAAGTTTCTCGTATTTTGCACAGAGAAAACAAAGACTTGATGGCTACGCAGAATTTCACCTTTTGCTGAACATTTTGAGCATTGTTCATCCCAATATGCGCATACTATTACACACACTGCATACTGTGGTTGATATTTTGACACCAATTGCTTGGTGAGAAAGAAAAAGGAACACTTGATCTGTCGAATGATGGCCCCTATCAGATTATGTAAAACAACTGACATTCAGATAACCACACCACAATATAATAGTTTTAAGATTTATTTGGAATTTTAATATCTGATAACATCTGAACCATATTAAATGACCATCAGAAGATTGATGATAGATGCTTTTATACATTTATATATTTCCATTTTATTTAGCTATGATTAAACTCAGTTTACTCATCCCTGTCCCAGATAGGAAATTCAGCTTGAAGCAACCAAAAATTCTTGGCAAATACAGTGGCTTGAAAAAGTGGATACCGATTGAACTTTTCCACATTTTGTCACGTTACAACCAAAAACATTAAGGTATTTTCTTTGGATATTATGTGATAGACTAACACAAATTGGCACATAATGGTTAATAAATGGTTTTCCATTTCTTATGCAAATACATATCTGAAAAGTATGGTGTGCATTTGTGTTCAGCCAGACAAGGAGAGCATTATTCAGAGAAGCAGCCAAGAGGCCCATGGTTTCATCACCCTGAGCACACCTTCCCCACTGTGAAACATGGTTGTGGCAGCATCGTGTTGTGGGGATGCTTTTCTTCAGCAGGGACAGGGAAGCTGGTCAGAGTTGATGGGAAGATGGATTGAGCTAAATACAGGAGAATCTTAGATGAAAACCTGTTAAGAGTCTGCAAAAGACTTTGGACTGGGGAGGAGGTTCACCTTCCAGAAGGACAACGACCCTAAACATATAGCCAGAGCTACAGTGGTTTAGATCAAAGCATATTCATGTATCAGAATGGCCCAGTCAACATCCAGACCTGAATCCAATTGAGAATCTGTGGGAAGACTTGAAAATTACTGTTCACAGACGCTCTCCATCCAATCTGACTGAGCTTGAGCTATTTTGCAAAGAAGAATGGGCAGAAGTTTCAGATGTACAAAATGAGTAGAGACATACCACAAAACACTTGCAGCTGTAATTGCAGCAAAAGGTGGTTTTACAAAGTATTGACTCAGGGAGGATGAATACAAATACACGCTTTTCAGCCATTTATTTGTAAAACCTTTTGAAAACCGTCATTAACATATCATTTTCCTTTCACTTCACAATTATGTTCCACCTTGATCCCAGTAAAATACAGTTACATTTGTGGTTGTAACTTGATAAAAATGTGGAAAATTTTAAGGGGTATGAATATAATAGGCACAGTAAACACTAAAACACTAAAAAGTAACACACAATTGAAAACGTAATAATTAAAAACTAATTAAAAATAAATTAAACCAGCAAGATAATAAAAGACAGTAAGGCAGATTTTAATGTGTAGTGGTTGAAATTTCCTTCATTTATAAAAAATTGCTTATTTCCTGAGAAGACTAAGACCTACAGTGTGTCTTTTCCATCTAGTTTTCAACTAAATTGTAGGTTAATTAACTGACCAACAGTGACAGAGTAGCCTGCATACTCTGGAGCAACTTTAAAGAGACCATTAATGGATCGCTCAGCCATGTCTAATTACAAGGTTGTGGCATTTGTACAGTATTTATGAGAGCAATTGAAAGGAGGGTTTTCAGGTTTGCTTCTCTGTGTTCAATCGCAAAAAGCCATGCTTGGTTGAATTACATAGAAGTTAATATTTTTCGGTCTGTAGCTTCTGTCTGTCCTGTCAGGTTTTATGAAATTGCAAACTAGGACAGACTTCAGACATTCATGGCATTCTTTCACTCATACAAATTTGCTGGTAGTTTCTTTTTTTCCAGTTTCATCTATCAAACATTAATATTAACTAAAGAAAGTGTAATTTTCTTTTAGTTTCAGTTGTTGCCGTTTCTTGATCTCTATTGCTCTCTAACACCAACATCGATTCAAGAGGCCAGATCTCACACATCGAGGTGGAGATGGGAGGTGTGTGGAGGTGCAGAGAAGAAGCTGATAGCCACCAGTTTGCTGACAGGAGGAGAAATAAATGAGCTCTGAGATGAGATGTTAGAGAGCACAGAGACATATGGCAGGCGAAACTGTCTCATGCAGAGATGAAGATAGATGGGTTCCAGGTCTGTCATTAGGTCCAGGCAAAAGACTGTGGCAATAGGTGGTGACACTGCAGATTTCTGAGATTGAAATACTCCTAAAAGCAAGTGGGAGTTTGGGTTTGGATTTAATTCAACCATTATTCATATCCAGATAATATAACGGAGTAAATACTCTCACACTTGTAATATTATTTCCTTTTTTGCCTAAATAATATTTTACTTACTGACAAGACCTCTTGCCCTCATTTAACTAAAAATGTTTAGTATACTATATATGGAAAACATGTAAAAACTAGACTGTGCCAAGACAGACACACATTTACAGAGGATGTCATCATTGAGAGGAAAGCAGAAATAGATGCATGTCTTAGTTGTTGTCATATTCTCCTTTTCACATTCACTCCATTATCTCTCACAGATCAGGCCCTAGCTTCCTTCAGTCTTTTCTCTCTCCAGTCATCATAAGAAATCATTCTCTCCTCCCAGTTTCTCTGCCTGTCCGTTTTCTTCCCTAGCTCATTCCTCTCTGTCCTCAGGCCTCTCTGAAAGCGGAATTATTCTGTTTTTTGCAGCCTTCTTCATCCCCCTCCCTTTTACCCTCATTTTCTACTGCTCTGCTCGCTGTGTGTTCAAAGTACAGAGGCCCCCCAGAGAGCTGGAGAGGAGTGTGCATGAGCTGGAATAGAAAAGAGAGGGAGAATAGGGGGAAGAGGGAGAGGTAAAGGCATATGAGCTCTCCTGAATTTCAGGTTTCAAGCCTGTTCCTTTAATTTCTTTATTCTCCTTTCCTCACTACTCTTTTCCACTCATAACAAATATCACTGCTACATCTCTGTATTTTTCATTACAAAATGTCAAAATTTGCCCTTTGCTACACGGATTTATCCTTTCTCAATAGCACCCACTTTGGTTATTTTGTTAACAATAAATGCATCACTTCAAAATGTGATGATCAGCAGTTTTTAAAACATGATGGTAGTGTTACTGACATTAGTGTCTTTAATTCTACATGTTATTAATGGCAGTGTTTTATTTTCTTTACTGCATTATTTGAGTTGTTTCGTAGCATAAATTCTGTGTGTGCCATTCCCTCAAACAATATTTGCTGAGGACGCAAAATCTTGATGACTGAAAAGATGTCCTTGTTGGTTGGTCTTTTGTCAAGACTGAAATGTCTCAACAACTATTAGCGCTTATATATATATATGGTCCACATATATCTATCCTAAGGAGTTTGATGATTCACTGAGTACATTAAGCAACATCAACACAAAACAGTGACCATCACATTGTTTTTGTATTCGGTTTCGGGGGGCTCATATTATTCCCATTGACTTATCGCCACACTGTCATGACTTACTGATACCATTGAAAACAAAGGAGCCAACATGAATGCTGTTGTTATTGTTGTTGTTGCTACAATGACAAGTCAACATGTCCACATTTGAAGGGAGATGTACTTCTTTATCCAAAGGCATCAGTTAGATATTAAAAAGTGTATCATAGTTTGTTGAGTGCGCACACTCACATCGGTCACCTCCCAAAATTCAGCCAGCCAGTGACGACATGGTCTGTAGAGTTTATCATCTGTCACTGTTTAAGGTCAGACACAGAATAAGATTCCCCCCAAAAAAACCATGAGACAAATATGAGCTGACAAGGTTCTCCTCAACAGCAGGCTGGGCCTGACATTTCTGTGTGTGACTGGAGATATTTCTTAACTCACTTGAACAGCGTGCTGCCATCTGCACTATTCTTGCCTGCTGACCTTTGTGTTCTTTGTTTTCTAAGTTTGCAAAACTATTTGAGATCATGCATCATCCATCATTTTGGATGGAGATCAAAAACAATTTTGAGTGCTTTTCACTTTTTATTTGTCTTAAATGCAGTAGGATGCAATTTCTGCTGCCTCTGCAAAAAATGAGGAATTTAATTGAAAACTGAACTTTAGTTGAAATTGAAACTGAGTATCCTTTAGCCATTGGGAGCTACTGCAGCTGTAAGACAAGCTGTTATATGTGCTTCATTAGACACTCCTTTGAGTTGAGATGTTCACTCCCTCCCAACTTCGCCTGTATGTCCTCCCTCACCTTATTGTCTTTTCTTTTCCTTTCTTTTTGTTCCTCACCAGCCCTATTACAACTTTCCAGTCCTCCAGTCCAGTAGGACCATGATGCTCAGCAGTTCCGTAGAGGTGCCCAGCCCGGGAGGGATGAGCACTCTCAACAGCTTGAGTGCAGCAGCCCGGAATGTGGTGCGCTCATCCAGCATCTCGGGGGCCATGTACAGCCTGGAGAAGAGTCCCGGAAGCGGGGGCCCGGACTCTGCATCAATAGCTGGCAACAAAAAGCGGCGCTCCAGTCTAGGTGCCAAGATGGTGGCCATTGTGGGTTTGTCGCAGTGGAGCAAGAGCACGCAGCAGCTCAACCAACAAGGTTGGTTTACATTTGGACATGTATTTGTAAGATGTACACACATATTAACCTTTTTTCTCCTTTTTTTATTACCGATTGTCATTTAATTATTTTTATTCTCCTAGCTCATTATACACACTTTAACATTTATTATTTTAACTTCCACAGTTTAATTAGTAAATTGATTTTTGTAGTGGGCTAACAAAATAGTTTTTAATTATTATTATTATTTATTATGTTTTATTAATGTTTTACCAGTGGCTCAGTGGCTTTGCCTTTTCATGGTATTTTCATTGTAATAAGTCCTTTTTGAAAGGCTAAAAACCCTGTTCTGAGCTTCATTGAATGTAACTTTGAAGTGGGTTTGCAGCAGTAGCAGCTAGTATGAATTGTGACTGTATGGTACTATGTTGTAATATGTCCCCTGTGGGGTATAATTACAGATATTGTGCAGCTGCAACAAAAGTGTTTCTCAGTTTGAGCCTCAGCAGCGAACACAAACCCACTCATTCCTGGCGGGAATAAGAAAAACATGTCACACATTGAGGCTTGGTAAAGGCTGAGAGGGAGGGCCAGGAGGAGCATGGGATGCAACTGATTCCAGTGCAGTAAAATATTTTCTTCATTCATCTGTCAGTAACAAACATGTTGTTCATATCTCCACATCCTTGTAGCACATTGTGCCTCTCCTTCCAGTACACTGAACTGTAACCTTTTCAGAACAGTGTGTCTCTGTCCCACTATCTGGTACGAGTGTCTTAATTCAGTGATAACATCCAGTTGTATTAGAAGACGTGAGGCTTTTTGCTTTGTGTAAGTGGCCTGGTACAAGCACCACTTGGAAATCTTTCTGTTAGTTTGATGCGTTTATAAATTTATTATTCCACATATACTCGAAGATTGATTAAAATTATATCTAATACATTTTTATCAGAAAAAATGGATCATAGGTATTCACTGGATCCAGTTACATTAATAAAGAAATTACCATAGTTTGTCCTCTTTTTAACATTATTATTATTATTAAGAAATATTTAATAGCAGATATTAAACTTAATGCATTAGTATTTAATAGTGTCTTATAGTAGTATATCTACACTAAGCCAACATTGACTATAACCTTGCAATTAACTTAGCTTACTGCAAACCACTGTAAGATGTTTGGGTGATTCTGAACATTTAGCAAAATCTTTGAACAATTTCACACACCAATTTGGAATGAAGATTAATCAGTAGCACAAGCACTTTCCCTGATTAAAATAGTTTGAAAATAGCTAAAGTATAATTTATGGTTATGTCTTGTTAAATCCAAGTCATTGGTCGATATAGCGATATAGCACCATGTGTACACAGAAGAAGTGACAGCACGTTAGCAGACCTCCATGTGTGTCTACACAAAAAAGCATGTGGAACACATGAGATGCACAACTAAAGTCAGGCTTTTTGTGTAGCCTTCTTATTAAAATGTGACAAAGCATTCAATGCTGTGACATTTTTGGATTTTCTATTTCAAAGGAATATTTTGCTCAGAAAAATTGAGGTGTTCTATGTTTTTTCCCCTGAATACAATTTATCCTGACTTGTTCTGTCCCACTTATACTTTACTTATAGGCTTGACACTGGTCTTTTGCATCTGGGAGACAAAGCAGCTCTGTCCTCCACCCATGATTATTTAAATTCTTTTGGCACATTTTTTTATCGGACCATTATTATAAAAAGTAAATATAAAAAGACCAGGTGGGTTTAGGTATGACAGCTGTGAAAAACAAAAGCGATGAAAGATGAAAGGGAGAAGAAAGCGATTGCTTTAGAGAATTACAGTGCTCTGTGCGTGTAAGCGCAACATAAATGATGTTAAAAGAAAGTAGTGAGTGCATACATTAATTCATACTTACTTATATATGTTCATACATATGTTCTCATGCCAGCTCTGAGCATATGTTGTACTGTAATTATCAGTATTATCATTACCAGTTTTTGGCACCAATCAGTCAGATGGCTTTTGCTCCAATCTTCAAAACACAAACACAGAGCTCAGTGCGCTTAGGCACAGCTGACACTTGTCTGACTCACAGAGAGCTGTCGATATTTTCACCACAGGAGCTTTCTGGTGATGAAGAGAGCACAATGGGGAAAGTGTGGATGAGAAGACTTGGCGGGGCTGAGGATTTAGAGAAGGGGAAGGAGAGACGAGGGGTGTGTCTAAATTTAGATGTTCTCAGCTGCCAGAGGAACACATCACGACTGGAACTATCACAGTATCATGCAAAGCTCCTTACATACCTGATCTCTCCCTGCTAGAAGAGTACTTTCCTCAGCTCCTCTTGTGTTGGCCACAACAGGTTAGAGATGTTGTAGCCTTATAAGGGTTTATAAGGCCAAAAGCCTCACACGTTATGCCTTCCATGTACATTGCAGGGCACATTTTAAAGGTTTAATGTGTGTGAGATTTATTTGACTATTTTATCAGAAATGGAATATAAGAGTTGTTGCGTTTTCTTGAGCTTAAAATGATAAATATAAACATAATGAGCACGTCCCCCTTCATGAAGGCGCTCATAGTTCTACACTGGAAAAACCAAGCACAGACTCTAGATAAGGAATTTTGTGTTTTCACATTCAAGTACCAGGTTGCATGTGGTGACACTATACTACCACTTGGAAGAAAGAAGAAGAGGATAAAGAAAGAATCCAAAGTCAATTTCTAAATATATAGCTATCTAAAGTAGCCTCATCACTTGACATGCTGCTACTTGATGCAGCTGACGGCACGGCACCTGATGGACACCGTAGGCTCTCACATGCTTGTCAGGGAAGGGTGGTGGCTATTGAGGTGGTTGCAGTGTGCAGCCTCACACACTGCACTTTAAATGTGCACCTCCCAATACATCTTTATCGTATGGCGATGCCATGTGCTGTTAGCTAAAATTTGCACTAGATAACTTAAAAAATAAATAAAATGGAAGCACACATCAAAGCGCTGCATTCCTAAATTGTGTTTTGTATGCATTCAGTTTGTTTTGTTGTTAACAGAATCAAAAGCAAACTTCTACCCAGAAATCACCCAGCAGCAGTATTATGTCACTGCCCTACTAGGAACTGTCCCTTACAACATTATCAGGCCGAATCTGGAAACCTGTTCTTTGGGACACATATGGTCGTTTACTCAATGACCCAGGGAGAAATAGGCTACTCTAATGTGTTGTTTTCCCTACCTCATAATATAGACCAGCTAGAGGCAAAAGGTTGGGTGGATGTACTGTTATAAGAGGGGTGAGCCACAGTGGCAGATGAACTGGCAGAAGGTCACACAGACAAAGGAACAAAGCGACAGGCAAACATTTATCCTTGTTTGGTCGCGTTTGATTAGGGTCCATTTCTGTGCCACCCTTGTTCTCCATTGATAGGAGACTGGTCTGTCAGAACTCCATGTTCCCAGTGACACACGCATTGATTGGCTGATGGTGTTGGTTGTCCCAAGTGTTGGCCTTGTGCTCCGCTTCATTGGTTAGCTAATAACCAATAAGGCATAGGTTAAATTGGTCCCTGAGAAGAGGTATTGTGGGGGAAAAGTACATTTGGGACATTGAATGGTTGAAGAGGAAGCAGAAATGGAAAAAATATATACAAAACAAGGACAAACTGATAATGTCTACTGATGTGACTTTTTATTCACTTTTTACCTTCCATCAGAAGATAAGCAGTGGATTTACAGCCAAGAACTAAATAGAATGAATGAGGTCTAGTAGAGAAACTGACTGAACAATGAGGTGCTGATTGAGAGACACAAAGATGTGAAGACACAATGAATGGAGACAGTAGGGGACTATGTCAGCGTCTCGATATTAAAGTGCTATGAGAACGTAATGTGGTTATGGTGTTGTTATTGTGTTACAGTTTCTGCAGGCTATGTTCTTGCTGTGCTACATTTTGTGGATTAGATCCAGCCAATTTACAACAATTTGCAGAATCTTTTCTGGTTAGCTCTTATGCACAAGAACATGTCCAAGCGGAAATTTGATGGTATTATTAATAAAGTCTGACATAATTTGTGAAAGACTGTAAAAAAAAACAACAGCTTTTTGCATTCTCCTGGAAAAAAGTGTATTTTAAAACAATTATGAAAAACCATTATACTGTTATATTATTATAAAAATAAGTCCTATTTCTATTTGTAATATAGCTGCAATCAGTCTTTCTTTTCAGATGTTCTTTTCAGGCTCGTAAAAGTCATTGACTTTGGTTTTACACCTGTCCAGTGGCCTGGTCTTAAACATGAATTCCTGTGTCAGTGGTAATGAACATGCTTTCACAGAAACCTAATGATGTTTGTTTTTGACCCATAATCTTTTCAGCCCCTTTTAAAATTCTACCCATTTGATTGTGATGCTGCAGTCAAATTAGCATAAAAGAATGGAATTTAAAATAAGCTCCTTTGTTTTTTCAGCATGGAATAGGATTTGAACTGTGCCAATTGTCCACCTGGTGAGCAAAGCATCCATAGCTTATTGTTCTTATAAAAAACAGCCATATCATCAGCAAGTGTAACATGACACTCCTAAAGCTGAATATCATTTATGCAAGCTAAAAATCACAATAGGAATAAAACAGACCCCTGAGGACCTCTGTGGTTATTTTTATTAGACTGCAAATCATGTGGACTTCCTGTAGATGATTGGTTTTACGCTTGTAGAAGTCTGATCCAACAAATCAGATAAGTAAGATTATGAAAATTTGTATACAAAATAATTTTGCAAACAATGCCACACTAATCAGTCTTTATGCTTTTAAAACGGCTTAAAAGCATGTAATAGCACAAATTAAAAACAATCACACATTGTTTTTTCAGTTGACCCAGGGTCCACAGCCTTAAAGAAACACCCCCTGGTTGCCATCTAAAGGGTCGTTTTTGGGATCCCATGTTTGCTGTGACCTGGATGAGTTTGCCACTCCATGTGAAGCACACACCCCAACCATTGCTGATCATTCTTTGGCTCAGTGGTCTCATTCCTGAACTTTCTTGACTTTTCCTCTTCATACGACAGTGGTGACTCTGTGGATGTCTTGTCTAAACTTATGCTGTCTTGGACAGTGTTCAGACTTTCCATTTACGTTGGTGACAAGAATTTACTATATTCCAGGTGTTTGTTTCATTTGTTTTACTGAAAAATGCTGAATGAACAAATGAAGAAATGTATGTACATATGGATTTGAACCAAAGCCATAATTTAAAGTTTTCCACAAACTAAATTAAAAGATGTGGAGGAGGACAAGGATATTTTCTTAGAGAGCAATTCTTTCAGAATTATTAGGCACCAGCCGGGATTCTTGGTAGTTGGCAGTTAATTGTGCCCTCAAGTGTTTCCAAACAAAGGTTGTAACATAACATGGGTGTCAGTACTGAGAAGATGCTTTTGCTATGATTATGGCATCTCTCACTTTATTAATATTAACTACATTTCTTGCTGATTTCTCCCAGCATATAATTTGCTAAAAAAAAAGTGTTATTAAATGTTATCAATATGAACCCAAATTAAAATACATGTAGAAAGTTATCTTTTCATAAGTAATCTTATCAGAGTACAGTACAATATCACAAAACTGTTTTCGTTGTGCTTCCATTCGTAGACCTGTATGTTTGAACAGGCACTTTTTTTACACTCCTACAGCCATATTATATGTTATTCTTCTATAATGCTTCTCAAGTTCTTCTCTTTTGTTTCCAATAATAACCCTGACTCCCACTGCCATTGTCGTAATATTCTAGGTTTTGTAACAAGCCAGTGTTTGGGATGACATTTTGGCTCTGTCTGTGTTCTATTTATTACCCGCTATTATTAGTATCGGTGAGGAGAAAGTGCTCACACACACACGCATACAAGCGATTTCCCAGGTTTAATGGGTGAGTCACTCCTCCGCTGTACATGGTCTTATCTCCTCAGCAGGTTTATCCATGACTCTTAAAACAGAGCTGGCAGACTGGCTCCCAGTATTCTGTCAGTCTGCATGGAGAGACGCGTCTTGCAAAGAAACAAGCGCTACTGACGAGATGCAGTGCACCAGGAGAGTTGGATTAAAGGAAACCAGGCATGTGTCTGTTTTTTGTGTGTTTTTGGTGCGCGTCCCAGTGGAAGGCTTAAACTCAAAGCCCCCCCACCAACCCCCAAGCTTATATATACAGAATGTGTGTGTTTGTGCGTACATGTGTTTGGCTGGTGCACATTCACACTCACGTCACTCGTTTCTGCTCAGTTTAACTCTCTCAACCCACTCAACATCCATCCTCCTTAATCAACCTCACTTTTCAGTTCCTTCAAATATTCTTTATTTAAATCTTTGTTCTTTGTGCCTGTTTATTTCTGTGGTGCTGTGCTGGAAGGACACCAGAGACACAGAACAGAAACAGACACCGAAGGAAGAATGTCTGACACAGGAAGAGAATACTTGTTAGTTTGCTTATTAAACTGTTTCCAACTTTGTTCTAAGACCAACAGCAAGTACATTTCTGGGTTGTACTATAGTCAGACAGATTGTCTTGAGTTAGCTCACTGTAACTCTGGCTCTATCCTGGGAGTGAAAATATTTAAAAGGGGATTTTAACATTACCAGTAATGATAAAGAAACCTCTTTCATGAACCCATGCAGTTTTAGTTTATGTCACAATGGCTGAAACTTTAGGGTCATTTTGTTGCTGTACCAAAATGAACTAATAATGCAGAAAAAGCTTTCTTTGGCTGTGTAGAGCAAATTGACAAATGCTGTCACATATTACCAACTTAGAGACAAGCTGAGTTTTTCCCCTAAAAAAAATGGAAAAGAGAGATAATTTCAATGTATCATGTTTACAAACATGTAATAGTCTATAACAATGTAATTTAGCCTCACTGGACAGGAAGCACAGCATTAGGGTGCTTGGTTATGTGCCGAACTGGTTTTTGCAGCTAATGTCTTGCGTAACTCCACAATACAATTACATGACTTAAAAGGGTTTCAGCTACTGCTTTCATTATGTCAGACAGCTTCAATCTAGAACCAGCTTTAACCCATTGCTGTTAGCCACTGGATGCTCTAAATATGGCTGTGGTGTTTTGTGTTTCCTAGCTAACGATGGTCTACAGTTCTACAATGGCTGATAAAGAGTGTATCAGTGCTGATACAGTATATCTTTTGACTGTTGATGGGACAGTGTTTATCTAAAGCCCCACTTTTATCATTTAGCCTGACCTACAGTGTACATAAAAAGTCGTATCTTCCTACATGCTGTGCTCCTCCACACTGAGATAACTCTGTGCGATTGGTTGATATGATGCAGAGGCCTTGTTTCTATTCCAAAATAAGAAAAAAGTGCTGGGTTTTCCGACCTACGCACAGTCCATGGCCAAAAACAATTCTTTAAATGGTACTATAATTTCATACTATGTGTGCAGATTATTTGGTTATTTTCATAAGAATTTTATTGAAAGTATTTTCCCAAAAAGGTCTTTTAACTACAGCATCTTCATTATTATGGTAACCGAGTATTAGTTTAAGCTAAACACAATTAATGCTAAGACAATTAATGCTTTTTGAATTAAAGAGGTTGGGAATGTTTAGTTAAGAAAATGAAACACAAACAGTAACACAATAAAAGATCACAGACTGTTCACTGGTTTAAATAATGCACCTCCTAATATTTTTATACTGTATTGCACTGGACCAATGAATAGACCTGGCATCTAAGGGTGTTTTGGGGGTGAGTCACTCATGCCCTACTTTTTTGCACTGAGTCATGGATAGGGAACACTCTTTAGGAATTTTGGCATAGAGATTTTGGAAAGCTTATGATGATCAAACAAATTTCAAGGAATACTCACCCCTAAAAAGAAATTCTTACATATATAAATGTAAACTCTAATGAACATTAACACTATGAAATGTGGCTGATTGAAACTCGCAAACTGTCGTTTGGATATAACAGCTTTTGACTATTCATATTCATTATGACTACTCAAAAAAAAAATCATTTTCTTTTGAGCTGCTATTTCAGGTGAGACTGCTCTTCTGTTGTCTCCCTTCCCCTCCTCCTGTATGTATTGATTTACTGGCTCTCCTGACACATACAAACTGAAACCTTAATCGTGTCTCTAAAAGCCTTTGGTTCCCCACCAGTGCTTTTAGAGGCTACCAAACACCAGCTAAGCAGATAGGTGATCGCTTTCTCTCCCCATTCTGTTTCTCATCTGTCCACTTGCTGCACTCCGTCATCATCCTCTTTGTGTTTTCCCCTGACATCCTAATTTTTATCCTCCTTTCTCTCTCCCTCCTTCATCTCCATCTCTTTAGTTCTCCTTTTCACTTACAGGGTTTGTCATGTTTTTTTCAATCTCACTATCCGACTCTACCACGCTCCCACTCTTCTTAGCGAGACTGGTAAACCATTCATCTGTGAATCTTTTTCTTTGTCTTGTATACACTACCGTGATTGTAGCAATTATGTGTAAAATGCTGGCTTCTACTAAAGTGTGACTCCACTTCACATATTGGATACCACCTTTATATTCTACAGCCTTTACATTTTAATAGCAATTTCACATTATTAAAACACATGTATTTTATTTATTAGATGAGAGAGGAATCAATACCAACATAAACAGGTACTGTATCTCTCTCTCATAGCATAGCTTAGCATAAAGACTGGAAAAAGATAAAAATTATGCCTACCCTTCAGCAGCGTCTTTACAAAGTTAAGGCCAAGTCACATCAGTAAGTTTTTACACCGTCTAACTGTATTGATTGAATAAGAGGTATGGTTTTTCAGTAGAATTGTGAAAAACATAACTGATTTTCATTTAACAGTTTACATGATATCTTTTTTGGCAGGCGGTTTATTTTGTGTTGTGTTTAAGTCCCTGATGACTAGATAGGTGTTCTGATTTTTTGCTGCTCTGGTTGCATGAAATTTGTTTACTAATAATTTATTTATATGGTGATTTTTTTTTTAAATATTATGATAGTTTGTCTAAAATTATGTATTTAATTGCAATATATTGCCCTGTATGGTAATATATCACAATATATTGAATCATAACCCTTCAATTTTGTACGCAGCTTATTGCAAGATACTTGTTAATACACAGATTTGGGTTTGGAAACTACTTGGGTACTTAGCATGCACATAAGCATATAATCACCAACTTAAAACCAGTGTAGATTGGTTACAAAAGGGCAATATTTTACATATAAAAAGACCTATAATTAGGGTGTCATTACAGCTACTCAGACAGAATGTAGACAGGGCTGCTGCTGTCTGCTGCTTTGAAAGAAAATTTGGACTGGAGAGCAGTTTTTGGTGCAAAAGAAAACCACAGACACACTCAACACACATATATGCTCCTTCTCAGCCAATGCGAACATACAGGCAGGCTGATTTCTAAATTTGTCTTATGGCACAGAGAAGCCGTGCAGTGCTGCTTCATTACAGGATATACTGACTAAGATATTTAATTTAACATATATTGTAAATCAGAGTGAACAGATCTGCTATAATGTTGAGATTATGCTCAATGTAAGTGCATTTGTCCACACAATTTGTTGACCTAAGACAGTTCAGACGGAAATGAAAACATGTCATTCCTCGGGCAGAATTCTAAATTAAGGACTAAATTTATGACATGGCATCTTGTTAAGACTGTTGTCAAGGTAACATTTTTTTTTGTACAAGATATTGTTTTGTTCTCTTCTTGCTTTGCCGGGTACGTAAACTGAAATAAGATTGAATTTTATTGTGTATTTTGGCTCTTTTTTTAAGTGAGTTGCTATCAAAACTTAATTATCAGACTGTAGCAGTATCTAGCTGACAAGGTCCTTAATGCCTCATTTTCTCCTTCTCGAATTATGGCAAGTGGCAACAAGGGTTAAGGTGCAATATACTATAAACAGAATCATTTGCCATATTTTCAATTGTTTATCTACTGTGAATGTTGGAGCATTTGCAGTAAAGATATCTTAATCTTTATTATTATTGTTATTATTATTATTATTAGTATTATTATTATTATGACTTCCATCTTCCGTACATTGCTTAGCACATTAATGCTTGTATATAGCTTTTTAAATATCTTTTATATTTTTTAAGATTTTTATACTTTCTATACTTTTATCCCATCATTAATGGGATTACATAATTGCCTTTGAAGCGACATTTCGTTTCAGCTTTTTCAGCAGAAGCAAAACTTTCAGCTATTTCAGCAAAAATAGTTCAGGTTTTTTCAACTTTGCTTGGAAAATCCTTTCAGCGATGGAGCATTCACAGTGCATTTTCTTTTTGGAAATGCTTTTTCTAGTTTTTTTAATATAAATTATTGCCTTTGAGACAAATATCTTTTGAAGCTACTGACTTAACAAGTTTCTGTTATCTTCAAGCCATCTGATGTCATCTGCTTCTTCCCATCAGTTTCTACACTGTAAATCGTTCAGCCATCTTGGATCATTTGGACATCAGGCGGAGAGATGAGCAATCAACAGGAAATTACATCTGAATGAGATTAGTTTTGTCTTCACTGTAATTAATTGTCATTAGACAGGAGTCCGTGTGGCATATTAACTCTCTGACAGACATCCTGCCATACAATAAGGGTTTAGATTTCAAGAAATCATTTCCTTTGTAACTTAGTGCTGAGAAAGGCTAATCGCTTCACACTGACCACTCCTTGACACGCACACACACACACACACACATTGCACAGGGGATCTATGTTATCACTAAAGACAAAGGGACACTGGGTATAGCATGCTGCCTTTAACTCTACACCAAATTTCTCTCTACTCGGTTAATTAACTGGTAAAGAAAAGTAGGCCGATGGCAGTGTCTTATAAATGGATGAATTATAGAGAACACATACACAGCAGTCAGACAACAACAACATGGAAACAATTAATGGAAACAGCTAGCATGCTTTTGACCAAAGGTTATAAAATCTGTGTATTACATATTCCTTTAACACTTAAATACTCTATATAAGGACTGTTGAACCCAATGAGATGATTTAAAATCTTGATTGAAGCACTAATGTACATGACAGTCATTTTTAAATTTAAACTTACTTCATAGTATTAATATGAGCACACACACAGAAAAAAATCCAAAACAAAACACAAAATACACAAATCACTGTGCCAGAAACTACATAATGAAGACAAAAGGACACAGCAAGCAACTCTGCAACAAGGTTATTGAAAAGCAGAAGTCAGGGGATGGCTACAACAACATTTGTCTAGTAAAAAGGCACCTGTGACTTCACTGACATTTTTTAAAAGCTTCAACAGCTAAAGTGGGAGAGACTGTACAGACAACAACTATCTTCTGGGCTTTTAAACACTCATTGCGTCTAGTCTGATGATCAGAAAATTCAGATATTCAATTTGACCTCTTTTCTACCACTTTCGCAAATAGGTTTGGACTGCTGAAGACAGAAACTGAACTCCTCCTTGCATGGGCATTGGGTTTTTGTGGACAGCCTGCTCTAGGCAAATGTATGCATGTGCCATATTCCTTCCATGTCCTAATGATGTATTTAACTGTACTTCAGAAGCTATTGGGCGACTAAGTGCTCTTGTATCCATCCTCTGAGTTCAGCTTGTCAGTAATCTTTTTACTGAGTTTACTAAAGCATTCTTTTGTCTTCATTTTTTAAATTTTTTTTGGCCAGGATACTGATACTGTTCATTAGCAACTGCACTTGCTTTTGTTTCTGAAAACAAAACAGTAATTTCAGGATACCCGTGACCTGGATGACTAAGAATCTTCACAGACAGTTACATTTATGTATTTCATTTAATGAATCAAGTTTACTTGATCTATTTTGAATTTAATTCTAAGTAACTACCACCAGAAAGTACAATGAATCAGTTTAAAGTTGCTAAAACTTTATATGATAATTATGATCAGTTTTTATAGTATAGTTTTACAGTGTACTGTGTTAACCTTTTCCATGATTATGTCCCTGAATTAGATATTCATACTTAGAATATTTTTCACACTTCTACCTTGAATCTTCCTTTTATCCAAATTTAGCAGAGGTCCAGCAGTGAAGCTACCACAACAGATCTTTCATCCCTAACACCGTGCTTGGTTACTGTTGCTATACATGGTGGATCGTTGCCGTCACCAGTGCATCCAATAGGCATGTCGGCACAGCTAGGGAGTCTAAAAACAGCTTTCTATATAACAGCATATAATGAGAATGGCTTCAACAGTGTTCGCTCCAAATGTCACAGCAGCTTTAATGATCTGCTGAGCACACACACACACACACACACACGCACACACACATGCGCGCACACAAACGCACACACTCACTAGAACTATTTTACATGTGAGTGTGCAAGCTGTAACAATGTGTGGCTCTTTTCTGCATTGTTGGCGTTTCCAGTAATCCCACCTTTTTTATGTACCTCTCTGCTATTAATTCTTTCCACTGAAGCCATTAATTCTATCCATCCCCACCACTTGGGTCTTTCTTTTTTCTTAATGTTCTTCCCTGTGACTTGATCTTACTTAAGCTTATCAAACACATTTCTTGCATGGGTAGCTCCAACAAATACTTTTGTTTTTTTTGGGGGGGGGGGGGGGGGGGGCACAGAAAGACACATTTTGTGTGAATACTTGGTAGCTGCACATTTCTGGGACATTCATGAATGTGACCTCAGGGAATAGGTATTATTACTCATCATACTGAACAGGAGATATTTTGGCTCCCTTGTAGCATACAGAGCCCAAGAAGCCCCCTCCTGGTGTACAAATAACCGCAACAGCTTATGTAATGTTGTTATTTTAACTGTTCAAATTGCATATATGTCAGACTATACCTCTAATTAATTCTCCCAGGATGTGTGCCTATTTTGTGTTAACTCTGTATAACAATGTTAGTTCAGCCGAAGAAGAGGAGAAAATACACTCAATAATTTAGCTGGAATGAATTGAAGAATTTAGAGGTGTCTGATAAGACAGATAAAATAAAGGACTTGGTGAATAAGGAGTGTGTGCAGAAGTGTGGGAGCAGGGATAAGAAAAAGCAAGCAAACAAACGGTTAAAAGACAGAGAAAGAGATTAAAGAAGTGGTGGATGATGTGATTGAAAAGTGAGTGCTGTGGAGAGGACAATAGGAATAAAGAAAGAAACAGAGATAGGTGAAAGACTTATAAGCAAACACACGCCGGCCAGGGCTCTTGGTGCAATGCAGACAGCATTGCCATGGAAACAAATGGAGGGAGAGCGCAGACGAGGAGGAGGGGATTAAATAGGAAGAGATCACTAGTCGGCACCATCGGGGGTGGGTGGGGGGAGGACTTTGTTTTGATTACATGGGAGGGGTGGACTGATCATTGAGTAACAAGTTTGGATATAAAGGTAAATAAATGGGTTCATAATGGAAATGTCCAACTTGTGTGAATGGACTGAGTCTTAGGAGATTTGTCATCATACCAGAGACTGTTCTGCTAAGTAGATCATAAAAATTGTAGCCTGCAACAATTTTACATGTTCTGTTTTTGAACAACAGGCCTCTGTGGTTTGTAAATGAGGTCACAGTTTGGGTTATTGGTGCAGTGGCAGTGTTATTCCAGGTTTCTGTCTGAAGTGCAAGAGGTTTAGTGAGATATTGCCTCAATAAATGAATTTTTAAAAAGTGATGGGGGATGATCGTGTCGCCATGGCGCCAGTTGTCTCAGGTGGCATTGTCTGGGTCCAGAGCTGAGGGTGGGAGTTGTCATGGCAGCAGCAGTGCATGGAATTTGTCTGGGTGTGATGCTGCAAACACACAAGCACACTTTTCTCTCTCACACACAATATTCTTGACTGCAGGATTATAAATAGAAAGCAGCAGAAGCTGTTCCTCTCTCCTCCTATGGGACCCCATCACTCTTATCATCCTCTTCACCCGTCTCTCCTCAACACTTACCTCTGCTCATTCTCTTTATTCTGTGTCTCTCATTGAAACTTCTCTGTGCTGTTGTTAAATCTCCACTTTACAGCTTCCCTAAAGTCTTGTCAGGTGGCGTTGTTTGCTGCCCATTTACCGCCTTAGTGATGGTGATGGTGCAAGGTGTCTCTCATTGTCATAGTGAGTAGATGGCATGGCGAGGATACTTAATGAGTTTGATGTCTCTCAGACTAATAAAGTGGGACATCTCTATTGGTGTGCGCTTAACTAGCAACAATGAACAACTGCTTGTTAAAAGTCTCCACTGGTGACTTCACTGCACCATTGCCTGCAATGAAAGCTGCAGTCATAATGCATTTCATGGATGGACTGATAAAACAGAGGAGGCTAATCAGTTTGCTCCTCTAGTTATGGCTGTGTTGACCTGATTTACTGTCAAATTTCAGTTGTACAATGAAATTAATTTCAATTCCTGCTCCTTCTCAGGAAGCCCCTAGTAAAGGAAAGTTAGTCTCGGGAATGTAAAGAAGGTCCTTAGAAAGCAAGCTTTGCTGACGCTGGGTTAACACGAGCTTTCTCATCGTTCCATCTGACTGCTCACGTGCAGACACTGTGAGTGGAAATGTTACATGGAGGTGTGAATGTACAAACATGAGTGCTGTGTGGTGTCAGCGTGACACTAGTCAAAAAGCCCAAAGGCTAATTCAGTTTATGATACATGACATCAGCAAATTCTCACATTTTAAAAGTTCAATCTAGGAAATATTTGGCACTATTACTTAAAAATTCTTCATTTGATTGTCATTGATTAATTGACTTTAATCTCAGTTCAGCTTTAGTATATATTTGCATGAGTGTGTGATTATGTATTTAAGTGCCCTGGAGTATTCTGAGGGGATGCTTTTTTTTTTTTACCGGAGAGCTCAGATGGACAGTGAGACTGAAATGGGTGTGACAGAGAGAAAAAGAGTTGTCTGTTAAAACTGCTTGAGTGCACAACTTTACATGTCACATACTGAACAGGATGTACTTCACTGTACCCTTCTACTATGTACTCACTGTGCCAAGTCACACAGAGACACAGAGTGTCATTACATGGGATGATGCCCTGAAAACCTCTTCTTGGGTTAGCTGCTTTCCAGCTTCCCTCCCCCCCCCTACTCCAGCTCAGCCTCCTGACATTCTTTCTACCACACCTACCACAGCTATCCTCAAGCTGCCAATTTGTGTGCTTCAACCTCACAATTCAACTCGAGAGTCCCTTCTAATAGCCTATTGCCCCTTACTCACAGCACATGCTGCTTATTTGCTTCAAAATAAATAGTACAGAGATGGGTGGTCTCAAGGCCAATGTAAATGCCTCTGTGTTTCTGCTGAGTAAATTTAATAAAACAAATACTGCAGCTGAAACTTTTACCTTTTAACAGAAAAATTCACCCACTCTCAGTCTTAGGTGTTTATTTGAGTTGAAAGAATTATGTAGTGCTTATATAGCACATTTATCCAAAGCACTTTACAATCTTGCTACTTGTTCACTTACTCTGCAATGCAAGGTGCTCCACTGACAAACCTGGAGCAACTTGTTTGTTTTTGTCTTGCCCAAGGACACTTTGACACATAGCCAGGAGGACTGGGAGTCAAACCACTGACCCTGTGTTTTGTGGATGACTGCCTTACCACAGCCGTCGCATTATGGTTAGGGTTATTTTTGTATCAGAATATTATTTATGGGTTAGGTTAGGGCTAGAATATTATTTATAGGGATCATTTTATATTAATTATCATATTATTTTCCAGGTATCAGACAGAACATCCACATAAAAGGCTTATCATTGCAGTTGCTGAGCCTGTGTAATACCTGACCTTATCAGGCAGCAGTACGACTTTGTCTAAGTGTTCAGATTAGTGAATTAAGCAGGAGCTGCAACCCTTGGAATTTTGCAGATGGCGGGACAAAGAAGCTTCGCAGCACCATCCGGCGGAGCACAGAGACCGGCATTGCCGTGGAAATGAGAAACCGAGTGACACGGCAGGGCAGCAAGGACTCGACCGATGGCAGCACCAACTCAAACAGCTCCGATGGAACGTGAGTATCCAACCAGCAATTCATCCACTCATCCATCCCATACACATACACTGTCCACATCTAACATTAGTTCTTCTGTCTCTTTTAGGTTTGTCTTCCCTACCACACGCCTGGGACCTGAGAGCCAGTTCAGTGACTTTCTAGATGGACTAGGCCCTGCTCAGATCGTAGGAAGGCAAACACTAGCTACTCCCCCTATGGGTGAGTCAAGAGTGACCCAGTCCTTTCTTAGTCAGTCAGTTTTATTCTGCTGTAGCAGGACGAGCGTGTAAATATTTGATGGTGTCAATAAAAGTCAAGAAATACAGCTTTATACCTATATATAAACTTTATATGGAGAGCAATGTTCAAAATACTACATGGTACTAGAGTACTCACTCAGCATGGATGAAGTTATTCTTGTATGAGTTATAAATTTTTCATGCAAAGGTCACCGCTTGTGAAAAACAACTGAGCGTGCTCCACTTCAGTGGTTGTGAGGACAGACTTGAAGCTCAGCATCGCACTCTGCTGTTAGATATTTGCCACTGCAACCTCACACAATGGGATGTTTTCTGCAAGCATCATTACTTGTATCTCAGAACCCACAGAACTGCACTGGAAGGTTTCTTTTTTGAATATTGATTAAATTGTAGGAGACATGTTTTTCATCTGCAGGGGATGTACATGTGGGCATGGTTGACAGAGGAGGGCAGCTGGAGGTGGAGGTCAACCAGGCCAGAGGGTTGATTCCTAAACCGGGCTCCAAGAACATACCAGGTGCATTTAACTGACTTTATCTGCTACTGCTGCAGGGAATCGTCTGACTTATATGCCAATGTAGAAGTTTTAATTTTTATTGTGTGTTGTTGTATTTGTAGCAACCTACGTAAAGGTGTATGTCCTGGAAAATGGAGCGTGTTTGGCCAAGAAGAAAACCAAAGTAGTGAAGAAGACACTGGACCCCACCTACCAGCAGGCTCTGTTGTTTGATGAGAGTCCTCAGGGCAAAGTCCTGCAGGTAAGTTTACCTTTTTAGATTCCCATTATTAATTCGTATACCCAATATTCAACAAAAACAGCAATATGGGTCCATCAGTTTAGTATTTAACTATTTCAACTCTCCTGTCTGCAGAGCTTCCTGCAGCACTGGGCAAATTTAAATTCCTCAAAGCAAATGAGCTTGTTTCAAATTCATTTGCCTTATTCCAAAGTGCCCTGTTCAATGCATATTTCTTGGTGGTTTAAATTAAAGAAGTAAAATTGCTTTTTTACTTGTGAAATTATCTAACCTGGCTGTCAGAGTCCTCACTGCAGCACTGAGATGACAGTTTTAATCAGTGGATTTACATTTTTCTGTATAATGAAAGATTCTGGGATGAAGGAATGGACATTTTTGATAACATTTATATGAAAGATATAAGTAAGTTCTTGTGGTGTCTTTAAGGGTATGACTCATGACACTCATATTTTGCCTCCTGTGCTTACTCATGCCTCACCTTTCATGCAGGTAATAGTGTGGGGGGATTACGGGCGAATGGACCACAAGTGCTTCATGGGAATGGCCCAGATCCTTCTGGAAGACTTGGACCTGTCTGCCACTGTCAGCGGCTGGTATAAGCTGTTCCCTACCTCCTCTCTGGCAGACCCCAGCATTGGACCCCTTACCAGACGTCTCTCCCAGTCCTCCCTGGAAAGCTCTACCAGCCCCTCGTGCACCTAGACACCCAGTAAACACACACACTGCACGAGCACAGGCAGAGTCATGCAGACAAGGGCACATGTACTGTATATACACAATGACTATATTTGAAGTGCAAGACAGGTGCACGCACACATATATTCATGTGCAGGAAGACACATGTGACAAATAACACAAGTTCACATTCCCATGAACACAAACATACACACACACACACACGGGTCACATCCTTAACTGGATGTCACGCTTAACTAAACATCCATATTCTCACCAACTGATACGTGTTTTGTAAATTGACAAAACAGTTATCATATCCAACTTGAAGCAAACATCACTAACCAGAACATGTAGCATTTTTCACCTTGTCATTTCACCATTTCCTACCATGATACAAACATCATCTGGGTGCCATATTCTGCATTCCAACGTACCAGATCTCTGTGGCATGACTCATCCCAGGGCCATCCCGTTGCCAGTTTCTAAACTCTCTATGCCAAACTAAGAAAAAACTTTATTTTTTAAAACCAAAGCAACTGTTATTGTTGTTCTTATTACTATAAGTAGTAGGTGATCTAGTATACAATATATAAAGTATGGATATGTAGCAGAGTCAATGACTTAGATGTAATGCAAAAAAAGAAGATACATTCTACACCTATGAGCTGAGAACGGTAAGCCAAACACATAAACATACCTGGGCAACAGGCTTGGATGTTCACATAATGGCTATTATGTGAGGTAGCAACACTGCTATTCTATAATTTTCACAGGGCAGAGTTTATATATATATATATATATATATATATATATATATATATATATATATATATATATATATATAAAGAGAGAGAGAGAGAGAGAGAGAGAGAGAGAAATACTTTTGTGTTTATGTATCGGCTGCATTCTGCATGTTTGCTTGCAACACTTAAGTCTTTATTCATCTTCTTTTTATTTTTTATTTTTTAGCTTCCTTGACAAATGAAATAAAAGTCCTTTTTTTTGCGATCCGTCATGAGAAAGCAGCATCACACTGAGGTAGGGAGAAGGACGGGTCTTCTGGTGACAGGGAAAGTACTATCTTCACCATCTGTGGAAGAAGAGAACAGATTACTGCACATTCACTGAGAAATGCATTTCTGATCGTACCTTCATCTTTAGAGTAAATGACTGTTGTATCACCCAGGGCACACAGCACTAAAGTGTTCTGGGGAATGTGTCCTACTCTCATCTGGTGGTTATTGTTTTCTGCATCTAAGGGGGGGGGGGCACAGTCTCACACTCTTTGTATACCAGCAGTTGTTTAAACCTATTTAGAATTTTAGTTAATCTACCTGCTTGATGTGTGTGTGTGTGTATGTGTGTGTGTGTGTGTGTGTGTGCACGCACAGGTGTGCTTTTTGTACTCTTCCTACTTGACAAAGGAGTAAGAAGGCAGGGAGGTAGTGAGCAATCTTCTGTCTCTCTCACGTCTGGTCAGACCACAGACAGACAAACAACTACAGGCAAACATGCACACAGCCGGTACAAACTACCACTTGTAATCCTCCGACTTTCTCTTTGTTCACTTCTCTCTGTTACATTGACTGTAATGAAACCTGTTGTAAAATTGTACATGTGTTTTTGATCCTAAATGAGTTTCATTTTGATATCTGTCTATTTACATCAGTATTACTTTGCTAGCAGGATGATTGTTGACCTGCCATTTACAATAGTTTAACTTGTTTCAGGTGCAATATATCCAATGTAACATGTTTCAGCACGTTTCAGCTTTTTTATTTTATATTTCTTATCCTGTGTGTTTGTATTTAAGATGGCACTTTACTGTAAGATATGTATTTTTTTTGTAATTCTAAACCCTCAGTGATTGATCAGTTGTTAATTTATTCATATTTCATTCGGTCATGCTGCTTTGAGCATCTCTGATTATTAAATGCCAGCAACTTGAGTGTATCGGAAATTATAGTTCAAAGTCCCACTAGAACAGCAAAAACACCTGATCAGTTTTACACTTACATTTTTTGTAGATTGCAAAGGTTTATTTATAATTTAGGGGGACGTGAGGGGATACAAACTTAACCATGAACGGACATAATAATAATAATAATAATAGTAATGCTCATGCAGATAGTACACATTTTGCTTTATCATCTGAAATAACAAAAATGGTCAGGGTATGTAAAGAGGTACCTCCAAAATGCTCTGTCTGGGCATTAACTTCACCCTTTCTGTTGAATGGCTTGTCAACTGAGAATTTTAACCTTTTGCTGAAATGACATTTTCTCTCTGTCTTTCTCAAAAAGGTGAGACTGACCTGTTGCTTATTGTAGTTATGGTGCCATAGTTGAGGCTTTATTGAGAGCAGAGAAATACGAATTGAACAGAGCTACTGGTTATTTCTCTTCATTATTTTTTTTGGCATTTTGATACTATCTTGAGACCAATACCAAACCTTGTGTATGGACAAAAACACTGATGACTGTTGTATTTCAGCAGAGAGTTGACAGTCTCAAGCTAGAGCCTATGAAAAGCTTTTATGTGTTTAGCTCACATAGATTTTATCATCACCAGATGTTTCACATATGCTAAGAACTGTCATTCCTTTCTTCATCTTTCTGCAAAAAGGGAAAATCTGAGGCATTTTGTTTTCTCTGTGTCTCAGATCAACTGAAATAATATTTTAACGCTTTTTAAACTTTAAATAAAGGGATCTCTGGCATTCTTGAATTTTCAGGAGGAGGGTGCTGGTCATTTTGACCTATCCCCATCATATAAACAATCTTTTTTAGAACCATAAAGGTCTGAGCTCCAGTTAGCTTTTGTTTTTGAGATACTCCTTTCTGGATCTGTAATTGCTCATGTATGTTTATTTCATGTTTTTTATTGATCAATTTTTTTGTGGACAGCTGGCATGATGTAAAAAAGACTCTTACTCTTGGAATTTGCATACATTCCCTCCAGTGTGTGACTTTTGTGAAGACAATACTTGCTTGGTTGATAAGACAGAAATTGAACTGAAAGAATCTAAGCTTAAAAAAAATACAAACATACAAACATACAAAAAAAGAAAACAACAGACAAATATAAAAGTAATCTTTCAACATCTCTAAAATCCCTGCTAAATGTTAAGTCCTTGGTAAACTATTTAAGCACTGTTAATATATTTTCATGTGATTCCAAATGTTTTGGAGCTTATATAAGACTGTATTTGTCCCTTTGCTGTATATTGAGTAAAACATCAACAGTTCTGATTATAGAAAACAGGAAAAGAAACAATGCAAAGAGAAGCATTATTATACTATAAGTGTTTTACAGAGAGCAGATAGCATTTGCCAAATGTGTCCAAATCGTTTGATTGCTACAACCAAGAGGAAAAGTAGAAATACTGTCTTTCTTCAAAGTGTAGTGTGGGTGTAATGTATATCTTTCAGTGGTGTGCATTTATTGTAGTGCGCGATGCTGAATGAGTGGCAGGGCAGCGAGATGTGAGTACGGACAACATTTAAGTGTGTAAATATTTATTAAGAGGCCACCTGTACAGTCAAGCAGAGGGTCGACCAATCAAGAGAAAATAACGATCAGGGGTTTCAAATATAAGCAGTACTACCTTCTCTTGTCATGGCATTTATTGTGGATTTTAAAAAGTACTTAAAAGTACTTGTAGATTATCATCAATCGTCTCATCATGATCATTTCATTTGTTCTGACAGACAAAAAAATTAGCAAAGGTGAAATGGGGGATGCTTAGGGAGAGGTCGAAGTCTCACAAGCAGCAGGGCAGTTACAGCAGGTTGTCAGAGAGTTGTGGAGGAGAGTGATGCTTTTTTACAATATAAAGGTAGATGCATGGAAGCTGATTATGATATTGTTGGATTCATTCAAGTGTTGATTATAGGCACTGACGGGTGGTTTACTGGAAACTTCACAAAGCATGTTGAGCTTGGTAAACTGTGTTTCAGATAGATAAACATAGTATTAGCTTAAGTTCAATGGTATTTTCATGGCTGAGCTGAGATTTGAATGTAGAGGCTGGGAATGCTTGGAATGTAAACCCATATGCTTGCTTGCTTTCCTCCACATCGAGCATTCTCCATCCCAATTTTATTGTGTGTAAAGCTTTTATAATGTATCTTTAATCAACCTAAATTGTGCTTTGTTGAAAATGCATTTTATTTTTGTAAGGAGAGCGATATTACTTAGTGAAGGTCAGAGAGTCAAAGAATCGTGAGGGCACAACCTGCCTTTTAGATTTTGGTGAAAATGAGGGCTTGTTCAGTTTACAATGGCCTTAATTTTCATAGGAGATGTCGCTTCACTATTGTAGCACACAACTGAAAGTTTTGACAAACGTATTTTGCTTGAAATATTGTACTGAAGTTATATATGTGTATATGTATAGTTTTATGAATGTATTTTTCGTAATCCTTACACCTGAACTGAGTGTAATTTTTTTGTTGTCTTGTTTACTATACTGTCTTTTTGAAGACTTTTCCAGGGATGCCGCCTGCATTGGTTCAGGTGGCCCCTACCTTTACTGTACTGTAAACTCTATGTCTTATTCTTTGTGTGTTCATTTAAAAGAACAGCGCTATGGTTGAAACACACATGAAGTCTGTCTGGCGAAATGCATTTTATTTATTTAAATCGCCACAACGGGTTTCAAGCAGAAAAGATTGTTACTGTAGCCTCTACCACCCCTGCACCGATTGATTAACTTAAACATTTGTCTCATTAAACTGATGAGGTTGTTCTTAATTTTTGTACTTTTGACCAAGAAAATATTTGCTGCATGGTTAATCTGCTGCTTTTTGTTGTATTTGATCATAGTGTGCTTATGAAACAATGATAATAACAAGTTACAACAATTAGACCCAGTGCAATATCAAAGCAATTTCAATAAGATGCTGAGCAATTGTCACAGATGCTGTATCTTTAAGTAGCAGAGAACTTAGCCTTCCGTTTTTTGAAATAACATCTTTTTCTTGCAATAACCACTGGCTGTAGCCTTTTTGCTGTTGATTCATGACCTTCAATCTATCTCACTCTTTAGGTTTTGGGGTGAAGTATCAGCATCAGCACCGCTACCATGTTGACAAATTAGATACAAAAGCAAATCACATTTTCAAATAGTAGTAATTTAGACTCAACAGAGCATGCAATGCATTGTGAACAGGTATTATAATATACCCCCTTATAAGCAACATTTCTTTTGATAAATGTTTTTCTTTCACTTTTAATTTTCTAACGAAGCATGCATTCGATAGGGCTGTTTGCACATGTAGCAGCTGCCACAGTGAGAACAAAAATGACATCATGCTGAGTTGATGGGCATGTTTTTGCTGCTGAATATGCCAGTTTGTATTCATCCACTTCTATAAATGTTAGTAATCACAGCACAGGTTTCCTGAGTAGCCATTATGTCCCCACGTGTCTGTCAGATATATTAAGGCTGCTGTAGCTCCCTTCCCCCATTGTCAAGACAACCTCCATCTTATCAAACCCAGCTAAGCACAAATGTGACATATACAATATAAACTAATGGGACCTCATAATAAAGTAAATCTCTGAAGGGTTTTAATGATATTTAAAACACCACAATGACATTCCCAAGCACATATAGCAAATGTATGCCTTCGAATCAAATTTAGAGGTGGATGAGAGCATCACAAAAATTCAGCCCATTTAAATTGGATTTCTGGAGTTGGTAGATGAGCGGTTGTCTTTTCTTAACTGGCCTTAACCTTTCCACCGAGGAGTGTTCACAGAGTACGTTGTAAATGGCAAAGCATAGCAGACTGTCTGATAAAAGGATGTGGTTTGTGGCAACGAAGAAAAAGGGAGCTGTAATTTTATACCTGTGCTTTGTAAATGTTTTCTATGTGCAGTATTTGATAATGTAAAACTGGTATTTTTGTGGTTTGTACGCTGCAGAATTGATTACTTAAGGTGCACGTAGTTTTGTAAGAAAATAGAACCAAACTGAGGAAAAAAAGCTATTTCGAATTGAGAAGCCTGTATTTGCATGCCCTTTGACATCTGGACGCAAAGTTAATAAAGTTTATTTGAAACACAGAGACTTTTAAAGGTGTGTTTTAATTTCTTTAGTCCTAAAACCTAGTCCTTTAGTCCAAAATGTTTTTGTGTGTCTTTTAATTATTGGAATCTGCAATAACTATATTTGCCACTTGGGGGCACCAGCTTTAATTACAAAATTATAATATCCCATTTTAAGTTGATTTGCTAAGCTCATTAGCTACTTCATTTTTAGATGTTCACCACACACAGCAGCAACATTTACATTTGTTTTTCCATATCATGATCTATATACAATATTTATTGTACTCCTTCTCTAAGCCATTGAAGAAATAATAATACATTTGCTTATAAATATACCACTGTTCAATGTTCACTAGCTTGTTGCTGTATTTGCCTGCTGTTTTATGATGAACAGTTTATTTTGGTGTTTTAGAGCTTTTTAAATGACAACACCTGCCAGCTGCCAAAAATGCACACAAATATTCTATAATAACAATGAAACTGAAAATTATGAAATTATTAGCTACTTTTAGGATTGGTTTGTCACAAATCAAAATGCTGTTAAAACACGAAAATGGAATGAGTCACATTGTATTTTTATATACTCTACATGTACAAAAAGCATTACTGAAACAGTGTGCCTGTGCATGGGTAGACGGATGCTTAGTATACAGTACATTAGAGATTAGCCACAAATGAGTGGTTAAAAAGTTTAAATCAGTACAGGGTGTAACATTTAATCAAAACAATAAAGTTATACTCAAATAGAATTGCCTTTTTGTTTTCGTGACAATGCAAAACATGAAAAAAGCTGAACTTCTATAGAGTAAATGTTCCATACTCCTCCGTTACTCCTGTAAGAAGAAACATAATATACACAGATATTTGGATAAAGAAAAAAGTTACACAACGGTGCGATTGACAAGTACATGAAAAAGATACATTCCTTTATTTGCTTTTATTTGACAGAAAATATACCAGACAACAAAGGAACTAATAACAAGCAACCTATTATTATCACAAATGAAAAAAATCAGATGAGGCCTTATCACCCACATAGATCTTCATTTCTAGATAACAAATCTGCTGCTGCAGTGCAGAGACCACACATTGATATTAGCTTATTATAATATTGCTGTCAGCAGAGAAGGTGACTCCTGCTTTCAGACTGTTGCCTCAAATGCCACCAAATGAACTAAATACCTGTAAAGAATAGACTATACTTTAAGTTACTCGGTTATGAAGGCTCCACTGCTTGTTTTTTGGCAGCAGTTCATATGAATCATATTATACCATAGTATGTTACTCTATTTGTCTCCTTGCATCACCTTTACATTTACATTACTTTCTTACCCCTCACATTCAAAGTGGCAACTTAATGACAAAGTGCTTTTATGAAAAAAAAAAGAAAGAAGCAGAAGTATTTACACTAATGGCATGCATTTATAAGAATGAACATATTTGGAAACATTTCCAGAGAAATCACGACTGAGGGATTGTTTATGTCTTGTGTGTGAGAAAAGTTAATAAAACATTCAGAGGTGACAGATTGTGGTCGTACAATCAAGTTTCACTTTACAATGTGATTTGGCCCAAATTCGCCCACAGTGACCTGAAAATGCATCAGCCTAGTCCCAGTTTGCTCCTCTCTTGATGGTAAGATGTTGATAGGTAAAACTTGGATGAATTGAACAATTCACAACACTGACCACAGAACATTCAAAAGACACAGGTGTACATTGCTTGATAGAGTCGAAAATGATCAGAAACTAACACACTCAGCACGACGCTTAGGTGTGTGCATTCAAAACGAGTCCAGTACAACTGTGAATACATTCAAGACACATATTCACATGAGAGTTTTCATTGCTCTGGGTCAAAGACTGAGCCACCTGTATGGCACCGAAAGGCCGGCAGAGATTCCAGAGACACATTCTTATATCTTCATAAGCATAAAAAACATACATTCACGGCCAGATAAACATTCTCCTCATGCAATTTAGTGGAAGGATTAACACACAGTGGATCTGTACCTTAAACCTTTCTTTTGTCTATGCTTGACCCTCCACGCCTCTCTATTTATCAACTATTTACAGATGTTCAACACTATTTGAGCCCTCTTTGTACAAAGTACACTATTAACTTGGACTGCGTGAGCGCTTACAGTGATGACTTTGCATGCAAGTGACTGTTTTATGTGTCCCACCCTTAGTGAGTATGCACATAGCACAGTGAAGTGTAAGAGCAGCTATCTCCAAACATACTGTTTAATGGATTTTTCTACTAATCACTAGTTAAGTGGTTATACAGCATATTAGATCATTGTACAACCATTATAAAGCTTGTGTTGATCTTTGGTCTCCCAAAATCCAGTCTATGTCACTAGATTCCCTCAGAAAAAAAGCCCTCTGTAAATTGAGAAGACGACATCATACTCATCATAATTAAGGGTTGGTTTAACTTCTGAGACGGTGAAAACACATAAAGAGATTTATTTAGCTTTTATTTATGGAGGCTTTAGCTTTTATGTAATTTTATTTTGTCTATATCTACATGTTTTTGTTGGATTTCACAAATTTTTCTCTCTCTCTCTTATATGTGCAGCTGGAAGGTTGCCTAACCTTATTCCTCGTTGTGTTTATTACAGTAGATTAAATAGTAGCAGCTCCACTGATAAGCAGGAAAGTAACATTAAGATCAGACTCCACCTCATAATCATATTAGTATCTGTATACTTGAGAGCATAGTAAAAAAAAAAACTGTAAATGCTCCTTTGCAGCTAAACTGTAGATAAAGGCTGCGCTACAATGAACTCTGATCCAGCAATTTTTATTTCACTTATAATACTAGGACTGGCTCAGAAGGTATGAGTACTTTTTGTCTGAATGTTTTTGCATGCTGTCATATATGTAGCCATCATGTGCATACGCAAGACTCCGTTGAGACTTGACTCTGCTTGCAACATAAAAAAAAAAAAAACTCACCTAAAGACAAATTCTAGTGATAAATCTGTCAGTATTGTTAATCTGTGTGCAGTGCAAAGATGATGTAGCAATAATAACTAAAGAAGCTGAGGTTTAGTGAACTCTTCAAGTTGTTGTGCAATGAGAATAACTGAACATTTTTGGTATATAATTATAATCCCAATAATTAAAAGTATTTCCAAAAAATCAACTATCAAAGATAGGCTAGGCTAACATTCAAACTACACGAAGAGAAAGAAAATAGAGTTGTACATAACTCTGATCAAATAAGAAAAACAGTGCAATTGCCCCCAAATAAAACAAAAACAAATTGTTCATTTACGTCCTACATTTAGTGAACAGCCACATCTAACAGACTCATGTAAAGGCTAGTTACCAAGGAAGGTGTGTAGTCCTAACCAGTGTCCTCTGAACCCTGTTGTCTAGGTCATCACACCAAAAGGTTCTGAAGGCAAGCGTGGAAATCTGCAAAACATGGCCATGGATGACATGAGAAGAGAGAGCATGGGCTGAGAGGAGAGAGAAAGAGAGGTAATAGTGGTTTCCAAAACATCCCTTTTCACACCTATCTCCTCCTCCTCCTCCTTGCATTAGAAAATGTCTTATGAAGAGTCTAATCCACAGACTCCAGCAACAAATAAGAAGTTTCCCCTCCTATTTGTGAGTTATTGACATCACTTCTTCATTTCCAGATGTGCGCTGTCATGTGCGCTGAACTCTGAGCTGCTGCACCTCCCATGTGTTGACTGTTGTATTCCATCATGCCGCTGGCATTGTACAGATTAATTCCTGCCATGTGCTGAGTCATCTGCAAGCCACCAAACACACACTGATTTGTTATTATCAGAACTGTTGCTATGTTTAGTATTTATATGGTGCAAAACACACACACGCACCTGGGAAATATTCCACTGTAGCTGTTGGGCTTGTTGCACTCCATACACCTGCTGATGGGGTAGCGTTGCCAAACCTCCAAACTGCTGCTGTCCTGTCACCCCGCTCTGCTGCTGTCCTATAATGCTGTTCTGCTGATGCGCCATCATTCCGCTTTGCTGCTGTCCCATCATGCCCTGGGTCATCGCTGTCATGTAGGGCGATGCCACAGTGCCACTAGGCTGAGCCATAACACCCTGGGTACCCATTAAGCCATTTTGCTGTCCCACCATAGTGTTCTGTTGAACTCCAATCATGTGGTTGTGTTGAACCCTCATCATGCCACTCTGTTGTTGCCCCATCATGGCCATATGTGATGTCATCACGGTGCCTCCCATTCCTCCGGCCTGGGCCAAAGAATGGTACGAACCATAGGGGTGTGTCGGATATCCTATTTGGTTCAGGTATAAACCTGCTGAAAACAACCGCAGATGGAAAAAGGCCATTTTGGCCAGATAGCAACTAATTAAAAATGCTTACTTTCTGATGAGACTAAATTTAAAGTTCAATTACAGTAATTGATTGGAAGCTGTGTGTAACAAATAAATAGTAGTCATGTTTTTGGTCATGTGACAATTGGTGGACATGTGTACAGTGTGTTTGCATGAGCCTATTTGCGGAAAAAACTGCTGGTAGTAAGTTCAATGAGAAGCTCAGTAACGCTGCACCACACGTGAAATCTGCAGTACTGGAAAACCAAAACAAGGAGCTAAAAGGGGCAAAAAAAAAAACTTAGTAGTGAAGAGGAGACCCCAGAGTGGAACCCTGTGGTGGGTGGGGGGTCATTTTCTATTCTATGAATTTTCTATTCTATTAGTTTTATAATATGTGTAGTTCTCACCGTGAGTAGCCATACTACTAGCATGGACTGAGGGGGTGGAAGCATACAAGGAGAGTATTGAATCTTTGGACAGTTTCTTGACAGTGCCTTCCTCCGCTTTGGGAGCTGTATCCAGAAAAAGACTGAGGTTTTCAGGCACCGAAGCAGTCACCCGGCTTTGAGTCATGGAGCTGGAAAAAGGCTGAAGGAGGCGACGGTGCCAAACAGACATAAAAAGAGGGACAGAGGAAAGGTTATCGGTGGCAGAGTGCAGGAAAGTACAAACATTTAGCGTGCAGGATGTACACTGTGTTATCGCCTACTGCTGTTTTAGTGGAGGAAGCAGAGGAGGGTGTTGGCAGAGAGCTAAAGAGGTCCAGGGCAGAATGTGCCAGAGTTGGATTAGAGACCGCTGGGCTCTCATTACTGTCTGGAACACATCCTCCACCATTAAACACTGCAGAACTTGGAGCAGGAGCATCTAATAGAGAAGAGCGGAGCTTAATGAAAACAGTAATCTCTAAACCTTCCATTTTCACATCAAACCTGAAATTCTCAAATTTAAACTAGACAGGTGCTGTGGAGGAGGGGGTCTGCCTTTTGATGAATATAAGAAACCTAAAAGTAGCTCTACACAGCTTTTAAAATGTTAGCTATAATAAGCTTCCATTGAACAAAATCCAGAGGGGAATTTTAGGATGTCTGGGAGCATTAATAATTACAAATGTCACTTACAAAACTCACAGTGTAATCCAACATAAACTGATTTATATTCTGTGCTCACCAGTAGACTAATGATTGTGTTAGTATTGATCAATAATGCAGGTCTATACAGTAAATGGATGTTAGCGTGTGGATGTGTATTATGTAGAATACCTAGTCCAAGCAGGTCTGTAACAGACTGAGAATCTGTCTTCGGGCTGATGTCTTTTTTCTGTCACAGTAGAGAAAATGTATATAATTAATTCAACACTGACAAATGAGCTTGAATCCAGAGTCTTTGTTTTTCCAGCTCCTTGGTGGTGAAGTGACCTTCCCACCCAAGTTAGAACAGCAAAGCTTACTCCCTATTTGCCTCTGCTAGCTGAAAACTTATACAAGCTTCTCCTCGCTGACAGGACACACCCAGCCTTCCTCTTTCCTTTGAAAAACGTGACAAATCTAATTTAATTTAAGGACAAGATGAGGTCAGTTCTCTGCTATTAAAGCTGTGATATGACCAACATATTTTGATGTACCTACCAGTTTCATCTTCTCAAACACAACTGGTTCCTTAGGTATATTGTCACAGCTCTTTTCTTTCTGTACACAAAACAAATGTTTTCCTTATCATTCTGGGGTCCAGACACAAAAATAAACTTTTTTATGCGTGTGTGTCTGTAAACTCACCCTGAGCATATGAATGTCTATGACTTTATCCATGTACTTCTTCTTATCATACTTGTCTCTGATAAAAATCTCTGCAGACTGGTCTGTCTCGGGGCGCTGGAAGCACTCAGGTAAAAAAGCTTCATAGAGACGTTTGGCCTTGGCGTTTCCCATCTCTTGAACACACTGCAGACACCAAACCATAGAGTAACAAGCATATACAATTGGTTGGGGATATACAATGAAAATGGTTGGCATTGGCCATATACAATGAAAAAGAGTCCTGCTATAAATTTGTATTGTGGATGAAGAGAGAAGGGGAGAAGCGCTGACGAATAAACTATCATCACACTGGGAAGCATTGCTGACTTTGTTGCCTATCAGACACAGACAATACGAGCTGCATACTAATGACAAAGTGTTTGCCCTCTACAGTACAGTATGTGAGCATACCAGTATTAAATCCCTGAAAGAAAAAGCCCTAGCAATTAGAAATCTAGTTTTCTTCCCAGCAAATACCTTAGATAGTGTTTTGTGGTCAAAAATTGAAGAGTTCACCCAGCAGTTGGTCAATTCCGACAATAGCTTTTATCTTTTAAGACAGTTTTGTACAATAAGTTGTTTTTGTTACAGGCATGGCCAAAATGTATGAAGATTAATACCACTCTATAATGTCTGTATGCTAAGCTAGACTGGCTCTGTTCAAAAGATAACATCTGCACCAACACTGTATAATGCATGTATCAAAAGTTCCCATATCCCATAAGTGTGAACTCTGACCTGGACCTGCTCCTGTGTCCACTGATCCAGGTTGACGGACTTGACCTTGGAGATGTGCACCCCCAGATTTCGATGGATGCCAGCACAGCGGATGCATATGAAAATGCCCAAGTTCCAGGAAGCCCATCTTGGACCTGTTAAAAAGAAAGACACAACAATGAGAGTTTCTATTTACAGTAGCCAATAATATAAATGCCAAAAAAACCCCAAACTAATCTACAAGTGGAAGAGAGGTAAATGGAAGAGGGGACTGGGGCTGAAGAATGAGAAAAAATGATTAATTTAAGTCCAATTATGGACAGAAATGCCTGAAACCTCAATTATGAGTCTGAATTCAGCTGGGAACACAACTAATCTTGCATAAGTCAGTGTCCTGACACATAATGGGATCCAATAGGAGAGTTAGCCTACATAAGAGAGAAAAGAGAGCTTAAATACACACACACACACACACACACACACACACACACACACACACACACACACACACACACACTCAGAGCCTGGAAACCTGCGGGGTATGATTACTCATTTGATCATGAGCCTGTATGTGTGGGTGCAATGTTATCTGAGTGGAGCATTTTGTCCATCTTACTGCCATATGTATCTTAATGGATGCACTGGATTGTTGTACACATCATCTTCACGCCCGTGTTGTATAGGTCTATTTTATAAAATAAAGCGTTCTGTTTGGCTCCTGCATAGATGTCATTAACACTGGGGGGGTACTTTCTGCTCAAATTATGCAATTATCCTTCCCTCCATCTCTTGTTGCTCCCTACCTTTATGAGTCCTCATTTGCAACATTGCTACAAGTTGATGCACTATGGTCCTCACACCACTAGGTGGAAGAGAAGCTTTGAATTTTGGTTTTTCTCCCCCTCAGCTGGAGTCATTGTGCTGTGATTTTGAAAGGCCATTCTATGCAAATATCAGGGGAAGCTGAGTTCCAGAAGAGAAAACATGCAAAAACTTTCCTCTTGCTGCAGCTACTGAGACACTGTGTCTACATGCAGAGTCAAATAATAGCCACTTGTCTTGGTTTCACCCTGAACTATGACTGTTATAAGTAACAGTTGTTCTGTTTGCACTTTTAGCAGGCAAACATTGGACTGGTTGGGATTTTTTCCTATGTATTACTGGTTTGATCAATCTGTGTGCTTTATTTCGAAATAAACTGAACCCTCTTAATTATCAAAACAAAAAAAATAATAAAAAATAAAGACCATAAACTTCCTCTCTGCTCTTTCTTGCACTAGCATCTTATGAAATGTAAACACTTTTCTGATAGGACTTTGCTTTGATGTTTTCTCCTTGACTTAGAATTTTGCTGCCTTGTACTTCACTTGTAAGTCGCTTTGGATAAAAGCATCTGCTAAATGACTAAATGTAAAACTCTATTCAAAGTGCTTTAGTTTCATAAAAATAAAGAACTTTTGATTTTAACCAAACTGTGTGGAAAGCCTCAATTACATGTCGGTTTCTGGTACATAAATCTTGGTTAACCTGGTGGACAGATGTGGACAGGAACATGTTAACTAGGTAACCCATGGAGAAAGAAAAAGGACAGATTTGAGGGTTAGACATTTGAAGTACATTGCACCAGTTGGCTCTCTAGCTCTAATCAATGATTCAGTAAGAACCCATATTCAGTATGTCTGTCCAGTACCAG
The DNA here is from genome assembly GCF_033026475.1 of Channa argus. Lineage (NCBI taxonomy): Eukaryota > Metazoa > Chordata > Actinopteri > Anabantiformes > Channidae > Channa > Channa argus. Next base: position 18,859,625 of record NC_090197.1, read on the forward strand.
GAAACACCTCCAGGTACTTTGAACAGATATAGCAGGGAGAGAGTAGGAGGACTAGACGTCTAAAAAAGGAAGGAAAGACTCAACAAACAATCTGTACAAATCAGATCCTCTGAGCTACAGGTTATGCACTGTGCTGCAGTGTTCCTCTGCCAATTGTAGAGGTGAAAGTGATGGGCCTTTTTTTTCCTTTTTGTGATTGAAGAACAAATGCCAACATTAAACACTCCGGGTTTGACTAATAAATGTGTCCATAAAATCGATAGGAAAAACTACCCAGAATTAGAGGATTTGCAAATGCGACTAGTAATTTATCCGGCAAAACATGGCTGTGGATGTGATAGTCAAACCTGCACCATGAAACACATTAGCAAAGTAGAAAGCAGAGCTGGGGCGAGAGCCAAAAACAGAGACACACACAGGGGGATTTGATATGGTGGACTTTTGTTTGATGAGCTGCCAGGATGTACAGGAAGTATGATGAGCAAGAGGCTCGAACACAGACATATGATCAACCTGTCAATCCACCCACATCCACATTTAGGGTATTTGTATTACCAACAATTCTGACAACCTTTACAGGTTTTATGCTAACATATCTCTATTTACACTAGCCTACTATTACGATGACTGTATTTTATTAACATTTCTAACACTTGCTCCATTAACAATCATTATTCACATTGAAACAAACATACTGTCCATAAAATGTCTCCTGTTGAGCCACTTCTTTGTTATCTAGGGTGTTTTTTAGACAGTTATCTATTTTCTTTGCAAGAAAAGCGAATTTACTTGATGGAATGAAATCGACGACTTTTGGCATTCAATCTGTTTATGGTTTTGAAACTCTGTGACAAAAACCAAAACCCTACAGATTCAACAGCTCATCTCAGTGTGGAACATCCTATTTGTAACGGAGTCCTTGACACTTTCAAAGACACAAAAACAGACATGTACTTTCCTAGACATTCTTTGCTGATGCACATCTAAGCACTTATAAGACACACATAAGTGCAGATGTCACACACTAAATAATTTGTTGACTGACACACACGTGCACGAGCAGGTGCCTATAACTCATTAGCCTATATCCCACAAGGATAAAAGGTGCTCTCTACATGCACTCAGTTAATCCCCCAGAGCCTCAGTCATCAGTGTATCCTAAGCCATCTTACACCACCACCACCACTCAAACACACAATTGTATTCACACTTCAACTATTTTTCAGCCCCTCAGTACCTAAACCAATCTACAACCCTGAGGCCACCCAGCGACCTACTCCCAGTCTGTGCTAAACAGATGGATGCCAATAGATAATTTACTAATACACACCCACCATCTGTAGGAAAGTCATTGTAACTCGAAGGAGTAATTGATAAAAACACAAAACAAGACACTCCATTACCATTTTACATTCTTTCCAAAACACATATTTCCATGCTATGCAGTTGCTTTCACAGAGAGTAAATAACTACGAATACCAATAGCTACCAAAGTGAATATGTTGTGAACTGTTTCTAAATCTTTTTTATTTTGGAACCTCCAACAATTGCAGTCACCTTTTAATGGAACCTCTACCTGGTATCCACCTCCTGTGCAGTGGTAAGGCAATTTTCAGATATCAGATTACGCATATTAGATTGATCTAGGACCCTATCATGTTGTGATAGGCAGACAAAAACCCAGCGTTCGCGAGTAAGATACACACACACACACAAAATGTATCACTTTGTTTCTGAATATGGGCATGTATGAAATTACTTCATCTTCTTAATGTTTAAAATACCACATAGCAATCCTGTCACCATGACATGCTGCACATATAGTTGGAGCATCAGGGTTGTGGGAAAAGGCAGCTTGTTCTGCTCAAGGGCCCCTATCAGGTTCATATAGTCATGGCAGCATATTGGGGAAGTGTAAACACTCAGTAATACTGTGTACTTTATTACTGTGCCGCCCTCTTCTTGGTACTGTGTAAATCTGAACTTTAGGTAGGACAGAGGACACACGCAGCCAATCACTGTCTTTGTTGCAATCTGATTGGTTGCGATTGGGGTAGGAGGGGAGGAGGGGGGTGACTCTGTGGTAGTGCTGGAGGGATAAGGCATAACATCGCCAGGTGATATCTCCACGACAACCAGGACCCAGTGTGTACATAAAAACAAGTACATTGTAGACTATAAAGGAGGTTTTTATGTAAGTGCAAACACACACACACACACACACACACACACACACAGTCCTGTGAGACTGAAACTGTATTATGCACCTGCTTCACATCTCTCCCCTATGTTTTCAATATTTCCTGACAGTATTGAGGATTTACAGTAAAGGTCTCACATTGTCAGGACGTGATAAAAAACAAATACTAGAGAATGCTGTTCAGCGGCAAAGAGAATGACAGGAAGTTGGGCAGCACAGGCAGTAAAATGCAGTTAAAAGGCAAAGATATAGTTTCAGGGACATAGTATCTTTGCAGTAAGTTCAGATAAAGATTGCCTGATAGTAATGTTAAGTGTGTTTTCATGGGCTGATGTATGCGTCTCTTAGCTAAATATATTTTGCCACTTCCTCTTCAATCACCCAGAGGGAGGAAGGTGTAATCAGTCTCAAAGCAAACAAGATTACACCAAACCTCAGCATGAGCCATATGGCCACAAGCCTGAACTGAGAGAAGGGAGGACAGGGGACAAATGTCTTTAGGGTAAGCACACGTGAGAGCATGTGGTTTAATGAAAAAAAGTGAGTGTCATTAAATGCACAGAAGAGTAGGACTTGCACACTCATGCAGTTTTGCTAATCAGGTAGGAGGTAAAACATCTCTCTTTAACATTAACCTAGATTACAATGTCAGCCTGTTCATTAGCACAGTTACATAAAAAGATGGTTAATGAGAGTGATGTGTGACCTTTCATTCAGTATAGACTCGTTTATTATTACAGTTAAAAAATAAACAATGAACAGGTTCAGTTTGATGTGATAGTAAAAGTGACAAATTATTTATTTGTCTAAGTGTAACACCAAAGCTTCGGTGCCCTTGATGTGGCTGTGGCTGCTAATCTCATGTGTCTAATTAGACCAGTCTGCTGCACAGTGAAGTCTTGCCAATCAAAAAAAAAGTGCACTGACCTGGGATGCTTGATGACCACGTGTGAAAGAAAAGTAAAAGACTGGAAACTATCAAATAAGGAGTCGTTCAACAGCAGTCAGAGATATTTAAACGAACAACAAAGAATTGTCCTTTGACATGTCTCCAAATTGGATCGTAAAGGTCAGCTGCATCGCCACTGCAACAACGAGGCCCTAGAAAGTATTATTTGTGCTTGTTGACTGCAATCCAGTCCTGAAACAGTCACATCTGTAGATAAGATACAAAAGCCTGATCACACTGTGGTTTTATAAATGGACTTCTGAACAGTCTTTTTGCCTTTCTCACAACGTCTGCCATACTATTTATATCTTATTAGCAGACCAACCACAGGCCTTATGCACCGGAACATTAAGTTGTATTTGAGAGTGTCCAGATGTTTGAATCCATTTAAACCTATGCATTATGGTATAAAACCATCGCAGCAAAGTGCTGTACAAACTTTGCCAATGTAAACCAACAGGAAACCATGGCAACATGTTTTTGTTGAGTTTCTGAAATACTATGTAACTATGTAAAAACTAGGTATTCCTTTGGCTTTTTATCAGAGTAATGATGGTAATTTATGTAATATGAATATCTGATGAAGAAAATTCCAATAATCTTTTATTATTTAACATTCGCTTGACTATTCACTGTTCTCAGTATTTGACGGCATCAGCACGTCAGATCAATTTCACCTGCATCTGACAGCTATAAAAATCTAAAAATGGCAGCTTTGACACTGAGGTCAGCTCCCTTACCAGAGGTTAAAAAAACACAATATTTGTCTGCAACTTAGGTCTGCAACCTATGCTGTGCTCTATCTCTATGCACTGTCTATGTCTTACTGCATGTTAGGAAGCTGCGTAATCATGTAATTTATACCATTTTCATAAGGAATTCCAGGGGTGTTCCCTGCATGACAGGGTGCAGTGATTTACATTTAGGAGCTTCACTTAAGAATTTATAACACATGTGAGGTGGCCACTTGGACAATGCACCGTTTCACGACACACAGCCCATATGATATGTGTGGGAAGGTAGCACCAAATATGTGGAAAATACATGGGCTTCCAAGCGTTTTTCATAGGAGAGGTTCACTTAAAGCTGAAATCTGTGCCTGGGAACACACACAAATCAAAAATGTCACATATAGAGAAAAGTGAAAACAAAATAGTAGTTTTTTGAATCAGTCTCCAACTTGGTGTTTTTGTGACCAAAACACACGAACACATAACACTGGCTCTGGCCATTGAGGTTCTACATAAAATAATGCTATCAGAATCCAAACATCCTAAGGAAAAAAAAAACTATTACATATATCTAATTATACCGAAGACTTTAGACAAATAACTGGTGCCTATAATGTAGTAAGGTTATACATAAGTCTTTTTGTTGGATTTAGGGGGCCCTATTAGTGCTCTGGATGCAGGAACAATGTCAAAGTCACTACATGTGTCACTGTGTCTAGATTTGTCTGCTACTCCACTAGTTTCCCAACAGTCGTTCAACGAACCTATAAGCAACTGTCTAGTAATTTACACTGATTACTTACACTCGTTTAATCCTGAAATACTGCTGTGAATACTAACAAGAAGCATGCCATGGGAGAGACATTCCTCCTAAACTCTGTATATTTTGGCTGCCTGGCGATTTTATTTATTAAGGGAGCATGACATGATGCAGCTGCATGCCATGCTCCAGCCTTGTGAGGATGTGGTCCCGCGCCTTGCACCATAGTACACAGTAATTGGTTGAGAAATGATAAATGCAACGCCGCATTTTATAGCGTAGTAAGCGAACGGGGGGTCGATTCATGCAGCGAGCATCTGTAAGCTGTACTCCACGGTCAGGCACCGACTCGGGACAACCACCCACCTTTTGATTCGCAATCAGCGCAGTATTTATTCTCCTCCAGCGCCAATAAAGAGTTGAGGACAGCCTGATATCTGTCAACGTCTTTCACAGATTTGCCCGTCATCATTGCACCAGTCCACTTCCTCCTCGGCGCCTACAGTCTGTGCCGGCTATTGTCAAACTGCCTCTTTATTCGACAAAATGAAAGCAGTGTTTGCAGCAGAGGCGATGCGCTCCTTTCCTCTTCCTCCTCGATGTGGAGCGCGGAGAGTTTGTTTCACCACGATGGGATGATTCTATCAGCCAACCAGGACTCGGGCTAGTCGAGGTGCAAATGTCCTAATCAAGACGTGAAGTGGAGGGAAGCAGCGTGTGATTGCGAAGATTCGCGTGAATGTAATGATGCCCATCTCATCAACCTATTACCGATTAGGACTTCGAGCTCTCTGACAGCTCTCTCTCTCTCTCTTACACACACACACACACACACACGTCTTTGTTTTGAATACCCCACGAGGACTTTCCATTCGCTTACATTGATTTTCTGCAGATTTATCGTTACCTAACCACAACCCTAACCTTAAACCAAGCGACTCATAAATACCTTATACCTCAAACCCTGTCACTCATAAACTCACATGAACACACATTCTACAAACAGTAAGAGAATTGCCCAAGCACAAAAAGCCACGATAGTAAAAACAAATGAAAGAAATTTCACTTGTCTGTATTTATTTATTTATTTAGATATATCACATACACTGCCATCCTATGGAAGCGAAGCAGCAGTGCATCTGTTGCCTTCCAGGACACAAGATGGCGATAAAAACAATCTGGCCCAAGAAAACCATCGGAAGGCAGTCTGCCGAGTGAGAGAGTGCGACAGCTGACTGCATCAAAGCAGTTTGCAAGAGCAGCACCGGAAACTAGGTGAATGTGTCTTCAAAATAAAACGTTAAATGTGTTTAACCCCCAAAAAGTATATGCAAATTAAGAAGAATATGATTTGTATTTGCCGAATTTGTATCACTCACATATATAATTGTATTTTCTGTTAGTGCTTTGTGGTCCTCTTTAAAAAATGGACTTTTCTATGTGAAGTCTTTCTTTTTTTGTGTGTGACCGGAAGTTCAAATAATTCTCGTTAACTTGATATTTGTGGAAGTGAGCGTCTGCACTAGCCATTGCGGAAATAAGTACTTAGACAGAATCAAATAAATAAAGGATTAACATTTAGTCGCCACCGGTGTACGAACACTGTCCACAATGTCCAGGCAATCTAACCGAACAACAGACAGCAAAAAAATGGTAGGCAGCTCCCGAGGATTAACTAACTGCTTTAGCTAGCCAGGCTATCAAATGCTAACTTTAGCTAAATAGCTGTTTAAAAAATCAGTGGCAACAACATTCATATGCGAGTTATTTGTCAGTCGTGAATAATTCCTCGACAAGCGTGGCTAGATGGCTTGTTTAAAACATCTGAATCCGCCGTACAAAAATGTAGCATAAGGTTAAATCGTTGTTAACTGGCTTTGACAGGAAGTGTAATTCATTGTACTACATAAGCTAAGTTGTTAGCTTCGGCACCTTTGTGCACTTTTAACTTAAATTTAATTTTGAAAAAGGTAAAACATGCTTTTGCCTTAAAGTTTTATCCACACAAATGGAAATACTGTATATGAAAATGCATTATTGGTGACCTGAACCCCACTGCAAGTTAACATTTGCAGAAAACACCCTAAAGACGACGTGTTGAAACAATAAAACAAATAGTAACAAAATGTCTCATAAAGGGATCAACAGTAATTTCCTAATAGCATGTCAATGCTCGTAAATGTAACTGTTTTAATACGATTACATTCGATCTTGTAGTGCAGCTAAGAAACAAGACTAGATGTGGGAAACATACACTACCTTAAGATAAGATAAACCTTTATTCGTCCCACAAAGAAGAACGAAAAGGGTAAAGTATATAACAAGTTGCTCCCCTTTGAATACTAAATTCTTTGTTTTTAACAGATCATTTCAGAACCAGGAGCTGTCCCTAGCTTGACACCTGTTAACTGTCTGATGCAGATAGTAGTGATAGATGTTTGCATATCTCTCTGCTGAGAAAAGTGATTATTAGTCTTTGTAAGACTATGGTTCAATGTGTCCGAAAAGTACCGAGTGACACTTGATACTTGACTGTTGTTTTACTTTTACCCCTGTTGGTATCACAATGTGCTACTGGCCACTATTTATCTGGATGCTTTCTGCTTATTCAGAACATTTTCATGGGTGTTGTGGTGGTTTGCTGTAAAAGAAGTCTTAGGTCTTTTTTGCTTTTGTTCACAGAACTCTGAGCTGTTCACCCTGACTTATGGGGCCCTGGTCACCCAGCTGTGTAAAGACTATGAGAATGATGAGGAAGTCAATAAACAACTGGATAAGATGTAAGTAGTCTCTCTGGTTTCTTAAGCTATGTCCATGTTCAGCTGTAGTTTAAAAGTAGAGTAAATGCTGAGCAAATGTGCTTGAACCTGCCAGTGTAAAACTACTAATTATGATCAATTTTAGATTAGTTCTGCAATAGTACATTCTATTTCCTTTGTTTACCAGCAATTTATTCAAGCATTTCTAACATAGTCATCATTTAATTCTTTTTTTGGGGGGGTGGGGGGTATTAAGACACCTTACAATTTCTTTTTAAAATAACAGATATCGGTTATTATACAGTTCAGTCTCATACAATCTTGTTTATAGCATAACTAAGCTGCCAAGCTAGCAGACTTTATTAGCACTACAGTATGTAGCAGCATAGGATCAACATTACACTATACATATTGAGTACCAACCAAGTTCATTTTCTCAAGCATGTCAAAGTTTTGCTTGTGTAATCAAAAAAGTGACACGATTTTATGATCTCCTGGGTGTCTCACTTTAACTCGAAGCTTCACACTACTCTCGACATATTCTACTGCTCAGTTCTTATCATATCGCAACACAAACTGAATCTTAGAGTTTGCCCAATTTGGTTTAATATATCACACTTTAGTGTTTCCCTCTACTCCTGTATTGTTATAGAACTTATGGAGCCTTTCAAGAGGAGGGTATGGATAAAGTATTCAGAGGGCAATGCTGGATACAGTCCTTAAAAAAAAACACCCAAGAGAAAAAATGTGGTTTATCATGCAGAAATTGAAACATTGGAATCTATGGACATTGCTTTCCTGGTTGGGCAGCACCCTTAATCTCTGTGAGATGAGACTGTTTTATGTGGCCTTAGAAGGCAGTGAGTCTGTACTACCCACTCTGGACAGCTGGTCAGAGACATACCATTTTAGGACTCTGGATGCACTTTTTGGCTTCATAAAGTGTAGTTAGGATAAGTTGACTTGACCTTCTTATCATGATTATCATCATTTGCCAAGTGACCCAAAATGTCCTGGAGGATTTAGAACTGTGCTTTACAGGGCACTGCAGTTTAGGCTGTTTTTCTCTGTACCTCTTCTATAAAGGGGAAAAATAACTGTATCTCTCTTTCTCCTGGCTCTCTTATTGTCTTTGATAGGGGTTATAACATCGGAGTACGTCTCATTGAGGATTTCCTGGCACGCTCCGGCATTGGGAGGTGTCAGGATTTCCGAGAAACGGCCGATGTCATTGCAAAGGTAACTGGAAGTTTCCAAGCCAATCAAAGCTTGACCATGCACTCCTCCCAAAATCCTAAGAGCAAGAGGAAAAAAGAGTGGATGAGGAAAACTAATTTATTGATTACAAATACTTAAAATCCTAGAAAGCCAGAGTGCCTTTTACTTCAGGCTTAAATGAAATTCCTCCTTGCTTGGGGTGATTATAGATTGTTCAGAATGTACAGTTCATGTACGCACAGACTGAAATGTGAGCTTATCCCTCAGGATAGTCACTTTAGGTACTTTTGTTTAAACGCTAAAACAACCATGTTAGGTGTTGATGCGTCATTGATGACCTGACAGAGCACATTGTTCTGCATTCTGTTGCAGAGAAATTGGTGTCGTTTCTGCACAAAATTTTCTTTCTCCGTGCGTCTTTCAGGTTAAATTTCTACAGTAGATACACCCAGTCATGATCCTCTCACCTATTACAAATTATCCTGCTAATTTTACATCAAGAATGGCTTATGGTTTATGATCTTTTCAGTCTTATTTTGTCGTCTTCCCAAATTTTAAAATGGGTTTCTGGCATCAAAGTCTTTTCTTTGTACTTTTGTCAGATAGATAAACGTTCAAGCAAATTGACAAATGACAGATTTCAGTTAACTGCATGTTTTTAACTGCATGTTTAAGCACACATTTCTGGAAAAGGGGTTTGTAGAAAAGGTTGCTAATTTTTATATGTATGATGTGTTTTGGGGGCACATAAATATGTTTTATAGGAATTTGTAAAACAATTTACAATGTAAAATGTTTTGAGTAATCATAGGTTTCTCCCTGCCATATTATGATTGATAGATTGCATTTAAGACGTATCTTGGAACTACCCCCAGTGTAACCAACTGGAGCCCAGCAGGAGATGAATTCTCTCTCATCCTAGAAAACAACCCACTGGTAGATTTTGTGGAGCTGCCAGATAATCACAGCACACTGATTTACTCAAACCTGTTGTGTGGGGTCCTCAGAGGAGCCCTAGAGATGGTAAGGTCAAGGCTCCAATATTTACACTGCTCATATTCTCGGCATGAACCAATAATTAATTATGTCACTAAGTAGTTAATACATATAAAAATATACACTGCATGGGGAATTTATAATAATGAAGTTTTTCTAGGTTTAAAAATGTAATTTGAACTGACTTTTTTTTTCTGATTAAGGTTCAGATGGCAGTAGATGTGAGATTTGTCCAGGACACACTTAGAGGCGACAATGTTACAGAAATTCGCATGAAGTTCATCAAGAGGATTGAAGAAAATCTCCCAGCGGGAGACGAGTAGCAGAAGTGAAGCAGACATTATCCAAGCAACACCTTAACTTAAGAGACTGAAAGGGTGAATAACCCAAACTCAAACCATGAAGCTGAGTATGACATCTCAATAGCTCAGTATGTTTTCCTTAGTTTCCTTACAGTCTTGAACATTGTGAGGTGACAGACTTGGTATTGACGCCACAGTCTGGATTTCTCACTTGAAAGTTGGAAAGAGATCAAGACTGAATTTATAAACAAAACCTAGAATCTTCATCTCAAGAGTTTTCTCTCTTTGCTGTTTAAAGAATGCCTGGAATTATATGAACACTTTTGAGATTCATGCCAGAGCAAAGAAACACTATACAAGATCATAACACAGCCCTGCTACAAAAAATCCTTAGCAGTGATCAGTGGTCTAACTTAAGGATTTCTGCCTCACTTCAGAGTGGTTAAAAAAATGCCTCAGTACTATTTTCTGCCACTGTCTCACAAGAAAAGCTAATATTAAAGTTTCTCTGCTTTTTTGAAAGGATGGCACAGTTTAATTTGGCTATGTATAGCCTGTTTTTGTTGTGGTTTGGTGCATGGCTAGATATGTTTTCATATTGTCTTTTTTTTAATGTAATCATATAGTATATTGCTGCCAATTATCTGGCATGATAATTTATGTAGATGCACATGTCAAATAAATGTGATTTATCTGATGTGATGCTTGTGGTCGTGACATTGTAGAGACTTTAAACTTGCCTGTTGCGAGAGACCTGCTACTTATGGACATACTGTGTCCCGCACACCACCTTGTCAGTTTTGCTTTAGTGTATTGTGGGAGTGTTATACTGCAGCCACTCTACAAATGCAAATAATAACAGACCAAAGGCCTCTTATGTTTGTTCAGCATACATGGATGTAATCTGTTTGTGTGTGTGCTGGTGGGCAGACACAGAGGCGGAAAGGCTGCCTAGCTAAAAGTGCAGGGTTCTGGTGGTCACACCTGTGAATGGCCTTTTATCAGCCAGAAATAACGAACAGAACTTTTCATTTACGCCTGCCACACACCTTGTCAATAACTGAAAACATAGAAGGCCATTCAAACACGTGCGCGCACACACATATCATCCCTGCTCCCAGTATAAAACCAAGAATCTGTTCTGGATACCAGAGGAACATTAGCCATGTTTTTGTTATTCGTTGTTTTGTTTTTTTCTTTTGTCTAACAGAACAATACCAGTACCAAACTCATGAGTATGCTGAAACCACTTAGAGGAAGAGATTGTCAGATAGGGATTTTCTTTTGGGAGAAATCTGTCAGCTATTAGCTGCTGGTATGCCTCAGGCACTACACATCCCACTTTATAGCTGTTACAGTATAACATGAACTCATTTCTTGTGTTACAGTTTTAGAAGTTTTTGTATTCTCTAAACAGCCAGCAGAGGTTGCTGCGTACATTGTTTCTCAGCTGTAGGCAGCATGGTTCCCAAGGAGGTGGCTTAAGTTTTGTCGTTTAGCATTTTATGGCCAAAGATGGATATTGTTGCAGAAATATATTACTTTATTTGTGGGAGTGGAGGCTAGATCTGTCAGCAAACATAAAAAAAACCTTTATTTTCAGATTATGAATATGGAAACTGCAGACAGTTCGCAGCAGGAGTTAGCAGTTTGTGGACTCGAGCTTTGATTTGGCTCACGATTAGACAAAAGATGACAACATACAGTCTTGGTACTTTATATTCCCGAGAAAGATGTATTAAGATGGGATCTCTCGGTGTTATTTATTGTCTTAAGCCTCTGCCCACTCCTGTCTGGGGTAGTGCTCATTTAAAAGGATGAGCAGTCGAAAGTGGAAGTGCTGCAAGGGCCTTCAGAATGCTACGTAACCTGTAGACCCATGATGTGGATGTTGAATGGAAAGCGGAGCAGGAAATGTTTTTTATGCAGGAGCTCAATGCGAATTACTTGTCAGAATTAGTACAGTGTACCTGGGGGATGGGTGGACAGCTGGGTTTGTGTAAAACCTGTATCACGGTGCCACATGCACACAGGAATTTAAATTGAAAAAAGCAAACACATATGCACACATATTGTACATGGAGACCAAGGGGAGGATGTATTTACTACCACCACTCTCTTTATAAATAGGTGTTAAGACACACATAGGCAATTTTCTTTTTCCCAGTTCTACCACTATGTCTAGTGAGAGGTTTTCTGTTGATTGTTTCCACACTTTTACCCATTTAACAAGAAAGTAATGCTCCATCATGACTTCACTGCTCATAACATGTGCATCTGTGATTTCTATTTGCTTTTCAAGACTGCTGATGTTGTTGCAGAATGAAAACAAGGAGAAAAAAATATAAAAAAAGATTTGTTGCTGAGGCACTTAAGACTCCCTGAGCCATGAGGAACTGCTTCGAAGAAGCTATTTTTATCTATTGCTCTTTTCCCTCTGCTTTCTGTCTCCTAGTTGTTTAAACCATGTGTTTACATGCACATTGTTACAACCCTGACACTTTGTCATGTGTCCCCCGTGAGCAAACACTTTTCTATTTAACATTATAATTTCTAATGTTTGTTTTTGCTGTCCACTATACTTTTTAAATAAAACTTTATTAGGACAGACCTGGAAAACAAGTAGCAAATGTTGTGGGCCCAAGACAATGTGCACCGATCTGCCTTAAGCCAGCTAAACGTTTCCATGTGGCCTTGATGGGAAACAAATGGTGAAAGGCACGCTGTGACAGTAAAGCCCAGTGCACAGCCTGGTATTGACCTGTGTTCATTGAATCCTGCATCATTTTCTTCTACCTCCACTTCATCCATTTCCACCCACTTTTTCTTGTAGTTTTCCTACTTTTTTCCTCAGCTTCTTCATTGTTTCAATCATTCAGTCTTTTTTCTTTTTTTAAAACTAATGTTTTGTGCTCAAGGTAAGCCAGCACGCTCTAAATAACAACAAGGAGCTATGAAAGTCATCCTACTGGGAAAGTCTGATGGGAAACGTGCCTGTCCCTCAGGTGAGGTAAGGGCTGAGTGAAGATGTAGTCACCCAGGATTTCAGGGTTCCAGAGCATGTGTTTTGTGTCTGGTCTGCAGATACAGCAGAAATGACAACAACACTTTTTTAGATGAGAACGTGAGTCCAAAAACAGTTCTTGGTTAAAAAAAACCCTCCAGACAGCCTGAATAATGTTCTCAGTCAGTGAAGCGGTTAAAAAAGGGTGATTTAATGAGCATGTCCCTGATGCACACCTGAAAAGATGCTCAGATGAACATGAGAGTGATTTTACATAATTCACAGGTTTTTCTTGTCAGCTACAATACACCCTGTTGTACTGGGTGAAAGTGTGATTTATACATAGTGAGAGGATGTTTCTTGTTGATTTATATGTAGAAACACCTCAGTTAATAAACAAGGATGTGGTTTTGAGAGACAATTATGACTTTGTTTGGGGTTCAGTCACAGTATGTACTTTACCTACTTCAGTCTGTTCCAGCATCTGCAAACCATTTAGAATATGAATCATCACCCACTTCCAGATAAACTGTTGAGCACTTCCTGTAAATCGAATAACTCATAATTTGTGCAGGCGTTTAATATGAGGTGTACATCCAATAACAAATCAAGAAGATTTTAGGCCTTCTGAAGATGTGTTTGGTTCATCAGGAGTATTGGCAGGGATGGACAAAAAAATGAAATGAAAAAATAAAAGCATGGATCACATACGGCTAAGTCGCACTATAAACTTTTGGATTTCCAGTGTGACAAGGGATTTGTGTTAACAAAGAAAACACATTTTCAGCAAGAAGACATATTAGGTTGCAATCAGTCCAAAGCTGGGTCTTTTTTCTGTATCAGCAGTGACCTGGCTGATTTCACGAGGGTTTCAGCTGAAGTCGTGGATGACGCCGAGCTATTTAATGCCTTGTTTTTAGCTTTTCCTCCTTCCTTTTCTTCCAGGCTTTTTGGATGGGAGCTGCTAAGCTGCCTTTGCTCTGCTTTCAATTTCCTTCTGCCCTTTTGTTCTTCCTCTTTTCTCTGGGATCTGATGAAGAGGACCTTTTTAGAGCGATGATACTGGTTTTACCCATTCCAGATCCTCTTTATCTTTGCCTCATTTTCTCACAAAATGCTCAACTTTTTTCTTGTTTTTATCCCCCTCGTGCTGTCTTCCCTTTTTCCTGACCCCACAGATGCTTGAGCTGGACTTTATATAACAGCAGCAGAATTTTCCAGCTTGGAACGTCTCACTTGAAGATGGAGTGAAGAGAATGAGTGGAAGGGAAAGAAAAAAGTGTCATGTATAATTTTACACCGGCTAGGCCTGAGGGTAAACGGCACCTCACCTTAGACTTCATTGTTCTAGGGCCTTTTTTGCTTAATGCACATATGTAAGCATATATTTATCAATCTCCCAGGCAGTAACAAATATGTTAATTCCAACTGAAAAGCAGGAATGTGAAAGTCCTGGTTTGCCCTGGACTAAAATCAAACCAGGCTTCCCTCCCAGAGCACAGGGCTGCCTAGAGGCTGCACACCAGCTGCACTGGACGGGATATCACCACTCACTTACGCCAAGCATGAACCGACTTTGTGTGTGTGTGTGTGTCACGTTAAAATCTTGAAGTGACAAAATACACACTCTTGATTAGAGCAAAGTACTTCTGATGATGCATGTCTCCCAAGCAGGCCATCTATCTGATTTTTAAAGCATGATATCTAGATAATTTTACAGCACACAATAAATCTAGACACCAGCTATGAGGCTTTACAGTATGGCATTTGTTATCCAGCCACTCTAGGCATCTAACACTAGTTAGTGTGATTGTGAGGGGTCTGCATGTCCTATCATGCAGGCTAGTCATATCAGGTCTGTGAGTACGACTTTCCATATAAAACACCTCAAGCTGTCACAGTGGAAAATAAGGAATATGATGGCTGGACTGGGATTTATGGTAAATTCTCGATGTGAGAGAAGTGTGATGGGTCATTGTTAGGTACTGTATATACCACATGCTGCAGAGGTTTTCCGAAAGAAAATCAGAAAAGTGAAACTTTTCTAAAGGCATTCCAGTGCTTGGTAGTGCAACTGAACGCAAAGTACTATGGGTGGCGAGGCCCATTCAAATAATCTCAGGGACAAAGGCACAAGCCACAGAAATAGTACAAAAGGTTTTCAAAGGATTGGTCTACAACCTAAGTTAAGTCTATAATTAAGAAGTTTGGTGCCTTCACATTTCTGCCTGGGTCAGGTCGTTCCTCCAAACTGGATGTAAGAGCAAGGAGGTAACTGCTCAGACGTTTCCAAGAAGCCAGTGAAAAATTTGTCACAGAATTTAATGTGAAAGAGTGATCATTGCGTGTATGTCTGGCTTGTATGGGTGTTGGAAGAAAAAAAAAAACAACACTCCTCAAGAAAGGACAAAAAGCTCAAACACAAGTCTCATTCAAGCTTTGCCAAAGAGCACATGAGGCCACATGGAAAAAGATGCTATGGTCAGATGATACAAAAAGTTAGACTCTTTGGCCTCAATTCCAATTGGTTCCAACATCCATTCATTTATCATCTGTAACCTGTAATCCGTATCCTGTTTAGGGTCAGAGTGGGGGGCTGGAGCCTATCCCAGTGGTCACTGAGCAAGAGACAGAATGTTTCTCATGCAGGGACTGAGGCATTTGTCAGAATAGAAAAGAAAATGGATGGAGAAAAGTACCATCGAACTCTTGAGGAAAACCTGCTGCCCTCTGCCAGAAAGCTTAAATGGGAGGAAGTTTTACCTTTTAACATGACAATGACCCAAAGCACATAGCCAAATTGACAAAACAGTGGCTTGAGGAGAAAAAGGTAGATGTCCTAGAACTTGAATGCTATTGAAGATTTGTGGAAATACATGATGACTGCAGTCCACCAGCAGTCACCATTCTATTTGACTGAGATTGAACAGTTCTGTAAGGATGAATGAGTGGGCAAACATTGCTCAGTCTATATGTGCAAAGTTAGAAGTGTCAAAACACAATCAAGGTTATAAGTAAAGCAAAATGTGGTTCCACAAAGTATTAATACAGGAGGGCAATCAGTTCATCAAGGGCTCTTCTGCCTCACTTGCAAGCTAACAAGCTAACAGATTTATTATATGAATTTGGATTTTGGGAAGAAACCCACACGCACTCAGAGAACATGCGAACTCGCTGTTTGTTTTCTGTGAGTGTATTTTTAAACGACAGTAAATTTCCTTTTTTTTGATGCACAATGATTGCACACATTATTACACACATTGGTGTCATATCCTAGTTTTCTTCAGTTTGTGATAGTAAAGACAACATTAGAGAATACTGCCTGTTCAGCAAATGCACTATAATTTAAAATTTGTCATTGCTATAAACGCATTACTTTTCCCCACATTTGAAAAGTTGTTGGAATTTTGAGTAACAAGTTAAAGACAAATCTCTCAGGAAAATGTTGTTGGTAATATTCAGCACAAAATGTCAATCTTTAGTGTGTTAATGTTATGCTGATTAGCACGACGTGCAAATGGCAATGCTGGCAATTAGTTTTTTACTATAAAACTAAATTAAAAAAAATACAAATTTTAACCTGCCACTACAGCTACACGAAAAATCAGGGAACTGATAAAATGATTACAGTGCAGATTCGGACTGTAGGAATTATGTCAAAATCTGACAGCAAAATTGCTGTAATATCTCTTGAACAAAGTGGTAGATTTACTGCTTTTGTCATGGTGGTGTGATTAAGAACAGTAATTATCATAAGTAACTCACTAAAAAACAAAGGAATCTTCACAATCATCCACATTGTCAATCATCCGCGGATTATTTTCATCAGGTGTAGTGGTTCTTCATCCCAATATTGCTGGAGTCTGTGATGGTATGTCTGCCAAACTGTAACATTTTAAAAGTCTTTGTATTGTTGCCAAGTTCAAGACCTCTCGTTCACCTGCTGGGCAGAGATACAAAGGCCTCTGGGTGATGAGAGATTTATGTAATGGGTCGTATTTATCGGACAGGCCAATATTCACAGAGCATGCCTCTTCAGTGATCCATGTTGGAAACCAAAGGTCAAACAAGATTAGAGATAGATGCCTGTACCACTGACACAACCACAGAAGCATTTTTCTCTGCTGTTTTAATTTAATGCCATGCAAGTCTTGTGCTTCCAGATGTGTGACATTACAAAATGTGCAGTTTTTGAGAGGCACTAAGATAACAACAACGGTTTGATTTATGCTTACAATGTGAGTTGTGAGTTATACTGTATTTTTTATGCATGTGAGAGAGTGTAAGAGGACATGTATTTATTGTCTTTTAAATGCAACACATGCAACATATATTTGAGATGCATAAGGTGAGTCTATTCTCAAGTGGCAACATTCAAGCCATATGTGTATCTTACTGTTCAACATTTTCTTACTTCCTGATTCATGTCACTCAGTTATGTGAGCACTGGGCCACAATTTTTATGCCCTTGAAAACAGGATGTTCGTGTCTATGTATGCTTACGGTACTGTAGAGGATTTATCCCTGCACACATGTACATGTGTTCATCTGCATCACCTATGGGCCTCCCTGTGTGATTTCATTAGCCCACTACAATGTGGAGGTGTTGAAAGTGCTCTCTGTGGGCCTCATAATGTACAAACCTTTTTTCAATTAGCTGGCCAGTTTGGGCTCAGTGGTGTTTAGATGTATTATAAATCTGACCCAGACAAAGCACCCACTGGGTCCTGCTATAAAGGGACCGAATGAGACAGTAAGAGTGAAGAAGCTGTCAAAAGCTGGGCCTCACATGCTGCAGGTCAATGTTTGACCCTTTGACTGTGAGCATACACATCAGTTACCCAGTTAAAGGACAGTCAGATGGTTTTATGCAGGAAACAATTAAAAAGCCAGACAGATTTTGATTTATGTGGCCAAGCTACAACCACAGACACAACCACATACGTAAATATAATCTTTTTTCTCTCTGAAATCACCAGAAGCATGTCTCATTTGTTTTTAGTTTTTAGTTTTTTTTGTAAACAGCAGAGGAATTTCACCACGGGAGAGTGTGTGTTTTTTTGCCTTTCCAGTCGCTATCATCTGAGTACACAGTGGTTTGTGTTTCACGGTAACCATTTTAGTTATTAATTGTGTTGTGAGACCATTTGATTGTTTCCTATTTCCCCTCCTTTAACTCTATGAAAGTGTTTCTTTGATTTAGAAATGTAACCATATAATCAGTTAAACCAAAATTGTAACCTGATGAAACAAAGGAAAGGGAAACACATTCTCTGAAAACAATGTGTTTTCAGAAAACCACATTTGGTTTCTTTTGCGCTCGGTATGCAGCATGGAGACATTTTCAATGGACCTAAAAGCCACTAGGGCTGAGTGAATGAAACCTGGATCTCCTCGGACATGTGCTTTGGAATACAAACATATGAGTTTTAAGGGTTATTAGTGTGTGTGAGTCAGTACAGGTAAATAATGTGAGGACATGCATATGCCAGGGTGAACGTGATGACACATTTATGACTTTGTCAAAACCAATGGTTTGCAAAAGTTACTTATGCAAAATGAAGATTCTTCATAAGACAATAAATGCATATTGATTTAGCTTAGCATGCTCCTGATGAGTAGATAAAATCTGACTAAATGCCATCTGCTTCAATGGTATGGCAAACACTCAAGTAGACTTGACCTTTTGTAAAAAGGAATTCACATCCTCAGTACTACGAATGTGCTTGCTGACCTAAACATTACAGAAGCTTAGAAATGTGTTCTCCATTTTACATGTCAACTTGTGTTTTCCCATACTTCACATAACAGCACAAATTTTTGATTTGGCGTCAGTTTTTTGGTCCCCACTGTACATCCACCGATCCGGTTGAAGCCGTAAGTGTACACTAACACCTGAGGCCAGAGGCACCAATCATCCAGAGGGTGACACCTCCACCATGAATGCTTAATTTGCTAGTTTAGACCTGGTTATAGAAGCTGAAAGGGTGGACTGTTCCAGACACAGCCCCCCATTCACACACATTCACAACGCTCTTGCTGCATGGTCTGGTTCAACTTTACAACATAAAGGGGGTCTTAAAAACATGCCCTGTCACTACTCAACCTCCAAAAAATGTCACAGATTTGGACTCACACACAAACACACACACCCCTGCCAATGGCTCACCAATCTTTGACATGTGGTGGGAGATAGGTGGGGCCACAGAGTGAGCAGGATATTTATGATGTTATGACATCATCAGGCCAGGTGATGGAGTGCTGTGTCATGCTTTGTTTGGTTTTCCAGCACTAACCATATTAGCAATAACACAAGCTCTTGCGAGACATGTCATGGAAGGATTTAACTAGGATTGACGCACAACGGTGAGGAAAGGAAAAAAGAAACATAAAAAAACAACTGAATGTGCTTGGAAGAAATCCAGCATTGACCATAAGTGTGTATTTAAAACAACATGCTTTCAATCACATTATCAGCTCCATCACCCATCTCTCCCTGCACACCTCATTGACTGCTAAAGAACCACCCCCCAACCAACATATACATGTTATAAAACTGTGTTTCTTCTGACACACAAGGCAATTGTCAACACCTTCATACTCACCATACTGTATGATTGTCACGTACATATGTCATAGATACAGATATTATTCAGACTCCTTTATTGCTTGATCAATTCAGTTGTCAATAACCCAGGAAGGTGCTCTAGATTATGGTCAGGTGCATCCTGTTTGCTTAGATTTTTCTTAAACTGTGTCTAGAAGTAATATAGTAGATTAGGATAAAATTATTTTTAAAAACTAATGATTTCAGAAGCACAGTGCCCTCGAAGGTAATAAAAGTAGATCCACTGGGGCTTCTTGTCCCAATAGTTGGTGGGCAACCTACCTCCAGTCACAGCAACCACAGACTCTTGGTAAAACATAAAGATGGCAGTTCAAACACATACAATCTGATGGTGCTTGCTGAGCCAAAATGCTCAGATCCAAGTATGCAAAACTTGTAGAGACTGATTGTAGGCTCAAGACACTAACTAATTTATCATAGGCTGCTTTCATGGTTTTTTTTTTGTGCACCTCATGGATGGGTTCTGAGAAAATCTCATCCTTTTTTGATTCGACTGAGTTTAGTCATTTTAAAAAGTTGTTTTGTTTGTCTTTGTCATTCTGTGTTATTTGGTCATTCGTTGTCTTTTTTTCTGATTGATGTCTACCTTTGGGAGTTTAGTGTCTGTCTTGATTATTTTGCTTTAGGATAGTTTAAGGTTCTGGCACAGGGGCCCCTTGACCTCTGTGGCCCCTGGATCTTTGCCAGTAGACCCTGTACCTAGTTGTAACTATTGTATGTGGATTTGATGTCAGATCACGGTTGCCCAAAAACTGGCTGCAATAACCTCAGTACATTCAGTTAAGCAGCTTCTTTTTCTCAACTCCTCTTGTTATTTTTCCATGAAATGACAAATTAATGGTGCAGCACAGTGGCACCGTGGTTAGCACTGTGACCTCACAACAAGAAACCAAAACCATCAGCAGCCTGGGCCATTTCTGTGTGGAGTTTGCAAGTTCTTCTTAACCAAAGATTCTGTACTTTGTCTCGTTTTGTTTGTTGCTGAGTCTTGCTTTTGGGTTCAAACCTCAGTCAAAATGTCACAAAGTTTGCTTATTGTTTGTCTTCTGCTATTCATTTCTTGACATTGTTTGTTAATGTGATGGAATTCTTTTAAAAACAATACCAAAATGTTCTGTTTGCAACTACAACTTAAATAATGTGCTTTGAAAAGAAGGGCTGTTACCGATCATGTTAAGCAAGTTTGATTTCTAAATATAGCAATTAGAAATAAATGTCATCAGATTGGTACCTAAAATCCAAACCACTAGCATCTTTTTTTAATTCCATGAACAGGGATGCATGGATAAGTGTAAAACAGTAATATCTTCAATTCACTGCACAGTGAAACAGTATAAACAAAGATACTGAGTTGACATTGATATTTAGGGCTAAAGTAAAAACAACGGAATGTCTTTAGTTAGTAGTCAATAGTGCAAAGTGTGGACTCACAAACTAGCAGGGAAAGTGTGACAGGGAGGGACAAATCTAATTGAAGTCATTAATTAACAATTTTTTTTAAGTACAAACTAAAAAGAGAAGCTAGTAACAGGCTTGAAAAACAGTACTGGATATTTTCATTTTCAAGTTTTGGGCACTTGTGAACTTTCCGACATGGTTAAAGAGAAAATCATGAAGGGCGGATGTTCGTTGAATACATGCCAAGATGTCACAACGACCAGTTGGTCCAGAGAAATATATAATCAACCCGCTGTATTTATTTAATGTGGTAGCTTGCTGGCATCATTGCTGATCATCATCTTTCTCTAAGGGAAGAGACATGGCCACATGATAGTAAGTAGAACAGTAGGATGTTATAGGAACTTTTCCTGTCTAATATTTGTCTTTTACGGGACCCAGGGGCTGAGTGGATTTGAGAAGAGTGACAGATGAGGCCAGTGTAGGAAAAGAAATGGAGAAGCACTTGTTTGACCTGTCAACTGGGCGTACAGTAGGAAATGTGAATCATTCTCCAGGGTCACGTTAGCTGAACTTAGTCTGTAATAGCATTTGCATCTTAAATAGCCTTTTGTTAGTGTTGGTAATTCTTTTCTGCCACTAACAACAATAGATTTTGCACAGAAAAACTGTAAACCTTTGTAATGTAGAAGCTGTAATCCATATTTAGTTAGTGCTGAGATGTAAAAAAACAGTGTGTCAGAGCAAAACAAGGTAATGCTCAAATGTATATAGTCAAATCAAGTTTTATTAATTAAAGTAAAGTCTAGGGGC
This sequence comes from Channa argus, assembly GCF_033026475.1. NCBI lineage: Eukaryota > Metazoa > Chordata > Actinopteri > Anabantiformes > Channidae > Channa > Channa argus. Next base: position 18,881,383 of record NC_090197.1, read on the forward strand.
ACCCAGCAGATGTTGCCACAAAACCATGTGATAAATTATCAGTTTTTCATTGCATTATATGAGCCTTTTGAGCTGCTGCTTGAATTCCACATCATATACATCATCTACATCAAGGTCTCAATCTTTTTTTTCACAAAACTGCATGTTTTATTTGACAAAAGGTCAGTCTTTACACTGCTTACTTGATTTGGTTGCTTTCAAAGAGGAAGTCAGGATTTATCCAATCAAGTAAGCTGCATCAATGTTGTGATGTCAGTTTTTTCTTTTCAATTTAACGTTTTCTCAAGAAGCAGGTGATGTTCAACAAATATTTAGCACTGTAAACAATGTTTACAAAGACTAAACAAAAAGCAGCACTAGAAGAGGAAAGAGAGCAGCATGAGTAAACTGCCAAACTGAAATGAATCCTTGCTTCACCAAACACTCACTTTAGCAATGTAGATGTGAATCTGGAAGCTACTGTAACATTACCTCCACAAGTGAAGCTGTATCTGTGTCAAGTCGATAAAATCTTAAAGTCTTTAAGGAACAACATAGGACAAGAATGACTCGGACTGGCTGCACTCTTAGGAATTTGGACTTGAGCTGAGTTAATGGGTTTGCCAAAAACAAGGGCAGTAGAGTGGCTAAAGCTATTATAAATTCTCGATAGTTGACGAATTTAGAAACTAAACAGTTTATCAAGTTTTGGCACTCTGGCCGTTGTCCCTGGTGCTGATAAAAGGTTGTTTGCAGGATGGGACGTGCATGGGGAGCCTCTCCATGGCAAAGCAATTGTCTACTATGCTATAGTCTGAAGTGGTTGTGTGTGTGTGTGTGTGTGTGTGTGTGTGTATGTGTGTGCTCACAACCTGCACTTGTACACAGAGCAGCAGAAAAAGATTTAGCCATTTCCGGCTATTTAATGCAACTACATGACACCATCTTCAGGATGGACGGATTAATGCAAGAGATATGTGTACAAACTTGGAAATATGACAGACTACATCAGCACACAAGAGGCAGACCCCAGGCACATCCTTCACACATCTGGAGAAGCTGTATGATGTGCTGTAATTTAAAAAAGAATTTCAACAGCATTTTTTTTTAATTGCGCTAATTTTCACATATGACATGTTACAATGGAAGTCTGTTGAATATTAAAAAAAAGAGCTTGAGAAAGTGAAATACGATCAACCTTCTCACCTCTGAACCTCTGGCCAATAACCACATGAAGTAGGAGGGAATATCAGACTGTCAGTTTTGAAAAAATGCAGAAATTATTGAAAGTGAGTTTTTAAGATGGTTTTACGAATTGTTTGACTATCCAACGAGCACTTTGAGTGATGGGTGTTTGAAACCTCAAACCAACAAAAATCTGTAATGGATCCCACTTGGTTGTGCCAATAACATTATAAATATACTTTGCTGAGCATGAAAAAAGTGGTTTTAATGCTTAGTCCAGGTTGTTCATCTAATTTGAGGCTCCTGATTGGTTTTGCCTGACAGGCTTAGGTGGAAATGAATCTGTCACAGAGACCCCTGAATGTAATTATGAAGTCAGTGGCGCAAGATAATTGGCTTCTATTATCTTTGTGTGGGTGAGTGCGGGTGCACAAAGCTTTCCTGCAGAAGGTTACAAAGGTCAATCCTCTGCCCACATAACCTAAGCCATATTTTGGGTAAAAGACATTGCATGTTGTGGATGGCCTTGGGACAGCTGGGATTTAGGGGTTGCATCATTTTTCTCCTATGGTCTCAAAGTGAAAATTCCAATTTACCTTCACAGCATAAATCTTATTCACTAGTCTTCAGTATGGACTTACCACAGCATAGCAGGCCCATCCCAAACACACTTTCCTTCATAAACCTCTCGATCTTAATTCCCAGACTGTTATGCTTGCATATTTCAATCGGCATGGAGTGGGGTGGAGGAGAAAGGGGTGAGAGAGAAGGGCGGAAAGGGAAGGAATGAAAAACACAAGGAGGTCAGTGAGAGAGACATTTCTTTCTTTCACACCATGTGTTACTCTAAGATACTCATTTCCTCTGTGATTCCTCTCCCTTTCTCCAGTCCTTTGTTTTTCTTCTCCATCATTGTCAGTGTGCACTGGCTGAGGTAGTCCAGGTTGCATCAAGTCCATTGGATCCTGACTCAATCTTGGATCCATCCCTTTAACTCAGTTTCCCAAATAGTGAACTGTGCAGAGTGCAGCTGTGGTAACTCAAGAGCTTTCTGTTAGTAGTTCTGAGCCAGCAAAGCCTATTAAAAATTTGCATGTTTGACTTTTGAGCCTGGTTTTATGATTGAACTAAAGGTACAATTGTATTTATCATACTGAATTTGGATCGAGATCTGGTGACTTCCTGTGGGATTTCCAGGCTTGGATTCAATATGATTCAGCAGCAAGACAAACTGCTAACAGGCCTTTGATTCGCAAGCCAGTAAAATGTTATTAATTTATGCCATAAAGTAATTAATAGAGTCTTTACCAACCACGTCTAATGAAAACAAACAGAAAACAAAGAAACAAAAAAAACAAAAAACAAAAAACTGAGCTGCACCCCCTCATTTCTGTCTCATTCTTCTTTTTTCCTCTTAATCGATTTTTAACCCCAGACCCATATTGGCTCTCCATTCTTGCCATTCAGTAAAATCACAAAAACACGACTGTGGTTGTACTTCAAAATGTGAGGCATTCTGGCACTCTGAGGCTGAATATAAGTCATTCCATGTGGAGGATTTCTGAGTCTGTCACATGCTTTTTGGTTCCCATGCACAGTAGCCAAGGTTTCTCATTAATGGTGTGTTTTCAGTGCTAATGTGCTGTTGGTAACTTGTTACATCAATTAAAAGCCATCAAATAAGCAACTGGATTTTTCTTACATTCAGCCTGATCAAAATGTGATGTATCTTTTCACTAGATGTAGTGTATGGTGATAGTGGTCACAAACGCTTACACTGATGACAGGAAGCCGACCTGTTACTTTAGGTAAAATGTCAAGCAATATCACTGGAGTAAGCCAAGTTCAGCTTTCTGACATCTTTAAAAAGCATATCTGTAGGAAGGCTGAGGCTTTTTTTGGCTTGTCCAGAACACCCTCTGTTTAAAAGGTTTGAGCGACTTCCATCTGGTCGTCATTTTAGGGTTCCTGCTGCAGGGACTAAAAGGACTAAATCTTTCTTTGCTGCAGTGCCTGTAGGTCTGTTAAATAGTTGTTGCAACTTTTCTGAAAAGAAGTCTATAAATGTCTGGTGCCAGTATGTGGTGTTACCCTGTTTTTCTTTTGGGGTGGAGGAATGGATGTGTTTATTTTTCTATATTGTATGATTGACAATTTCAGACTGTGATACCGTAAATCCCACTGAGGCAAATTGGTGATGCTTGTTTGGGTGAAGGAGTAATTTCATTCTCTTAATATATTTTACAGCATTAACCTTTCCTGGTAGCGCTTTTCAAAATCACCACAGAAAGTTGGAACATTGCCTCCAACTGACCAGCAGAAAGGCAGGGGAATGTCTACAAGTTGGTGCCTGCATCCCCTAACAGTTAAAACAATGTGACTTCAACTTCACATTCCCTGTAACCTCCTTCTTTTAGTACAGTATCACGTATGTAGGCATCAAGTAGATGTTTTAGACTCATTATTCTGAGCTCATGATGTAAAAAGTGGGGAAATATTAAAAAAGTCAGGTGGAGATGGAGTTTTTCATGAAAAATTAGCTTATTTACAGATCGCTTTGTGTGGTGTTTGCACATAGTCCCCATGCTTGTGTGCGTTTTCTCCGGGTACTCCGGTTTTCTCCCACAGTCCAAGGACATTCATGTTAGGTTAATTGGTGACCCTAAACTGCCAGTAGGTTTCGATGTAAGTGTGAATGGTTGTCTGTCTGTGTCTGTCTGTGTTGGTCCTGAGACAGACTGGTGACCTGTCCAGGGTGTACTCTGGCCTCTGGCCCAATGACACCTGGGATAGGCTCCAGCCCCCCTGTGACCCTGAAGAGGACAAGCGGTTACAGATATTGGATGGATGGAGTTAGCACATTTAGCTAGGCAGCTATCCGCAGCTAATGTCCTCATTCATCTCTAAACTAAATAAAGGATGTCCTCGATGTACCATCCGACAATCCATATGCTTCTCCTGAAATAGCAGTCAAATGGCAGTGGATGTGCCAAATTTTGTTATGGTGAAAGATAAACATGGTTATGGTTTTGTTAGGTCTACACACAACCTTTGTTTCTCTCATACAGTACCCACATTTATCCATGTAACGAGATCATATACAGTAGTTTTCCTCTGGGGGACAGTCTTAGTTTAGCTGACTATTGATGGTGGCAGGCTATCGAATAGGAGCTCTGCAATAATGTGATATTTAAAAAATCAATTATGAAGGGGAAATTTGCCACAGTTATGATTATAACCACATACTGTGTCTGTGGTTTGAAAAGCACATTGAGCAGCAATTGTCAGTTATAACATTATCATCACAGACAGTTTCCTTATGTCACCAAAGCCTTGCTGAGATATTATTTAGCTAGGTGTCAAATGTGGATAAGGAGACTTTTATAAAGCTGAGTGCTTTAGGGAATCTATATCCTCCCCCAGTGGGCCCTCTTTAAGATCTAAGCAGGATTATGGAGGCCTGCCTAAAATGTCCCCCTGAGAGAGACAGAAGGGAAGAAAGGGGAAAATAGAGTAAAGAGTAGTAAGTAAGATGATAGAGCGAGTGGAAAGAAAGTGAATACCAAATATAGACAGAGTAAATACCCCAGTGTCTGACAGTGACGGTTAAATCTAGTACCATGCAAGGCTATAGATCAGGTTCTGTACACTTGCCATTTTTTTAAGAAAGATCATCTTAATTGGGTCAAAAGAGCTCCACTCAGTAGTAATTAAGAGCTCTCCTAGGCTTTCCTACTTTTTGGAGACATATGCTTTATGTACGACCTTGAACAGCACCCATGCACGGCTTTGTTTTCTTAACTAGATATCCACTGACAGGTAATGTAGCTGTGGTCAAAATGTCCAGACCCATCCCACCGAAGGTTGTCCATGCACACTGCCTTGGTTCACATGTTGTGCTTGCTCGCATGTGTCTGTGAAAGTCAGAGAGGCAAAGAGTTTCAGGAAGGAGAATAGTAGGATTTGGGCCCTAACAGAGGGCCACCTCGGCGGCTAGGGTTACCTTCACTTATTCTCCCTCCCCTCTTCCCTCATTTTTTCCACATGAACAGGAAAAACCCTGGCTCTACCTCCCTCTAAGTAGTGTTGTTTAACTTTATGTGTCTATGAGAGAGAGGTGGGCCAGGCTGGATCTGCCTGGCCTTGGGTAAATCACACTCTGGAGTATACCAACATGCTTCCTTCGAAAAACATATACTGGGATGACTCTAACTCGCTCATAATATCAGCAGCCCGTTTTCACATCCACTATGTCTCTGTTTGTTTCTCTGTGTATTTCTCCCATTCTTTATTTTCTTGTTTTCTGTAGGTTTTTTTTTCTTTCCTTCCTTTTATTTCAAATGTCCAAACATGTCAGTGGTAATTCAAGTTGATGGTGGCCATTTGTCTAAATATTTCCACTGTAACTTTAACCAAAAAATCAATGGTAAATCCTTTTAATCGAGCTGTTTGCTGAGGTGGCCACAAAATCTCGCTTTCCTTGGCTAGTTGGCATAAACATACGCCCATTTTTCTGTTTAGAGAGGAGTTTTGGATTCAACCCCTCAGCCCGCCAGTCATCACACCTGATGGGAAGAGATGGCCTGAACCAGCTGAATGTTCACACTGATAGTGTCTGAAAGTGCAGCATGAGTGGTGTTTGTATGGTACTGTCCATGGGTATCTGTGGCAATGGTATGAATCCTTAGCACCTGTAGGTCACTTAAATGTACTGTCCAGAATGTGCAGTGTGTGGGAAAGGAGTGAAGTTGATACTGTATGGTATGTGAGTGTGTGCATTGCATAGATATATAAATGTGTTCCTACTTTTTTAATACTTCTACTTCTTATCACATACTGTATCATTGTTAAGCCTGCAGTAGGAAGCATAATCTTAATATTCATAACAAAATATTATTAACTCTTTGTAAAGCAATGGTGAAATTACATCACGCCATCTTGTAATCTAGGCAATCTGTTTACCTGTGCTTCAACTGCATATATTTTGTTTGACTAAAGAATTATCTAAATTTTTCATATTTTTTCTTACATGAGATGAGGAGAGTTGAAGAAGAAGAACAGGTACACTACCCAGAGAAATTAAACTCTCTTTAAAAGATCCTCAGTTTTTCTGTGGAGCTATAAAATGCCCTGTTACAAAACTAGAGTGTTTTTGTTATCATTGATAATGTAAAATAAGGAAAATTATCAAGATGTGATGAATACGTTGTCATAAGTAATATTGACATAAGTATTAAACAGTCAATTAATTCAACCAATCCTCCTTAAAGTCTGCATGGAAATCCTTGCAAGTTAAAACATTATAAAAACCCTGCATTATGCATCATAATTTTTTAGAAAGCCCTTAAAGTCATAAAAAATGTCAGATTGCATTATTTAACAATTGTGATTATACATTTTAGCAGTAAGGTTGGCTTTTAATTCAAGTGGTACTGAATACACTAGAATATATCAACAAAGACCTTCCTTTGCAAATGAACTTAATTGAACTTAAAACAAAAGGTTGAAACTTTTTTCCCCCTGTAATTAATCTATTAAGTGTGTCAATTCAGGTCTTGCTCTGTCAGTGCTGATTAACTGTCCAGTCTGCTGATCATGTGAAACACATGCCCCTTTTTGCTCTCTTCAAACATTTGATCCAAATTACAGTATCCATTACTTTCTCTAGTAACTGATGACTGTGGGATTTCAGGGAGTCAAACATGTACCTCTTGATGGCGCACACACAGATACAGCAACACACACTAATTCAGTAATACTAGTAATTAGGTGTCCACAGGAGGACTTATGCATATTACACATACATGAACTTAAACACTGTTTGACATGAATCATAACTGCCCCAACTATTAATTCAGCCACACACAACCGCAGTCTTTCCTTCACACAGCGCAGTCTGTTCTCATATGCCGGCTGTCCCAGCCCACAGATGTTCCCTCTCAGGGTGATCTCCAGGATTTGTGAAGTGTTTTGAAGCGTCGGGCCAATGACGCGCTGCAAAGCCCTGGAGATTTCAGCGGCGGGCCTTAAAAGAGTCTTTCTCTACCTGCTGAACCCATGAGAGATGCTGAGTTGGTGCTGAGCATGGTGTCTGAAAGGGCACAAATCAGGCTGTGTGTGCATTTGTTTGTATGTGTGAACAGACACATGAATTTGCAACTTTATTTATTCTTTGAAAAGATGCGTAGCACAGCAGTTCTTGGAGTTTTTACTATTGAAGTCTGTAGACCTTCTTTATCAACAGATTACATTTGGCAACCTAGCTCTGATATTCATGTTTTCCATTTCCTAATCGGAGAGACTCTACTACGACCCTGTTTACATCTTCCCCCACTAACAGCTGATGGGTTTCATAGAGTCAGCCATTTAAATCTAAGGGCCAATGGGAATGTTCCAATTAGAAATCTGAAAAACAATTTACAGACAGATGTGTGCCTCAAATGTTTGTTTTGGTCTGCTGCAAACTTTGAACTTTTTTCATATGTAAATGTTTTTATGATAATTTCCTGACCAGTGACCATAACGTAGACCAAACTTGTCCTTAATTATAGACTAACAAAAGATTTCACTGTTGTTTGTCATGCTTGACCTGAGAGGGGTGGGTAAAAATATTTAACTGGGCAATATTTGCACCATATAGTGCAGCTTGGTTTTTATGACATCATGTCTACACATGTAATGGGTTTAGTTTTGAGAGATACCACACATAAGAATATAACGATAAGAAAAAACTTAAATTAAGTCCAGACTCAACACACATGAATAAACATCCACTTAAATTGGATTCTAAAAGGAAAATCTGTGAATGATTTTACAATTTATTGCAACACACAGATTTTAAATCAGATTTGTTTGCTATAAATTATTTAATAGTTATTGCGCAGGTGGTATTTCATAATTCTGTTTTTTCAAAAAGGAGTAGTCAGCCATGTGTGGGATTGTACTTAACTACAGAAGTTCTTTGAGCTAAATTCTAATGCTCTCTAAAATAGAGAGCTGACAAGAAACATAGATTAAGGGAGTGTGTAGCATAGATCCAGAGTCCGACTGAAACCCAGAATGCTGTACTTTTGCAACTTAACCAATCTGCTATCAGGATGCTCCACTACCAAAACATCCAGCTAGTTTTTCCTAGTTCACCCTCACAGTACTACAATGAAATAATCCCCATGGAGCCTGAAAAGCATATTCTGTGCATTAGCTCCAATGATATTATCTTTTATGGCTATCAATCAAACATTTTCCAGGACATACAACTACAAATGCGTTTTTTAGTTTTAGAATATTAATTTCAAATTGGATGTTTAAAAGCTGTTAAAAGTGCCTGGAAAATCAAGGTAGTGGAAATTAGTGAAATTGTGGCAAGTGACAATTTCTATTCCAAATAAAAATCTCACTTCAAACATCAGCCTCATGATATGAAGAGGAAATGGATCTTCAGAGGGATAGTAACAGGATCTCAGAAGTCATTGTATTTCATTCTTTGGGTATTATGAGTGTACCAAATTGTGTACCAATACATTAGTTGAGATGACTCCACGAATAAGTGAAACATTTGATGTGCTAATGACTAGATAAAAAGTCAGGGGATCTCTGAAAACAAAGGTCTTTACTCTCCAGTGATTGTGAGATTAAAAAACATTAGATAATTTTACAGTTGGTGGGGTGTTTATGTTGCCTCTTGCAAAAGTCAGTTCCTTCAAGTATGTTTTGGGTAGTCCACAGGGCCACTTGGTTTTCGACTGATTCCCTGCTGAATGCAATATGGATGGTGATGTAAAAATGACACATGTTGAGTGTCATTGTGGTATACTGCAGCATAGTAAAATGAATTCTGTTCAGACTGTGTGGTTTGATTTGTGCAAAATATGCATAAATGCAACTCCATTTGGGGTTGCACAGCAGTCTGTGGTTAATTTGGCTTCCTTCATTTTTGACTAAATTGGGAATGCAGAGGACTGTAATGGTTTGATCATTACCAGCATTACCATGGGAATGCAGCCGTTGTCTAACTGTGGCTGTGGCTTCACTAGAGCCAAACCGGCGCTGCAGGGCCTGTTTACACTGTAAGCTGCATACACGGAGCACAATGTCGAGTCAGATAATAGTGCTTGAGCACCAGGCAGATGTAAGTTTCCTAACAGCTAAAAGAAATTGAATATTTATATTTTGACTCAAAGAATGCCTGTCACACAACTGAAACAAGCAGGGGCATTTTGTTGCCCTGACTCTCAGGGTGTCGCAACTCTTCTTATGTAACTCTTTCTGATTCAGCAGTCCTGACTGCCATGAAGAATGTACACAACTAAAAGAAAACTGGATCTGTACCGAGGTTTCAATATGTTTCCATTTTTGATCCTCAGAACCCACACTGGAAGCACACAGCTCTGGCCAAGACCATTTCTGAAACAAGCACCTATGAGTGAATGTTACAATCTACAAACACGTTGTTCTTTTTGTAACATACAGAATGGAAAAGGAAAGCACAGAGACTTACTACTAATGACTGTGTTTAAATACATTTCACTTTGAAATGACAAAAAGAGTAAAATAAAGATTTGTCTTTGCATCAAGATAAAGATAAATGGACATCAACTAGTATAAATGTTCCTTCATCATCAGAAGTCATAGAAATGGTCATGGAGTTTATGAAAAGAAAGTTATAGTAAAATAAATGTTACCTATTCTTTGTATGTCCTCCCTTTACCTTCATAACCTCTTCTAACCTCTTTGGTTGCTCAGCAGCATTTTTTTTTTTGTCGTTGTAATTTTAGCCCATCCTTCAAGGAATAACTGTTCCAAGTCTACCAGATTGCTTGTTTGTCTGCCATGTACAGGCCTTCTTCAAATCTGTCAACAGATTTTAAATGGTATTTAAGTCTGGGGACTGTAAAGGCTATTGTAAAACATTCACCTTCTTCTTTTTAAACCATTCAACAGTTACTTTGTGCTTTGGATTACTATCTTGTTAAAAGATCCGCTGCCTCTTCATTTTTAGCTTTTTGACTGATGGTAGGAGGCTTTACTTTAAAATCTCCTAAAATAGGGCTGCATTCTTTCTTCCTTCCACTTTATGCACATCTCCAGTGCCTGATCCAGATGTTCACCCCCAAAACATCAGCAAACTTCCACCATGGCTGACTGTGGGAATCGTGTTCCTTCCCCTACAATTTTTTTCTTGCCACGCATACATCTGCAAATTGGGACCAAATTCTACTTTGGTCTCATCGCACCATATAATCTTGTTCCAAAACTCATTTGGTGTGTTCACATTCTCCTTAGCATACTGTAACCATGCTGTCTTGTGTCTAGAAAAAAAGAAGGGAGAAGTGGAAAATTGTTTTCCCCAAACAATCCAGACTTGTGCAGACTGCGTTTGACTGTGAAGATGTGAACTTTTATTGTAGTTCCGTTTAATAAGGAATTTGTTACGTTCCCCACTGTTATTTTATTGTTTTGTTTTTTTCACGTAGCACTGGAGGAAGTTTCCTAGTATATCGTTCAGTTATTTTTCTTGGTCTTCTTCTCTCTTCTTCTATTTCTTCTGAAATATTTTTAGATCACTCTCCAGCTTTTTATGTGTACTTAAATCCTATACCTGGACATTTCTAAATGTAAAGACAATTCAAAACTGATTTCAGCATCAGACTTTATGATGAGGAGATGATGAAAACGGTGATCAGTGATTTAGTAAGCAAAAGTAGACATCATCCTAGTTACATGACCCTCTAGCTGGCATATACAGCTATGGGTTTATACAATCTTTTCATCAGTAATGATTGTTGAAGCACCAATCATTTGATGTATATGAGACCTATTCCATGATTTTACCAAATGTCTTTGTTTCTGTGGTTCTGAAATTTTCCACTGAGTCAACACTCAATGTAACCATCTCTCCAGGCCATGGCGTGTGTGTCTGTGCACTTTTAAAGGATGAGGATGGGATTCATTGAGGTTTGAAATGGGAAACAGACTAGTAGAGATTCTTCCAGGGGCGATTATATCAATGGGATAGTGGGGTCCATCCAAATGTGTGTGGCGTCTTTGTTTTTGCCTAACTCCATATTGTCCCTCAGGGGTTTGGTGGAGGTTGAAACCCTGCTTCAACACTCAGCTATTACCGTCTTCACAAAAACTAGCCTTTGGTTGTGCTATGGAAGGATTGGTATTCTGGCATGCTCATGATCAGACATTATTTACAAGAACATTAGAAGATTATTTGTATTTTTCTGTGCCAAGTAAAACAGATGAAGTACTAAGAAGCACTCAAACAGAAACTATTAAGTTATGACAGAATAAAAGTTATCATTGTAAAATATGAGAAACAATTTGATGGTAGAAATATGTTGACCCGGGAATATGACACTAAACATTGGTCCATTACATCCCTTCCATTTGTCCACATGATGCTGGTCATTCTTTTCTGGTACCTCCTTTTTGTGCTTGGATTTCTGTGGAATTTTTTGTTTTGTTTTCACGCAGATCAGAAACAGGCCTCTTAATAGCCCACATACACACTGGCCCCTATTAGGAACTAATTCGGAGACAACTTAGCTTTGATGGCTTCAAGATGAGAATTTGTACCTAATCTGTATTACCTGTTTATCAGCAGTGCTTTGAGACCGCAAAAACAAAAACATGGAGCATTTGTTCAGTAAGAGCTGCGCCTTAGCTGTTATTCTCTTTGAAGTTAGAAAACCATGAAAGCAACTCTTCCATTGCCTAATTGACATGACTTCATTGCACATGATTAGACACTGAAACAATGAATAATTTCTTGTTCTTTTCTGTGCGCTGTTTGTAAATGACGAAGCTGGCTTTTCTAAACTGTTTATTTAAAGTCAGATGCATGATGACCTTGTACAATACAATGTGGAAATGAATGGCCAGTGTGGGAATAAACAGGTTTGTCGAGAAGCACAGGAAACAAATGTCCCCTCTCTTTAGAGTGTCAGATAGAGGGAACACAACACTGTATGACTGAACTTGTGCACTGTTCGTGTACTATGTGTGTACCAAGCTGCCAGTGGGGCAAAATGCTTGTGCCCCCTCAAATAGCTCTAGCCACACATTGCCAGTTTTCCTAGATCAACACACAAGCTTTTACTTTTAGGATGTTCATGGCTTTGAGGCATAATCTGAACCGCATGTCAGACTCTTGATTCCATTTGCTGCCATCCTCATTCTTTTTCTCTTTCTTTTCAACTTCATCTCACTCTCCTTTCCTTGGCCTGAAGCTGTTTGTAGGGAATATTTCCTTAGTTTCGTTATCCGTTTGACCAGTGTGTCTCAAAGTTACCCGATAGAGGGAATGAGATGCTTATCTCTTACTATCTGAAAATGTAACCTGTCTAAAACCCTCCACTGGCAAGGAGAGGTATGTAGTGAATATGTGCACGTGTGTATATTGCGTACTCTGTCCATCCAGCATATTCAGCACATCTGCACCACAGCTGAACACTCCTTCAGGCAATGTCTGCAGTGTTTGGTTTTCAACATCTTGTGTGTGTATGTGTATGTGTAAGGATGTGTGTGTTTATGTATGCTCTATAAGATAAGATGGCGCTGAATGGGAATGGGTAGATGTCTTTGATGTTTTGGCATGTGCACTTTTGTTTTTGTTTTGTTTTTTTCAAATTTAAACAATCATGATTACAGTGTGCGTGCATGTGTACATCTTGCATGCACATACAGTAAGTATAATACAGGTGGATATAACCCCTTTATAAACCCACTCAACCCTGCTTCTGTACGGCTTCCATACTGTTCCAGGGCCAAGCAGAGCTGCTTTATTAGATAACACACAGTCAATATGGGGGAACTGTACATTACAGACAATGAAGTCTTTTATTTTTAGCTCAAGGATCAAACCAGGATCCTCAGATTCTAGTGATGGCTTTTAGAGAATGACTTATACACACCACAGCTTTCAGTTTCTCATGCAAGCTTTGATTCTTTGGCAGGCATTAAGGCATGTGTGAGTTGAGCCAGGTGATTGTCTTTTTGCCTGTGTATTTTCTCTGTATTCAGGTATAAATATTTATTAAATGGAGAAACAGAACAGAAGAGACTGTTTGTATTCACTACTTCAGCCCCCAGATGATTTTCTTTATTCATGTGTTATGAATTTGGCTAAACATTTCAGATTTGTTACCATAATTTTACAGTATTAGTGGAAGTAGTACAGAATTTTTTTATTTGTTCTATATTAAATTTTACAATATTGCAGAAACGTTTCTAGCAAATCAACATGCGGACATTGATCCGCTGTGGTGACCATGAACTCACGGGATAGGCAGAAAGGACCCCCCCCCCCCCAACCACCAAAAAAATTCACAGGTGCCTTGTATTGTGAGATGTTCCTGACTGAAGTAGCTAAATGTCTTGCACATTAAATACTCAAACTGCACGATTTTCTATGATACATCATTTTAACACTACTCTGCAGACATGTGAAATTTAACAAAGCAAATATGCACATTTGTATGGGAAATTTGAAGTTTGCCTTTGTCCAGCAGACACCACCCGTTTTTCAATGCAATGAGATCAACTGCCCATGTTTTTATGTTCTGTAAAATTAATCTACAGTTTAAAGGGGTGGAGATGTTGTTAGGAATTGTTTACCCAAGCCTTGTGAATTTATGTGAGTATTGTGCTTAACATGATATATACATGGTCTTCTCTTTCTTTTGTATTGTTGCTTAAAATGTCATGTTAACTGTTTTTTCTCAATCTCACATTTCTTGCTTATGTGGCAACAGAAATATGTACTTCTGTTTACACCTATCAAACACAACATTAATACCACCTAGTGGTTTTAATATAAAAAATTACATGTTTTTACAAAAGTATGATGACATAATAAATGCTGATGTATAACTAATGGGTTATTCACCTGTCAGCACATAAAGTGGTTAAAATCAGCTCCACCTTTACCAACAGTGAACTTTGACCCTTTTTTAAATTAATAAGATTGTTGTCTTAGTGTAGTACTTTTACCTTAGTACTTGCTTAAGACTTGCTCAAGTACCATTTAAAGTGGTTCTTTTGGTGGAGACTTTTTTAGGCTAAAACCTGCACTTTTACTTGAGTATTGAGTTTCTATACATCTGCCCCATCTGCTCACACTGTAACATATTTTCCTGTGTATGGGACTGTGTAGCTGCAGACTGCTGAGTGGCCATGCTGACCCTTGTCCTGATATTATGAAGACCACCTGTGTTAATGTTGTGGCTGATGTGTCAATATGGGATTTTTCATTTAAGGCCATTTCTTACATTTACTAGAAAAATTTGAGTGACTTTGACTGCAATGTTTGTTTAAATTTTAAACTTACTCTTGGCTCTTATTTGAATGGTTTCTAAATGCTCTGTTTATGAGTTGACTTTCTCGACATTTCTCCTATTTATCCTTGTTTAATTTTTTGAAAACTGTGGGAAACTGAAGATAAATGAATGTATTTATTGACCTCTTGGGCAGACAAACACTCACACTTTAATTTTCCTTATTACTCTGTGCATTTGTGTTTATAACATGCATGACAACATGAGTTCAGTAAACATGGATAAAGTCCAGAATAAATCAGACTGAAATGCATGACACATGGCTTTACTCAGATGATATCAGTCAGTGCCATAGATCAGGCATTCATCACAATGAATATCACAGTATCACATACACACATATGTGCAAGACAAACTTTCAACGTGTTGACTGGTCATAACACAGCAATGCAAAACCAAACAAAAAAGAAGAATTCCTGGTACAAAAAGGGAAAGGGAGCCAACGAAGCAATGCACTGCAAATCAACAGTGTGCTCTGACCACTGGATGATGGATATATGCTGCAGTGTTTATGTTTACTGGGTTTGAATGCTGTTTATTAACAAGATGAGATCAGAGCTGGACGTTACCATGGGAGCAGACAGACCAGCCGGGGGTCGTGTGACGGAGGCCCACTCTATCATCACTAAGTGGAGCTCTCTGCTTCAATCTTCTTTATTAGCTCCCTAATGCCTCTGTCTGTGTGTATGTGCATATACATCGGGGTCTATTTCAATTCATGGGTGCTTGTGTCCTGTGAATGTTATACATAAAAGTTGACTGACATGTTTCAGTGTTGTTTTTTGTAGTACCTTGGTTTTTAGTACAGGGTTATTTGTTTTTATATTATATAAATACGTACAACCAATAACAACCCATTGGGTAAAGTTTTCAACATGCCAAATATTGCTTTTTGTGCTGTTTGATACGATGCTTGTCTTTTGATAGGAATTCATTTATTATTCACGACCAGATATATTAAGGATTGATTAAAAAAATTTAATTGCAAAAAGAAAAAAATGACAGAAAAATATCTGTGCTGTTTTACTATTTTCCTCTTTTCTGGGTCTGGAATAACACAGCAAACTGCAATATTATTTAAAAAAATAATTTGCTGAAAACATTGTATGAGGTTAGGTTAATAATTGGTTAAACAGGGCTCAATATAACATTTGTCTATTGTCTCCTGGCTCCCCCTCATAATTTGCACCGTTATCACACAGGGCTGATTACCATGGAAGGTTAATTAGTATAACTTTTCCCCGTCCAGGACTGTCCGGGGCAGATCCCACAAAAAAAGAGGTGGGAAAATAAACCAGACAAACTAAGTCCTCACGAATAAAATTATTTCTCACGTAAGGGGGTCTGAAAACATTTCCAATAAAACTAAAACTTAATTGCAGCTTGTTCAGGTGCACTTTCAAATGGGGTGTCTTTTTAGCTCTGAGACAATGTAGCATCAAGGAAGCAGTTTGTTCTCTACTGCCACTGGTGTTTGGGGGTTCTAATTACAGAAATGCAGCTCAATTGGGAAACTGGTGGATAATAAAATTTGGGCAACTAAAATGACCACTAGTTGAATAAGAACAAACTTAGAGAATAAATTGTAATGCCATGTTTTCCCAGGTGTGTTATTGAGTTTTTTGTCTGTATGCATTTGGTCTCAGTTTCAACATATTATCTTGAAACTGAACAAGTTCTGAAGGACTCTCTCTCTCTCTTTATCTCTCTCTCTGTTTTTAGGCAGCAGCTCCAACACTCCAGCCCCCTCCCTCTACCAATTGTATCTGACAGTGAACCACATCAGTAGAAGTAGTTGAAAGAAGTGACTGATTTCTGTACTATTCATTCACTTTAACCTCATCCAGCGATTAATGTCAGGTCCATTTTTTATAATATTACAACTACTTGGAAAGATGATAGTATGATATATTTTGTTTGTGTCTTGATTTTTTCTATCAAAGTATTACAAATTATGTCTCTTCATTAAAAGTTTAAAACAATACTGTATGCCTTGCACGTGGCTCATTATTCGGGCTAGAGAACTGCTTAATTTCCCCACTTTTTGACATCCATATTTGTGCCCCTGCAGACTGCAGATGGACTGGCTATAGGGCTGCCTTCATACAGGCTGCGTCTCATCCATCCATCATCTGTAAACACTTATCCTATGTAGGGTCACTGTTGGGCTATCCCAACTGTTATAGGCCAATAAGCAGGGTACACCGTCAGTTTATCTTAGGGCCTACACAGAGAGACATACACAGACAGTGAAACCATTCACACTCACATTCACACCTACAGGCAGTTTATATTCACCATTTAAACTAACTATGTCTTAGGACTGTGAAAGGAAACTGGAGTACCTAGAGGAAACCCAAGCAACCATGGGCGACCGTGTCACAGGAGGTAGATCGGTTGTCAACCAATCCCACAGTTGTTGGTTCGATGTCGAAGTGTCCTTGAGCAAGACACTGAACCCCAACTTAGTTGCTCTCGGTGAGTGTTGATCAGTTGCCTTGCTGCCTTGTGAGTGTGAATGTGTGAATGAGAAGCAGTGTAAAGTAAAGCTTTTGTACCAATAGGTCTATAAGTGCAGACCATTTACCAAAGGGAGAACATGCAAACTCCAAACAGAAAGGCAGATGGCTGAGAAAGCATACCAGGGAGGCGGAAGCACTAACCACTCCACCACCATGCTCATCCTCTTCATCCCTTTCGTTTTTAGAATATTCCTTATCTTCGAAAGTATACAGTCCCTCAAAGTATCAGTATTTTAACCCAAGTCACAATCTTTACGTAAACCTGTACCTTAAGTTTTGTGCCAACATGTAACCATGCAAATTATGTTTATAAAGCTAAGAAAATGTTATGTCTGCAATCATTTTACAACTGTAACAACAATGGTTGGTGAAATCATAGTGCATGATAACAACCTACTGAGCCAACTCAGTTTATTAGGCTGTCACATGGCAAGATAAAAACATACTAAACCCACCAGAGGGTAGAAGGTTGCCTGCTGAACTGATTGATGGGCTGATAAGAACTGAACCCTGTTGAATGCATTTATCTAAACAGCTACATCCCAACCTCACCACTTGATTTCACAGAATAGGCCTGCCTGCTCCTCCGTCCTTTTACTAGATGGCAACATCAGTTGCCTCAACATGCCTTAATGTATGTTGATAGAATATCAATATATGGGTATAAATGTTAAAATTACAGGACAAAAATGAGACTAAAAAGTCAGAAATGAAAATTAGACTAAAAACTACTAAAATTAGTTTTTGTGACTTAATCCAACAAAATAATTTTTTTTTTTCAATATTGCAAACCCTAATTGTAACGTTTCAAAAGACTTTGGAGATACAAATCTGCTGACTGATTTCATCAACAGTGTCAATGAGTCCTTCAGTCTCAAATGATTTTACTGCCAACAGTTTCTTGAAGTATTTCAGTTACATCAAATATGCACATTCATCTGTAACTGGCTGTGGCCTACTGCTTAGCGTCAACCGAGAGCGCTAAAATGTGATTTCTCATCAGACCTATAATGAGAACATATCCAGGCCACAGAGTAATTTTAATTCAGACATTAACTAAGTAACTGTCTACTGTATCTGTCAGTCAGTTTTTGCAGTGCCAAAAGATGTTGGGAAAATGTAATACTGTAGCTCACTAACATGACAGCTGGTAAAGGAGATTTTTGCCAGTAATATAAAATCTATTAAAAAAAAGAAAATCTGACACTACAGTTATGCAGTTTATTTAATTACTTTAGGAGAGGCTAGCCACACGTTTGCAATACTTTTCCAAGAGTATAACTCATCAACATTTTCTTCCAGCGCAGCCTTGCCTCTGAGATGTTTTTATAACTAAATGTCCACTCTGCTCTTTGCGTCT
Organism: Channa argus; assembly: GCF_033026475.1. Lineage (NCBI taxonomy): Eukaryota > Metazoa > Chordata > Actinopteri > Anabantiformes > Channidae > Channa > Channa argus. Next base: position 18,899,772 of record NC_090197.1, read on the forward strand.
GTGTGCAGACAGGATATTATGATAGGCCCACTTTAACGAACTGGAAGCATTTTAACCCAAGCAACAGGATGGTTTATTTTGATTATGATCTGTTTAGACTACAGTAAAATCCCCCAGAAAAGTATTGTATGCAAATACTGTATGTGATTTATTTTGATACAGTCAAAGTGATGAAATATGGATGCTGGAGCCATGTACGGTGGTGAAAGCATTTTTCTAGCTTTCTTTATCAGAGGATGTTTAGGTTTTTCATATTGATACTGAATATGGAAAGTTCATTGTTTTTGCTATGTAAAGCCAACTAGGGGCAAGCTGGGAAAAAGAACACTTTTGGCTTTACACGCATCCCATAAAAACATGTCTTTGAAATGTGATATAAGGATGACTAAGTAACATGATATATTAGTGTATACACACAACAACACTTTAATCATTTGCTCCTGTAAAATCCAGTAATGCACACACAAAATGAGAGACTTTCAAACATTACATTATTACTGCTTTCTATCATGAATGTATAGTTTTTCACTTAGAGGGATGCTATTACACCTATGCATATTAGTTTGTTAGTTTAGCTTGTGATTCCTCTCTGCTTTTTAGAAAACCTGACTTCCTGGCAGAGTAAGAACAGGAAACAGGATGTGCTTGTTACCATGGTGCAGCGCAAACGGTTTGCTCTGACAAGCACTGCCCAGTGACACTTGGCAGGGAGCCTTGTTACCGTTTGGTCTAACCCTGTGAATGTACAGACGCGTGTGCATGTGGATGTGCGAGTTTTCCTGCCTTTTAAAAGCTTCTCTTCCTATTTTTCCTTTCATAGTCAGACAGCTGACTTTTCACAGGAACTCACATGGTATAAGATACAGAGGTCATTGAACAACTTATCCTGCTCGGAATTTAATATAGGACAGTTGGCAATACCTAATTTTTCAGAAAGGTCTCAGGTTGGCTACTGTCAAGATGTCTGTTATATAAAGTATTACTTAACAGATGGACTTGGTTTTTGGAGGACTTTCTGAGGGGTTATGGGCGCTCCAGGCAAGATGATCAATGTGTGGGTCCTCATCTGTCCCATTGTCTCTCCTGGGAACCCTCCTGTTCTTATCTCTTGTTTTCACCCCTGACAGAGTTCATATTTGTTCCATTTACATTTGCTTTTTTCAAAAACAAAAATGAATGATGTGATGAAGAACAGGACCGGATGGTGAATTCGTATTATATAACAGCACTTAACAGCCTAGCACAAAGTGGTAGGCATGCTAAAAAACAAATGTAGCACTGGGGCTTGCTAATGCCAAGTACCCTAGTGTGGATATATGTGAGCCCAACAGTGTAACTACCCACTGGCTAGAAAAAGCTTTATAACGAATATGTAAATCACCTGTTATGTGACAATCCCATACCTTTAAGGTCATGTCAGCCTGTAAGTCAAATGGGACGAAATAAATATATAAACTCTTTAAAATGAGCAGTGACTTTATTAGTTTGTAATGTCCTACTAGACATCAGAGTGGAAAATAAGCCAAAGTCTCTAAAAGCATTGGGAATGTAATGTATAACTAATGTGTTTTTACATTCCAGACATACAGTGATGAGGGTCATTTGTCTTATGTGTTCAATTAAGTGAGTGCCTGCATGCATGTGTGTGTAAATGAGTGTGGGCAGAGTGTAAAGGATGGGAAACAAAATGATTCTGGCCAAAGGATTAGGTATAAATGGGGTTTCTGTAAAAGAGGAAAAACAAAGTGAAGATAGATAAAGTGAGAGGGTGGAGTGAAACTAAGAAAAAATAAAGGAAAATAAATGGGAGGGCAGAGAGGCAAGTAGATGGAGAAGAATGGAATAGGGTGGAAAAAATAAGGGCAGAAGGGAGGGCTGGGGCCTGAGGGAGTGGCAGTGAGGGTCGTTCGAGTTGGATTGAGAGGAGAAGGGGCTTTGGGAGGGGAAAGGGAAAGAGGGACACTGTGAAATGTTGAAAAACCTCACAATTGATGGTGTTTGATTTCCACAGTAATTACCATTCCTCTGGCTCCTTGGATTCCCAATCTAGGCCTATCTTATATCCACGCCACATTCCGCAAATGATTAGCTGGCCCACTGCTTCTCCCTGCTGCCCACAGACTGAGTCTGCGAGAGAAACTGTGAGAGTTTGAGTTTAGATGTTCCTCGGTGCCACAAAACCAAAGAAAAAGTGGAAAAACTACCTTAAAAAGTCGTTATTATAGTAAAAACACCTGTGACAGAAAAGGGCAGGTCGATTTTTAACAGCATCCCTGAAGGGCACATACGATCCATGCCTGAAATAAAAGAGAGGAAAAAGAAATAAAAATAGAGGAAAACACTCAATTCAGTAGATGACGCCTGTAGTTCATGCAACAAAAGTAGAGTTTTTCAGAGTGTGTGAACATGTGTATACAACCCTTGTGTATGAGCAACATATATCTTCTCTTTGTGTTTGTTGCTGTGTGAAATAAAGTTGCATGCTGCCACATATAGAGGAGCAGACTGTAGATCAGCCAGCTCTCCGACTCCAGAGCTCGTGGTGGTCTGAGGTTCCTGCTGCTATCCTATAACTCCGCTCCAATCACTGTCCAGTTACACAGAGGGAACCTCATTGTATGTCCCTGAACCCTGCAGAGCAATAAAGCCGCCCTCATACTTTTCAAGATTGCACAGGGCAGCCTGTGAACCAACACATGTGTAGAGGCTTCTGTACAGGCCATTAAACTGACATACTGTAATTCTGCAGACAGTTATCTAATATAGTTATACTGTAATAAATAAACAGCGTGGCCTTCTTGTGTGGCAGTTCTCTGCACCCAGGGGTGATTCTGCCTTGTTGCTATCTAGACAGAGCACCCATAGGTACTGTTCTGTTACGTCTTTACTCCTCTGTTCTCACTAAATTATCTAGGGGACAATGTTTTGAAATGTTAACTTATGTACCTGTGATGGCAATGTTTAACAGTAATTATTTATTAGCTACAAGTGGTGGGATTTGGACTATGACAACACTACCTCATTGTTGGTTGAACTGTTTTTCAGATGTTCACCAGAAGTGGCTTCTGTTAAAAATAAACTACTATACTGTGTTCCTCTATAGGGTAGCAGTGGGGAGACGTGCAGGAGCTCCACTTTGGAATTACAAGGAATGACAGCAGCGATCTGTGGCTACTGTGACTTAGCCGGTCCTGGTTGAATGGTGTAGTAACACCATTAAATAGTAAATAAACTGCATTTGACAGCCTCAAAACCTCACTCAAGTCTCTTTACCTGATAGTAAACCTGTTTCTTTATGTATTTAAGCAGGGGCTATACAAATCATTTGAAAGACAGTGTTCTTCCTCTGAGAATCCCCAGGCTAAAGAGCCTCTCCTTGCACTAGGCGGAGTAGATGGTGTTGGAATAAAAAACCCCACAAATATAGTTTTTATTGCAGGGAAAAAGTTAAGGAAGCATACTGCTTCTGGCCTGCAACTGCCATGGATGCTGTTTTCTTTTGTTATGCCTTTATCTTGTGACATGTGGATAATTAACTCATTATCAGAGGATAAAAAAAGCCTTTTTTTCCTGTGATAAAGACATAATTTCTCATGAAAATGAGAAAATGAAAACATCTCCTCATGCTCAACATAACGAAACTTGTTTTCTTGAAAATACAAGATAAAAATCAAAATCCAAAAAATCAAAATCAAAATCCAAAAATCAAAGTCAAAATCCAAAGCACTATCTCGGCTTCTGTAGGTCACAGCTTAAGTCTTATTCTTTAAAGTTTGTACAATAAAAATGTGATTTTGCTATTGTTCAACAGTGAATATAAGCTATTTGATGTTTTACATGATTGTATTATTGTTTTACTATAGTGATTAACTTATTGGGATACTTAGAAAAACAGTGTTCCCCTGATATTCCCCTCTGTACTACATCACTTTGTGAAGCAGCAGCTTCCAGGTTGGACTTTAAGGGTGTTTTTCAAGTGTGTCTGTTTTCTTATTCTGACATTACTCCTGGAACATGTCCATCTAGTAGATATTTCACGTTCTACCCCCCACGCCCCGTGGACAGTTCCATTGTCATGCACACATAGATATGTGGATATTGTCCCACATAGAAAGCTCAGTGACTGTCCATTGTGTAGTTTGTGCAAATTATACCAGACATTCATTAATTTGTGCCTCAAAACCCTTCTTTCTTTGTAGTTTTTAACAATTCTTGTTTTAAAATACTTTACAGCACTTTTGACTATGTGATTTTATAAGACTGATTAAGCTTTGGATTGATGTAGGCTAATAATAAACAACTTCATCAGTCATTTGGTGATCCAGAGAGTTATTTTCTCAGCTCTCACAGTTATGGCATTTATTAAAATTGAATTATCGTGGTGGAAAAAAGGTTCTGGGGCTGCTGCTGAATTAGAGGCTGAAATTAAGCTGCACGCAAATGGTAACATTTTCTAGGAGGGACAAAAGTTGCAGCAGGTTGTTATGGTGCAGTCTGTCCACAACTATACATCCTCCCACAGAATGACACTGGCCCTGATTACAGGCCTTTTTACAAGGACAAAGCAAACCAAGTATCAAACACGTACATACATACATAGCTCATATCATAAAGATGTGTTTGCTGGGGGTGTTAAATCACATCTTACACAGACTTTGAAGAATAAGGTGTTGTGCTCCACGGAAGCTGGCACAGTAATTTGGATTTTGACAAATTATCTTGTTATCACAAGGAAACAAGTTTTGTTATCTTATAGATAAGAAGAATAGTCTCATTATCACAAGAAAGCAATAATTATCCTGTTGGTAATTATCTTGTTATCATAAGATAATGGTATAAAAAGAAACAAACATTACAAATGTAAACTTGGCTTCACCTACACAGTATGACACACCAATCTAACCTGAAACCCAGTTGAACTATGACCCTTCTCTTTTAATCAGAATTGTTGTTAAGCAGTGAGAAAGTAAGAACAATTCTTGCAGCCTGAACGGGTCTGAATTGGTTTTTAGGTGCTGTTGCAGAGCTTTAAATGCCACTCTTACTCTATGTCATTTCAAAATTGAATTACAAACTATTGTTAAAAGAGTTTTTCCATCTTATGAAATAAACTTTAAGGGGCAACAAAGTGGACAGCACTGTCTACTCACAACAAGACACCCCTGAGGCTGAATCCACTAACAGGTCAAATTGACATATGGAAATAAATGTAAATGAAATAGGTGTTCAATTAGAATTCAGTATATACTTTATGTGCAGAAGGTAAAGGCATACCTACTGGAGCAAAGCTTGTCAGAATCATGACAGAAAAGCAAAACACAGATTTTATCGCACACATTACAAAGGCCGGGGGAAAAAATGGCATAAACCAAATTTCAACACAGTGTGACATTAAATGGGACATTTTTGGAGTAGTTCTCTACCAACACTGTACATTTTGTTTGACAGTAGTTGTTACAGTTTCCATAGTATTTCAGCTTGTGCTATTCAGTATGTTCTTTTGCCAAAATTAAAGAAATAACTGTGGTAGAAAAATAGTTTTGGTTTGTCCTTGAAAGAGAAGCCATGTGAATTTCTGCATTAAATAACAATGGAAACGGATTTCATGAATACGTTTTTACTTTCTTTGCCAGTCAAAGCACACCTAACTCACATTACATTGTTTTGTTGCGTTTACATAAGATTGCCTGCACAGCTGCATGGAAACATGGTTACAGATAGCTTTTACCTAGTCCTAAACATTTCTGCAGTGGCCTTTGTGTTGTTTATAATTTCTGACTGAAAAAATAACCCAATATGTTTATTTTGCTTAAAAGAATTTTACAATAGAACTCTCTCCAATGTGTTTAAACAGGCCCAGTTAAAGTCATAGCTGTGGATTCCTGTATAAATGGGAAATGACGGATGAAAGGGATGGGGTTGCTGCTGTTGGAGGACTGTTGGGCAGATTGTCAACATTTCTTCTCCCTGAGACATTGAATATTTGGAGAAGTGACAGTGGTGTATTTGGGTAAGGATGAGAAAATTCGTTTAAGCCAAAATAGAGGAGGGAAAATGAAAGTGAGAAAACACAAGCTTAATTCGATTGTACACTAGTTGTGCAATGATTGCAAATATGAATACATTCAGCCTCTCTTTGTCGTTCAAGGACGAGCTTGTGTTTTTTCGTCCTTTGAATTGTCGTTCTTTTCTCCTCTGTTTAATAATCTTTTCTTCAACCCCATAAAGCAGTTTTTCCCACCTCCTCCCCAGGGAGCTAGGATAAATATTTACTATTTCCCTGTTCCAAGCTTGTGTCCTACTGTGTCACATGCTTTTTTCCGCAAGTGGTCACAGGTGTGTAACTATGCTCACAGCTTTGGAAATGTTTTTCCTCTACAAGGTTTGATGGATATGTCCGGAAGAAGCTTGGAGTGATGCCATGGTGTGGGGTTGCACAGGATTTTGGAATTATCCACTGATGGGTTGCAAAGGGTCTGGTGAAAAGCTCCTCAGCAACAGGCTTTGATCAGGCATGCTGGAAGAGGACAGGATCGGCATTGACAATGTATGTTTAGATTAGTTCGAGTAAAAAAAAGCCTGGCATGGGGTGTAAGGACTGGCATAGCAAGGGAGGAAGTGTAAAACTGAATTTGTCAGACCTGAAGAGACATTTCAGTTTTATACAGTCTGTGTCTTTGTAGTTTTGGCGATAATTCCCTTTCATATTCATAACATTGTACTCACCAAGTTAATTGCTGGGATAAAAAAAACACATAGCTAATGAGGAAAATATAAAACAGATGGTGCTAGAAAATACAAGTAGAATACAGTTTTTAGAAATGGAAAGAAAAACCAGCAGAATCAGAAATCAAGACATGGCATTGGCAAAATGGTGAAATAAATGAAGTCAATACAAGGCAACTAAATGGAAAATAAGATTCATCCTTGAGGAGAAACAGTTGTACCAGGTGAAATTGACAGTTGAAATAATAATTTAATATGGATGTTAGCTCATTGTGAGAATACAGATGTGTTCAATATGTATAATGCACTAAGTACAAATAAGTGATGTCAGCTATGTTATATATATATATATATATATATATATATATATATATATATATATATAAATATATATACAGCAAAGTCATGTAGAGGTTACTATTCCAGCCTCACAGATAAGAGGTCATGATTTTGAACCCCTTGGCTCTATGTCTCTATGTGTCAGCCCTGAAATAGACTGGATGTCTGTCCAGGGTGTACCCCACCTCTCGCCCAATGATAGTTGTGATCAGGTCCTGTGACCCGGCGCAGGTGCAGGATTGAAAATGAATAGATGGATGTACGTGTGCGAAGGCCTACATGTGACCTACATGCATGCATATGAATAGTAGATATCCATATCTGGTGATGTCTTTGGTTCAATACCATAATTCCGAGGATATTTGGGCCACTCTTTATGATTTTAAAGGGCCGGTTGAGTGTAAGACTTGTTTATGTAGTCAAAGTGACATTTACATCTAGTGTAGAGTGGCAGTAAAGGTTGGATTTGGCATTTAGATATTATAGAAAACATATCGGTTATACTTAGAGTAAATCAGCACTGTAAATTCCCACATAAGCTAGTCACTAAAATATACATGGAACACACTCTTGAAACTTCAGTATTTGGGTTAAACTTTAACCTTACATACTTGCCATAGTTGTGAATATTAACATGTCAGTCAGGTTTCATAATTTGCTGCACAGAATTAGTTTTCATATTCATATAAACAAAACCTTCAGATTCAGAACAACATAGCATTTGCATTAGATGCACAAAATAAAAAAAATGTGCTGTTTTGTGATGTAAAAAGAAAAAATTTGGATGCCACATTTTTTCAAACAAGTACCCATCAAACCCTCTTTGCATAGCTGGAACCATTGGTGTCTTTGAGGCTTGTGTAGAGTGCAAATGAGTCATTTGACAATGTATGTCTTTACGCATGAACATGGAGACACAATGCTTTGACAGCAGCCCAATTAAGAGTGATGAATGGATATGTTTATTTTATAAAATGAACACAGCATTCTTCTGTTTTACACTTGTCTTGTCACATTTTATTGCACATGCACTTCATAATCCTTTCTTTTATAAAAACCTATCTATCATAATCTTTAAGGTCTTAGGCTTCCATCCTGAACTATGGCAAAAATGTGTCTGTGTGTTCCCTTTTTTGGAATTTGAATGAATGCTCTCATCATGGTCACCACCCACCTTACCATTACATAAAAATCAGTTGCATGATGAGTTGCATGTCTAGACTACTGTGCAGAGATAATAGTCAAATTTAAGCTGTGGAGATGCACTGGAATCACTGGAGTGGAAAGGTGTGCCAGTACTTGAATGACTGTGTGATGGCTGGAGTAGCTGGCATTGTTGAGGAACCTCAGGGGATTCTGGGACGATAAAATAACCAGCCACCATCTTTTTTCCCTTTTCTCTCACAAATAATGTCATCCAGCCAAGACCAGACTAGTTAAGCAATGGTGCGTGATGAGTTTCTTTGTGTGTGTTCTCTTGCTCATTAGGCCAGTGCCATACAGAGATTCTTGACTGCATGATGTAAGATAAAAGATTGTTGAAAAGCAGAGAGTTAGGGAACAAAGGAGTCACAGAGAGGACATAAAGATGAGGAGGCTCACGTGTGCTTTCATTTCGTTTATTTAGCCCAGGGAGAGAGAAAGAGAAAGCTGTCCAGGGAGGCTGAGTGTGTTTGTTTTAACTACCAGGTCAAATACAGGGCAAGGGTCAGGTGTATTTTAGTAGCCGCAGGCTGTTCTCACTGAAGGGGGAGATGAGGACAGTGATGTGAATGGGGTGGAACAGCACCCAGAGTGATCTTTTATCGCTGGATCCTCCGCCAAAATGTTTGACCTGCCGCCATCAATCAACAACTCTAATAGGTTGTCCAGAGGACACGAAGACAAGGAGGAGGTCAGACAACTGTGAAACTATGAGAACGTTTTGTTTCCACCACCGCATAACCACATCTTACAGTTAAATGAATAAAAACTCTATGATGTTCAGCATTATGCTGATATGCTGTGCTGTAGCTGAGTTACATTAGGTACAGTATAATCCTCCACTGTGCTCCGAGCAAGATGCTATCAATGGCAACAAATTCCATTCTCACCCCCTGCACTCGCTACTCCAATCTTAGCAATTCCTCCACATTTTCAACATTCTTTGCCCACGCTGGCATACCTTGTGAAACTTGTCCCTTTGACACAGACAGTGAGGGGAAAAGCCAAAGAGCGGTCACCCAAGCTTTGTAACGACGAGCCTGACATTAAACAGCAGCAGGGCATCTCGATCTGACAAAATAATGTTAAAACACAGGTTATATGAGACCCCTTATGCACAGGCTCAGACTTATAAGCCACACACCTCAAATAAAAAGTACAAAAATTTGGACATTTCTTCCAAAATGATCTAATGTCTAGCAAGTCATTTTCTGCCTCTGGGCAGGCAGGTATTTGCCACATAAAGGTTCACAGCTTATATTAGCTATAAGGGCCTATAAAACATGGCCTAAGGTTTATTATTCCTCCTGAGTGGATACACCTGGCTCTGCATTTACATGAGCGAATGCAAGTGTGTTTGTGTGTGTCCATACAACAGTTAATGTACATCTGTTTTTTTTTTTTCATTTTGCTTGCATTTGAGCTGCTGGTCGTGTGGCTAAATAGAGACATAGATTCAGTTTAGTCTCAGTTTTAACATCTTGACATTAAAACTAATCACCTCATACTGAGACCAGGGTTACAGCCACACTTAATTAAAAGAGTATTAAAGCAATGCATAGTGAAAACTTCACTGAACTTAATAGAGCACAGCCATTTTATGACTGTAGTTTAAACTTAACCTTTTCAGTGGTAGTACCTTTGATGGTCTGAAACGTAAAAAGGGCAAAATTATCCTAGAATTAATCTTCACAATTGAATTAAGGACTACACCATATTCTGTATAATTGCCACTAGCAAAATAATTGAAAGTGGCAATGAGAAGTAGTGTACAGACCATGAATAAAAAAATACATTATAAAATAAAAGCATTCAGAGAATGTTAAATGGAGCATACTAGAGGCCTGGGGTTGAAGTCACTAATCGCAATCAACTTATGTTTTATGTTACTTCGCATTTCTCTCTTCCTTCATTTGTTCTTCATTTGTTCACATGTTGGTACAAAATGCCCCCAAAACAATGTACAATCAATTTTTATATTCTGAAGTACCTTGAAATTATTTAATTTTAGAGAGAGACTTGGGACCACAAATAATAACGCAACACTTGCATCTCAGTTTGGACTTTGCCGGAGTCCCCACTGCTGCCAGCTGGTTGGTCGAGATCGTGGGACTGCTGAAAGATGGGCAGTTTATCGGCCTGTGTCTAGATTCACAACAACAAATCTGTATGTATATCATTAAAATGTTCTTTATGGTGTATGTCTGGTGAATTTGTGCATAGTGTCCACAAAGCATTTCAAAGGCAGTCTGTATCAGCTCCAGTGAGTCTTTGCACAAAGTAAAAGAGTCGTTCTCCTTTCCCCTCCTCACATGCAGACAGCAGCAGCTGTTTTGTTAGCTTCTAGCTACAGATTGTAGCTGCAGAGTAACGTCAGCTCTGAACTGATGCAAAAAGGTCTGGAAATATTCATGTAACATCAACAGGTGGTTAATGTTAGACTGTTTGCAGTAATATTAGGAAACACAAACGGTGTGGTAGAGTAGTTTCAGCTGAATTTGATGTGCACAGAGCTGACCCTTCTGCCATGACAGTAAACTACTTAGAAACTGCAGGTGGCTGTGCTTCTCTGTCAGACAACACTGCTACAGCTGCAGATTTATGTCTTGGTGCTGATGATAAAGAAATGTAGACTGAACACAGATACCAAAAACATTTTAACTCTAAATAACATTAACTGGTTTGAGCTGGCTGGATGTGGCTCATATTTTCTTTCGTCACCATTACGCTGAACTGATGAGAAACTGTTTAAACACTGACAGTATCTTTTTGTTATTAAAAAGGATGTAGCTTCTGAACCTAAAACTTCACTTTAAACGTCATTTTTCTACTCACAGCATATCACAGCCGGACCTCTGTACTAGCATTTGAGCATGTATGATCCACAGAGACCCTCCACAGCATCTGTGGGTACAATGCTGCCCATGAGAGCACAGAAAGAACAAGTCAAAGATGAAGATTTTTAATCAGTGGATACTTTCCTGTTTTTCCTGGAGATCTGATGGACTGGAAATATCTTAGTCTTTTAAAAGTGTTGTTCATGTGCTCTGAAATTTGCATCATCTAAGAAAAGTATTTTTTTATAACTAAGAATTTTTAGTGCTCACAAGAATGCGCTTGAAAATAGATCACTATTTGTCAATAGTTAGGTGTGGTGCAATTGACAACCTGAAGACACCTCAACCAGCAGCATCAAGAGTGTCTCAGTAGCCAGGGATGCAGGGGAAGATCCAGGGATACAGTGGTCTGTTATCCAGCTAATGGTTATACCAAAGGTGCTCATAGTAGTAATAACAGTGACCATAAACAACACAGGACATTTCTTTTTCTGGTAGTCAAACTTTATTACACTGCTGACATCTCACAATATACTTTATACTGTATATTCTTTATATATAAACATGTTCTAACGCTCTCACAAACATTTAAAGCTTGGCAACATTATCCTCTAAAAAGAGCCAAATTACTCTGGAACATGAACACTACCTACTTTTTATGAGAATTCTAACCTCCCTGTCTCAACATAGTACAGGGTCCAGACATTTGTCTGTACAAGCCACTGCCTCATGATCCAGAAAGTAAGCAGAAACACAACTCCGCAATGTGCGACCGATGTAAATAGCAGTATTTACCAAAAGAAAATGCCAGGAAGATCTTTAGTCTTTGTTGTCAGTGTGTAGGTTCAGACTCGCGCTCAATCATGTGATGTTGTGTAGTTTTTAATAGATGATTAGAATAATAGATAGATGATAGAGGATTATTGTGATATTCACCTTAACATAGAGCTACAGTCAGTGCTGCTTATAGTGCTGCTGCCAGCTAACCAGACTGGGCTTATCAGTGTTAAGTTTAGGCCCAAAATAAACATAACTAATTAGTTATGTTTAGTTTAGTTAGTTCTTGTTTGTCGCATGACTGTGTGCAATGAAATGATTTAAAATAAGCAACAGAATGTTTCACACTGGGCTCAATCTGTGGTCTTCAGTGAAAATGTCCACTGCTTTGTTGACCCACCTGTCCCAACCTCCTCATAAATGTAATAAACTAGGCCACACATTGCATAGTGGAAATATGTCTCCTATGTTTTTTTTCCTGCTTGTACAAATGGGTTGTATTTTACAAGAGGACAGTGTTGTCATCCGACCCTAGTTTTCGATGCATAACTGATGTTGGTGCCCACTCAGCCTACACATTCTGTATATCTTTTCTCGTCCACCTCCGCTCCCAGGTGAGCTCAACTCTGGACCTGCTGCAGTTCGTTGACCTGGCAATGGGGTGGAGGATGCTGTTATCTATCTGCTGCATTGGGCCCTATCCTACCTGGAGTCCCCTGGGAGTATGGCGAGGGTCATGTTCTTGGACTTCTGCAATGCTTTTAACACCATCCAGCCATCATTGCTGCAGGGGAAGGTGGGGGTGGCAGGCTTAGACCAACAACTGCATCCATGGACCATCAACTACCTCACTGATAGATCACAGTACATGAGACTGCGTGACTGTGTTTGTTGCATATTTTGGTCTGTAGCCCTGGTGCTTTCCCCTTTTCTGTTTACCCTCTACATATCGGACTTCAAGTACAACTCACTCCACTGTCACCTGCAGAAGTTCTCAGACATAAATACTTGAGTGTGCACCTCAACAGTAAATTGAACTGGTCCAACAACACTGATGCCCTGTACAGAAAGGACCAGAGTCGTCTCCACCTGCTGAGGAGACTGAGGTCATTCAATCTGAGCAGGGCTCTTCTCCAAACGTTCTATGATACTGTGGTTGCCTCTGGCATTGTTTATGCCGGTCAGAGACAGGAGAAGACTCAAAAAGTTGGTTAAGAGAGCCGGTTCTGTCGTGGGCTGCCCACTCAATTCCTTTGAGGAGTTGGTGGACAGTGGACGGATGTTGGCTAAACTAACACCCATCGTGAATAAAAACGATGGGGTTGAAGGACCTGCTTAGGGGTTCTAAGCAGGTCCTTCAGCACAAGACTGTTGCACCCTCAGTGTATGAAGGAGCGCTTCATACACCTTTATACCTTTATTATCTTATCTTATTGTTTCGTATCGTATCATATCTTATCTTAGCAAGCATAAACTAGAAGGCTGAAGAATATTTTCAGTGTGCAACAGTGTAAGCAACCTTCATGGGAGTGTATGGAGGGCACTATTGGAATGTGATATTTCTTCATACTTCCATCAATGAAACCATCAAATATAAAGTAATAATTTGAAATCATGTGCTGCTGAACTGAACATCTCCTTAAGATTGCCATCTTCCTATCTGTTTCTCAGTTTGAGGTTGTGATATGTGTGTCAGTAAAACCTGACAAGCTTGGCAATGTTTTCTCTCACTTTCCTAAGAGCTGCAGTTTGAGCTTCCAGCTCCTTCTCATATTCTGAGGCTATGAAACACTGATCGCAAATGTTTTAATTCAGGACTGGGCTTTTGCAGTGACCTGACAAGCATGAAAATAAGGAAAGGATTGGGGGTTTTACTTTGGATGCTGAGTTTTTAAATGTAATTTGAAGATTGTTTTTCTGCCTTTGTAATGAAAGACATGCACAGGAAGAGTAAAGCGAACGTATGATGAGAATCCCATTTTCCTTTATTGGGACTTGGCTTCCAAAAGATCAACAAAGCTCCCTTCAGAGTCTTTTGCATTGTGTGGAGTTCAAGTCTGCTGCTGGCTGATCAGGACAAGATCGGCTGTCAGTCTCAGAAGTCACACATGTGACTTTTATTGTCTTCCTAAAAAGGAAATTCGCCCAACACAGAGTAACACCTACACCATTGTGTCTTTGGTGCTCAGGTTCAGGTGCTTTGGTTCTCTTGGTTTCTTTTGATTAGAGGCATTAATCTGTACTCTTCGCACATTCCAGTTTTGTGACTCTACTCCTGGTGTCTCCTTTTATAATTACACACAAACACACACACACACACACACACCCACCCACACACACACACACACACACACACACACACACACACACACACACACACAGAGTTTCCCAAACTCACTTAGCCAATTAAAAAAACATAAACAGATATCTGGACACATTGGGATTTGTATTTCATCAGTTTTATGTTTCTTTAATTTGTTGTACTGCTAATCAGAACTGACTCATAAATCACACGATAGAGGAAACTCTTGCCTGTGCAGCTTTGGTGGCCCCATCCAAATAAGTTCAAGCCACATTTTCAGCACATCTTCATCAGGAACACTTGACATCTCCTTTGTGATTACACCTCATGGGAACCCATAAAACACCTGGAACATTCCTCAGAAACTATGTGTACACAGAAGACATGAAGAAAGTATGAAGGTGACTGTTGAGGCTGCAGCTGCAGGCTGTTTTTCCTACTATGATACTACGCTGTTCCTCATGTTTCACCTACTTTGTCTTTCTTCGTGTAACAGTACACTGATCTCGCTAATGAGCTGGCTGGAGACAGCAGGATGGGATAGAAGCTGCTTGAGAAAAATCAGTTCTGATGCTGCATAAACTCAAGTGGGGAGGCCGTCAAGGCGTTTTCTACTTTGATACATGTGTAATGTATGCATGTGTGCTTCTGGCTGCTTGTCCGTGTGCAATTCATGCAATGTTTATGGCCTTGCAGATGTCTGCTCTGCTTTGTGTTCTATGTGTGCTCCGCATGTTACTGAGATCTAATTTATGCCTGTCTCTGTCTTCATGTGTGGTCTTCTTGAAGGACTACATGTGCCTGTGGGTAAAGTGGATTATTTCTGTTATTTAAAATTAGACAATATCTTTATCCCTACCCTCCCTTTCCTTGTCACCTCCACAGAAAACAAATAGAGACTAATGGCATTCTTCAAATTCTTGGTGTGTGGAGCTGCTGTTTCCGTAATTCATGGATCTGAATGGTGTGGACCAGGGAGTCTGGAATTCCTGGCTGGGGGATCAGAAGCATTTGATTTATTAGGATGTATTATTTATGTGCAAGATCAAGGAAACTCGGATATATGCACCTGCTAAAACACAATTTAGTAAGGTGGGACACAGGTTCTGCCACTGACACATGCAGTGTTAGAAACAGTGTTGTTCAGGCAAACGTTAGCTTTTGACAAGAAGTGGCAACAAAGCTTTGACATTTTATGTCTGGAAGTGTGTAAAACGGGACGCCTATCAACAGTTTGCAATTAGGAAGACTCCTGTCATTTATTTCCTGTCAGTGTGTTATGCCCCAATTAAAATTATTGCCAGTCACGACAGCTCCTCTCATCTCATACAAATCATTGTCACTTTTTGCCATTGCAGCTGCTGTCCCAGTAACCCAGTGTTACTGGATGAGTAGACAGAGAAAGAACTGTTGGGAGACTTTATTAATCTAAAGAGGAAATACACTGCTCTGAACGTCTTCCTAATGTTAGGATTAGTATGCAGTACTTTCACATCTAATAAGCATTTTACTTAAACTGGACCTAAGTTGCTCCACCAATTTTTAAACACTGGGTTAAACAAACCTAAAACATGATAAAAGTGGGACATGAACCTGCCAGTAGTCCTTTATCTTACAAATAATACATGTATTTCTGGTTCAACGTATAAATCCCCTACTCATGCAAAAAAACAACTAGATTTTCTCACTTAGTTTTTCTTCATGCCAGTGGCACCCCTAGAAAAGTTTCAAAGAGGTGGACAGATGTGGCCCGTGAAAACCTTTGGGTGGCACACTAAATCATTCTTCCTTGTGGTAACTCAGATTCAGTTCAGCTCATGGTTGCCCCTTGACTCTTTTTTATTTAAAAAAATATCACATTTTATTAAAAATAATTTCAGAAAAACACAAAACATTTCAAATTATTTTCAATACAGCTTGATTTATTGTAGCTGTTCCAACACCTTGGCTGAACAAAACAAATTGAAAAAATTTTAACTAACAATCAATTAATAACAATTACATAACTGGGTGTTTTCAAAATCAAAATTTTCTTAAATATAAAAAATAAAATAAATTTAAAATATTTTTAAATTACAAATTAACAGAATTCTTTTTAAAACAGCTTAATTTACCAGTAGCTGTGTCTTTTCGAAAAAAAAAAAAACTCATTAACATTTATGTCCTTTGCTGTTTTGTGAGGCATCTGAGCTAATTATTAAAATTTCTTTTCAGATTAATTAAACTTAGTTTCTTTTTCTGCTTCTTCCTCTGACTTTTTGGCAGACTGAGGGCCTTTTCGGCACATTACTGCCCACACAGCTAGATCTTGGAATTGCTGTACTTCATTAAGGCAGCACCTTAGTCAGTTGAAATTGGTGGCAGCAGGGCTGTTTGTTTATTTCACTCATATGGTCAGTTGGAAGAGTGGCCACCCACAGACCACAGGGTCAAACCATTAGGGCCATAACTTCATGTGACCCTGCAACATTTGTAAATTTAGCAGGATTTTGCTCAGGCCTACGGACTGGCCTGCCCAATGCTTAACCTAGGCCAATAAGTGTGACAGTTACATATAATCTGCATCAGAACGCAAATATGCTACAAAGTACTGATAAAATGATAAACATGATGATGATAATCATGACCCAGAGACATTTACCGACCATATTTTACTCAAGTATAAATCTATCTGTAAACATATTGTATATACAGGGTAATGATATGTGATGTTAGCTGATTATTTCTTTAGATTAGTTCTGGCAGACACTGTTAATTTGAGTTAAGTACTTCCAGAGGTTGTACACTTTATAATGTATGTTTAAAGGCCTGATAAGGATTTAGGATTGTTCCAAGATTGTGCTCAGCTGGTTTCAAACCAAGTGTGTAACAATGTGAAGACTAGTTCATGCACTATTACACAAGTTGCCTTTTTATCTGAAAGTATGCATCTTTTGAAAACATTTTCACTGTGTGGGAAATTGATGTCGTGAATAAACTACAAGTGCAATCCAAGAATATTGTGATGCCAATAAAACCATTTAATTTAAGCTCTCAGGATAGCATGCCAGTTTTCAGAAAGCCCAGTTTGTTGTTTGAATGTCAAGCCATTCATTTAGAAGAGGTCAAATTAAATACACAATATTTCCCTGCAGGGTGAATACAATCAACACAGTTATGATGCTGGGGGCAGCATTAATCACCAAGTTTTCCACACAGGAAGGCTCCACATTCATAGAAGTGATGAGGTAAATGCTGAAAAGGCTTTGGCTGGATATTTTGGGAATAGACAAGCCCTTGACCTTTCAGTACTGACGTGGAAGAAAATGATGAGGGTAGCAAGGGTAGCGCCCTTTTCTCCGCTCTTACTTTGAAAAACAGGACCATTAGGGTGAAGTGGCTTGAGCAGGGTCATAAGTGGTGTTTTGCGAAAATTGATGTTTAGACTTAATGTTGATGACAGTTTCCACTGTTGAACACAAGCCCCATTTGACAGTTTAATTATGGCGAATGGTGCTTTTCCTCCTCTAGAATGAAAGCTATGTTCCCACTTGAACATGGCAAAAACGCTGTTAAAATCACTTCTTCATCTGTAATGCCCAGGTTCAAATACAGAACAACGATCCACATGGATACAAAACCACTAAACTTTGTAACAGTAAAGTGTGAACCTGCTTTAAATGAACAACATGCTCTCGTTAAAAGAATAGAAATTGTTATTTGTTTGTAATATTACATTATAAAAATGTTCTATAGAAATGAAATTTCTGTGTGCTAGCAGATTAATCTGTGCCACAACAATTATAATCCATAATGTATAAAAAATTAAAATGGAATGCCCAATATAATTTATGAGAATACTGTCACGTTTCTTGATAGCAAAATGTAGGCTATTTGTCACTAATAGTTTATTTTAAGGTTGCTGTACATTTTACACCAGATAGCCTCCACAATGCAGAATTATCACCGTGTATTTAGGATAGGCTCAGTAACTATGAACAGGATTGGCCAAAGTTGCTTTGTATGAGATTGTATAAGGTGCAAAATGGTCACTGGAGGCACACACATTTTTATTTTTTTTTACACACATATATTTTCTTTACAGCGACTATTGAAAAAGCATTGTATACAGATAGGAACCAGGTAACGGCCTCAGAGCCGCATAAACCCTTTCTCATTGCTAACACCAAAAAAAAACAAATAAATGAATAGTAGGCAGCATTACAGCTTTAAGTACTTGGCAGGTCAGATATATGCTAATACTATCCATACAGTGTGGACAGACCATGCATTTCTTGTCCACCAAAGTATCTGATCTTGCTGTAAAATATCCACATATTGTCACCCAGCAATATTTATCCTTTCATGGTTATGGTTAGCCACTCACAGCACTTGTTGAAGTTTGGAGACACATCACGGTCTGTTTTAATACAGAAAACGTTCACAATGACTTCAGACATAACATATTTATTTACACTTACCCCAAACCACAATCTTTCCCTAACCTTGCCCAAATTGCTTTTCTTGCCTTAATCTAACCACAGACAGGACCGTAGATGAACTGCAGTCTCTGGTTCAACAGACGAGAGCTTTGTATACCGCCATCCACCCCCACCCAGTCCTGGTGACTCTGATGCTTTTAATAAATGTAGCACCTCATTTATTTAAAAAAGTTGCTTTTGAAAGCAGTTCAGCCAGCAATTATGTGACCACCACAATATAATTAGGAAAGTGTTTCATAGTAAATGAGTACAATTGCCATGTGACAGGGCTGGAATTTGTCTCTGCTATTACCTAGGCTATGCTATAATTAGTAATATATAACAAATACAAATTTAAGTACCGACCATGTTTGAAGGTAACAAGTTAAAGCGGACTATTACACAATCCGTAACACATCAAACACACAATGCTTGCACAATCACATAGACTGATTTTGCAAAGAGAACTACACAAACATTAGCTTTTATGTGGAAGTTTTAAACTGTGTGTGTCTGTTTTTGTGTATTTTGTCAGTTGCAGTAAGGAATTTAAATAGTCACATGTGCAAGTACTGTATGTGCAGTGACCCAGCTCATGACTTGAAGTCATAGTCACATAGTAATCATATAAAAATATTTCTGAATAAATTTTTTACAAGCCACATACGCTTCACCATGAGACAAACTCAGACAGAGGGTCTTACAGAAATACTGTCAGCCAGTCAGTCATCCAGGCAAACAAGAATGCACACTCACACCGTTCCACGAGTTAAATTCACTAGCTGACCCAATAATGACCTTTAGAAGTATTCTCATTATTGCTAATGCAGACCGGCATTCCTGTAAAAAAAGGTTCAATGAGATTGTGTAAATTCAAATATACACATATTTTACAGCCTGCTATCGGATCCACATGTCAGGGATAATTTAGGAGAGAACACACTTCTACTTTGTGTATCCCTATGACATGTTGATTGTTACAATTAGGTCCTGTTCATGTGCATGGCTCTTGTTAAGACTGCTGACCGTTTATGGTTTCCGGCTGAGTACACAGGTTCAAATATTTTTTTATTCTTATTTAAGGGGGAACATTAAAGACCACCTCTGAGGCCTTGCCGCAGATGGTCCAATGATCCCTACATTGAAATAATTGTACCCCTTTCCCTCCTTCTCCCCTTCCCTCTCTTGTTCCTTCTCTGTATTTTGTCATTTCTCCTTCCAACCAGCAAATCTCAGCTCCCTGAAAGCCATAAAATGAGTGTTTTAACAGAAAACACTGGCATGTCTTTGCACTCCTTCAAAGGGGACTTTTCTGGTGTTGGAGACAGTACAGAGACTCCACTCATGTCTTGTTGGATATTCTTAAACACATCTACAAAGATAGAGGGGTTGGATATTCACATAGCGACTCCAAAGTATCGCCACAGACACATGGTACATAGACACAAGATGTGAGTAACAGTCTATAACAAAAAAACACAACAAACAAACCAAAAAACAACTCACCTCTACCTTAATGGTCTTGAGTGTGAACATTCCCAGGGCTCTGATTAGAGCTGCACTCTGGCGCTGTGGTTCCCCGGAGGTTGGGCGCTCCAATCTCTCTAATGAGAGAACCTTCCAGCCTAGACATTGTGGGCTCTGGCTCCAACCTCCAGCCCATGCTGTTCTCACCACAAAGAAACAAGCCAAGTTATTCACTGATTCCTCTCTGACATCCGTGGCCAAAATGTCTCCAATCCCATCCTCTTACTGCCACCACTCTCAACTTTCTCTTTAATACTCATCTTTCTTTTCTTTTTGTCTTTAAATTTCTGCTTTCTCTCCTAAAATGTGGTTGTTATTATGACTCAGAGAGCACATACTTTTCTATTGTCATGGGTATGAGCCATAGAAATAGAAAATGTACGGGCAAACATCTGACATGAACAACTTTTAGTCTAACTGACTCAATGATTCAAACTCTTACTGGAGAAGTCCTCCAAACTAAAATGTCCAAATGTTGTTTCTCACTTATAAGGCCCAGACAAATATGTAATGAAAGAGTGCCCCCATGGAGGCAGTCATCTGTGGAGAATGTACACCTTTGGCACCAGGCACTAAAGTAGTGGGTACTGTCTATTATAGTTGCACCAAAATGGCATCATATATTTTGTACAGTTTTGCAACAGTGGATTAGTTGGGTTTGGGCAGGGAGTCACATGGGATATGTTTAGGCGCTAAAATAACATGGTTAGGTTTATAACAAAACAAAAAGTTGTTTTACACTGGTGTTGAACTCATTTGTTCTGTGAGGAAGTATTTGCTTTGTTTAAGCTACGTGAAGCTATGTGTCACGTTCAATTCATGGGCTAGTCATCAGCCAACTGTCTGATGGTGATTCTCTGCTGCTGGGGTGTTTAACAGCAGGACAGTCTCTGCAGGACCATTGATGTTTACACAGCATGTGATAGCTCAGACATTGGAGTGTAAATAACATGAGTAAATACTCATATGAATATAAAAAACTAATATGAGTAAATACAGATACTATCTGTGCAAACAGCACCTTATTACGTGTATTATTAAATACCCAGGGTCATTAGCCAAACTTTTGGCACACCACAAGAACAGGAACACAAGGGCACGAAAGGTGACTTACTGTAAGATAACAAATGGAAACCAGAGTACTGGATAGTTGGCCATTTTCAGAACCACATTATGTTGCATTCCAATCAGGTTTTTTACACGTGCCCACCTCTTTCTTTCAACACTTTCCCTTAAATTTAGGAAAGAGGGGTCAGGGTCTTTTTTTTTTTTTTTTACCTCACTTTTGTTCTTTCGAATGAAGAATTTGTGCAATGCTTCTCAGGAATCCTACCTTGTTGACTTTAGTTTGGGATAAAAGGCAAAGCCCTCTTCTTCTTCATAGCTGATCTAAAAGGTGATTAGACCAGACTCAACATGAGCCCACGCAAAACCCAGCACACTGTCTCCTACAGATTACTCTACGTTCCTGCCTGTTCCTTTTCAATTGAGGCAACCCAGGTGAAGAGATAGATGAGAGGGGAGAAATTAGGGGAAGAATGTTGGTAACTTGGTGGTGTAAGAGGGGAGGGGAGTAAGAGATGCTGACAGCATTAACATGCTCTTTCTGGACGTGAGGCTTATGTGCACTGTGGCTCTTTTCTCTGTAAAGTGGGAAAATATGTTGGAAAATATTGATCACTTTGAATAATTTCACTCTGTGTGAATTAGATTTTGGTCATTAGAAGATACTCTAAGGTCTCTGAACGTCTGACATCATTCTCTGTTGTTGGATACATATTGAGCCATGAATTCAATTTATTTTTTCTCATGATTGAAAATTTTTTCATTTTATGTCAGTCACCTAACAACTTTTATCTTTGGACAAAACTGGGGAAATGTTAAGCACTAACCAGGTCAGTTGAACTGACTTTTATTTGTTAAAGTGATGGTGTTAGGATCTCTGTACAAGAAGTTATTAGAGCATGTTTGGCATTACACTGTATGACAACAATTTTTTCGAGAGTATGTGCAGCGGATGGTAGGGAGAACATGCAGAATCAGAGAAAGGCCACACAAAAGTTACTTTAGACGACATAGCTTTGGCCTCCATTACTGTTGTGAGGAACTGTGGAGATATTATGTAGAGAATATGTCCATTAACTCACACATAACTATCACTAGAATAGGCTTCTTCCATCTTAAGAATATCACCAAAATTAGAAACATCCTGTCTTAAAGTGTTGCTGAAAAACTAGTCCAAGTCCTTTGGAGTCCAAGTCCGGCTTCTCATTGACCATTTCAGACTCACAAACTGGTTGAGAAGCTGCTATGTTGTTGGCCTGCCCTCACTAGGAGCAACTTGTTTAAGGTTCAGTGTCTTGCTCAAGGATGATTTGACATGTGACAGGAGGAGCTGGGATTTGAATAAACAACCCTGGGATTGATAGACAACTGCTCTACCTCAGTCGCCCCCAGTATTTTCTGCATAAAAGTCCTGAGTTATTATGTAAAGTGTAAGTTTATTGAACTGAAATCAGTACCAGGAACACATTTAAAATATGACTTATGCCTACCCACATGCTTTGTTGAAGCTGTTTTTGTTTCAATTACAAACTGTGCCAATGTGATAGCTCATGCTGAACTTTTTAGTGGGCATCAATGTCAGGATGAACCAAGATGAACTCTTAACTTTTATTATGACCAACAGTTGATTTTGGTAAGGCATTTTTGCTCCCTTGCTGCTTCAGTATTCTTTTTCTCCCTACACTGTAATTACCCTCCCCCTCCTTCTAACCCCTCTCCCCAAAAACTACCATCAGGAAGCAGTAAGTAAAACTGGTGTTTTGAAATAAGGACTATTTCCACATGCACCATACTCTGATGCATGGGTGAGAGAAAATTGTGATTGGCTTACACGGGCCAACAATAATATTGTGTTTAATCTGGATATCATTACATGCAAAATGAGCAGGAGAAATTCAAGGGCACCATTGTTTGCCTCAGCCATTTCTTCAGGGGTCCAGTGTTTCCTTTAGAAATCCAACCCATGAGAGATGTGGAGGTGCCACTTACAGTACTAGGACCAAATGAAGAAGGAAGAACAAGAATACAAAAGACAGAAAGAGAGATAGTGAGACAGCAAGGGGCAAACTATCTTTATTTAACTTCTAGAAATGTTTTACACGTCTTTACAAAATGTACAGTATGGGTGGGTTTTGTCTTAAACCATGGATGATCTCAGTTTTTATGTGCACTTGAAAATACTTTCACACCAAGTGAACCTTTACTATTTTTGCCCCCAATAGTGTCAAACTATTAAGAACGTCATAAGTCATTAATCAGTCACTGGAGAATAAAAAGGATGCAAATTGTTTTGTGTTTCGCTAAAACTTTCCCTAAACCTTACACACTGATGTGTTGAGCGAATTTAGAAGTTAATTTTGAATAAGCAGACCATGTATTTAACATTATTTGCTGACCACTTATAAAATCTGTGGGTGATACTTTACATTTTGTAAACATATATAAATATTTGTCAGGTAAAACTGAACCTGGGACTAGTTGTTTGTTGTTGTTGTCAACTTGTCAAAGGTCAGGAGAGGGAATGTGAAGTGGAAAACCCAGTTCTTCTTGGCACTTTGTTCTCACGGATAAACCACTGGGACACAAACAAACTCTGCTTCGCTGTTTTGCTGTTCTCATTGCCTCTATCCAAGAGAATGAATCAGAGCCAAGTGCAGCAGTGAAGACACAGGTGTAGGAAACACAGGCAGGGACAGCTCTAGGTCAGCCAACCGCCCATTTAACCTTTAGCTGAAACTTTTAGTATTTAAAGCCACAAATATCATCTTAGCATCCCCTTTGTGAGGGGAATTTAAGTTAGTTGCAGCATATCAAACGAAACATTTGATACTGTACCATTTTCTTAAATGCCACTGTGTAAAATAGAATTTGAAAATGTCTGAATTTGGCGACTCCCAGTGGTAACATTCAATGAGACACCCTAGCAGACATCAATGCACGCAGTAATGCTAACATCACCATTTTGAGCGTAGATATTTTCCCTCTGGATGTTTAATTTTTGTGAAATTCTAAATTAAATTTAGGAATGGTTCATCAATATGCACGTAGCACACTAAAATCTGTTATTTATGTTTAATTAATAAATATGAAGAAAACTAATTTTCGTAACATTACACCAAACAAAATCAGTAATCTTCAGTAATCTTTTCATAATAAAATGTGAAAGCTTTAAAGATGAAACTCAAGAGTTCTTCTTCTTTTCCTTTCGGCTGTTCCCTTTCAGGGGTCGCCACAGGGAATCATGTGCCTCCATCTAACCCTGTCCTCTGCATCCTCTTCTCTCACAACAACTAACTTCATGTCCTCTCTCACTACATCCATAAATCTCCTCTTTGGTCTTCCTCTAGACCTCCTGCCTGGCAGCTCCAACTTCAGTATCCTTCTACCAATATATTCACAGTTTCTCCTCTGAACATGTCCAAACCACCTCAATCTGTTCTCTCTGACTTTATCTCCAAAACATCTAACATGAGCTGTACCTCTGATGTCCTCATTCCTGATCCTGTCCATCCTCGTCATACCCAAAGAGAACCTCAACATCTTAAGCTCTACTACCTCCAGCTCTGCCTCCTGTCTTTTCTTCAGTGCCACTGTCTCTAAGCCGAACAACATCTCTGGTCTCACCACTGTCTTGATCCCCTTTCCTTTCATTCTCGCTGATACTCCTATCACACAACACACCTGACACTTTTCTCCACCTGTTCCAACCTGCTTGCATTCGCCTCTTCACCTCTTTTCCACACTCTCTGTTGCTGATGAAGAAAGATGAAACTCAAGAATTAAACCCTTTTAACAAAACTAAAAGAACACCTTGCCCAGCTGTTTACAGACTAGCCTGTAGTATTAGCTCATAATTAACTTTTATTTATATATTTAAGCCTACACGTAATGCATATTTATTTTCATCACTACAGCTGTACTTGTATGTTTACAGAAAATTTCAGTAGCATGTACAGTAGCATTACCATAGTGAACCCAGCTGAAAGCACAATCACCATCTGTTAAAGTAACATGTTTCCTGTTATTGTTTGTGTAATCCTCCCTTAAGCATATGCATTGCTGTAGCTGTAGTTGTGTGTTTGCTGATGCTTTTATGGTAAGTGTCCCAGTAATGTATCCCATCAAACAGGCATAAATGCCTTAGTAAATCTTGTCCCTCATCTTTTGATTCATAATGCAGCATTAAAAAAAAGCTTATACCTTTCTCTTGGTTTGCTACAATGTGTATAAGATTTTGTACTTTTCTCTGTCTCTGTCTTGATCATTCTTGAAAGTGAGAGTTTTCATGGAGGTTGATGTTTAAATACTGTCAGCTTGGTTTTGTGACCAAATCTTTTAAACCAATCACAGGACCGAAGTGGTATTTTCATTCACACCTGACTGTCACATCTGTAGATCCTTTAAGGAATGATGTGTTTTCATTTCTTGTAAATTTTCTTGTGAATTTTTCCTGTAATGTGCAATCCACTGCAGGTAGTGGGCCAGTTGTGATTAATCAAAATTTACTATTGCTTGGTCAACAAGGCACTTTATCCCAGTTGTTAAGAAGAATTTGGTGAAATTTGGTGTTTTTCAAATACAAAACTTTTATGCACCTTTCCACAAGGGAGTTACAGTGATCTATTACACAGAAAAGGAAGACAGGATCAGCTAATGCCCTTAGTCTTCCCACCCCCTTAACTCCTCAGAGAGGACAAGAGGAAGAGGAAGGAGGAAGAGGGAGCTCAGAGAGGGTAAGAGTGCCACGGGATGTGATTAGACTGGACCTCCCATTTATGATTTCAGTATTACAGGAACTTGGTGCCAGACATTCCCTCCATGGAAGGAATGCCTTCCTAACCAGTTCCATGTGAATGGTTTAGGAGGCAACCACAACCCTCTGGTTGGGTTGAGGGCTCAGCCTTTAAAACACACACCAATGGAGAAATATGTAGAGGATGAAGGGCAAGAGGCTGGGCTGGAAGGAGAACAAGAGAAGGAGAAAGATGATGAACAAAAGGTCAGAAAGGAGTGAAGGGTTTAACCTGTGGTCCACAAAGGAGACATATTTCCCTACACAGTGTTTGGTCAACCATGTCTCAAAACCTCCATGCATTCTAGCTGCCACGCACATAAATTAAAATGGAATAAAATTAGAGAATACAAGAGATTCAAATAAAGTTACTGATGTGGCTTCCAGTTTCATACAAAAACAGGCTGATAACTTTTCCAGGACAGCATGACTTCAGCTTTACAAAGCAAAAAGAGAGAAACAAAGCCAGGTTAGCCCCAAGCAAGAAAAGAAAGACTATTTATATGAAATGTGCTGGCTTGTCACAAATGTCAGACATATTACATATGGGTATATTTTGTTTGATGTTTCATTGTTTTGGCTGCTTATCATGCAGACATCAAATGCAGACAACATACGCAGGTATTAAATGGCGTCATAAAAGCCCCGCATTTTGTCTGTGTTTAAATGTGAGACTTTATAAATTCCACTGACAGCATTTGTGACAATTTTACAGAATTGCACTGTAATTGTAACACTAACAAGCCATTAATATGTTGTTATTCAAAATGCTTGTTATCCCACGGGAAATTGGCCTGGAAAGAGCACAAGCCCCACTCCATCTCTCTGCAGGTTATTTGCATTTTATAGTTCAAGAGTAGCACGATGTTGGATGCAAAGTGTGAACGTGTGTTTGTCCTGGAATTAATGCTGGACTGGATTATGCTGCTGGTGATTTTGGCCACATGAAACAAAATAACAGTGGTTTTGTTGTGTCCGGCAGCAGTATCTGCGCATGCTGTGCAATAAAAGGCAGTGGTTAACAGCAGGAAACGCAACTTTACATGCACTGTTAATAAAGTATGTGTCTCTTGTATTCCCCTGCTTATTTTCTGCTATTATTTCATGCATTTAGAGCCCAGTCTGTGTGTGTTTTCTGAACACCCACACACACCCAGACAACTGACAGAAGTCACAACCTTGTCTTAAGATACTGGCCATAGCTCCAAAAATAATGTTTATGTGTCTGTCTCGGTAAGGAAAAGCCATGCTTACTGCCAGCAGCTAGTCAAAGCAGGAAATCAATGGGAGAAAATGTAGATGTCCTGCACATGTTCAAGCCTAAACATCATCCACATAAACACATGGAGGTGTGTAAACAGACACAGACATGTAGAGAGAACAACCTGTAGCCCCAGGCCTGATACAGGCAGCTGTAATTGAGGAAGGTGATAATTGGTTAAGTGTTGGTGAGCTGCTCAGCTCTGTGAATGATTTGGATGTAAGGTGCAGAAAAAGACATGCAGAGGATAAAAACCATTTCCAGGTCAAAACAAATGGTGCCACTTTCTGCCTTTATTTTAACAATGAATCTGTTTGTATTTTTGCGAGGAAGAAACAAGAAGGAGCCACATTAAGTTGTTGAAGAGATGACAGATTGCACAACCTCAACTCCTCAGCTAGTAATTGCTTTGTGCCCGTCTATTATGTGGAAGAATATTTACAAAGTAGCTCCTCAACAATTTTTCGCTATGGAAATAAACCACACTTGCTGTTACCATGGTAACCATGGTAAATTCCAGGGCTACTGGGCTGCATTATAACATGTCCACATTTACCCTGTTTCTGTCCACCCTCGTCTCTCATACTTTCAACACATTTTGTGGTGCATCTGTATCTGACTCTTCATCCATTCATGCATGTTGTGCTCATTATCTAGTAGCGCCCTGATCCAAGAAGCTGGTTTTGGTCTTGTTTGCTCACTTGCCACCTCCATGGGTGGTCCTTGCTACAGTTTTTCTGCTGTGGTGTTTGTACAGTTCAGAGGTCTTTGTTTTTCTGGCTCGTCTCCCCATGCTAACCAAAGCTGGAGGCCTGCTGCCTGTTTTCCTTTACATAGCTACACATCTGCAGGCCTTCGAGGAGAAGCAGGGCAAAAAGTTGAAAAACAGACGGAGGGTGGAGAAGCAGAAAGGCAAAAGAAATGCAAACGCACCGGCTTTAAAACTGAGTTGTCACTTTCTCCCCATAGGTGGATGTATGTGAGAGTTATTGTTAGTCCTGCTCTCTGACATAAACTGTGGTTTGCTGGCAAAGGCTTGGCACACATGTTGACAGGCTCATTATTTATACTACATTTTGACAGCTTGTTTTGTATATATACAGACCGACACACTCGTATTTCCATCCTCGTGCCTCCCTGTCTTCTCAGTTTCACAGGAATAAGTCAACTTAATGAATTTTGTATGAAAAAACAAGTGTTTCCCCATAGGGTGTGTTATGGATCAAACAGTCATTCAGTCACCAGTACTTTATGGCTAATTCCCCCCACTCTGAACAAGGTCATATTGTTCCCTATTTATACTCCCAGAAAGATCAAGGCGAAAAATGATCCCTTCCGACAGTTAATATTTCTAAATGTCTCGCTGAGAGCCAATTTTCTGTTATTCAAACCGGTTTCCCAGATGCATTTATCAAGACATATTAGTCATTCAGAATTTGAAATGCATGATGAGATATCCCCAGACTGTGCATGAACTGAGCTCTGAGACAGTAAGTACAATGCAATTTCTCTGTTTCCTTGGGTTTGGAGGATGGGTGGTGGGACACGTGGAAACAGCTGTTTAGGGAGGAGGTTCCTGTGAGCATCAAGGTCGGGACACATTCACAAAGCTAGACAGGATGCCAGGTGGGACAGGGCACCAATATATTGCATGTTGATGTAAGTGTGTTTGTTTAACAGAATACTTGAGTATGTGAATGTCTTTTTTTTTACAGATAGCACAACCAGGTCTTCACAGTGGAATCGCAGTGGAGTTATTTGGGTATGAAGGGGCTGTAACACAAAACAAACAGTCCTGGAAAGTTCTTTAGGGTCAGCTAGTGGTCAAGTGAGTAGATGAGTTTGTTTAAAATGACAAAACTTAACAACAGCAAGTTTGACAGGTCCTCCAGAGGCATTTGTAGTGGGAACAGAGAAGCTACTTAGTGTGAGCATAAAGGTCAGGGAAATGATTGCTGCCACTCAGCAGGTCAAAACCCAGGATCTACAAGTGTAATACTGCTGGAAAGTGGGCTCTTCTCATGGGATATTGCAACCTGACACAAAGAAGAGCAGCATAATATGTGAAATGGTGAAATAATATGTCCTGAAAATTAAGAATAGTTTTAACTGTTCTGACATAAAACATCTGACATCTCTGCTTAAGAAAACAACCAGCATAAACATACTACTACTATTTGCCATTTTTCCTAAACCTAACCATGTTCATTTAATACCTAAACCTAACCACTTCACTGTTTTAATTCAGGGTTTTTCAATGTTTTGCCACAATAGCATTCTGTTAGGCGTTGCTTTATGCTCCTCTAAGAGATAACAGACACTTAGACAACTAGTGGGGTTGTTTTAACAAAAGCTGTGGGTCCTATGAAAGGAGGTGGACAAACAATTGTTCTCCTGTGAAACATGAAAGAGTAGGGTTGTAACGTTCTCCTAAAACAAACAAGAGATATATGATATGTCTTACACCCTAATGACATCTAGTGGCTCACACCATGGCATAGTACAAAGTTTGTCGGGAGGCAGGTTAGGTTGGAGGATTGCCCACAAAACAGAGGACTTCACACAGCAGAAACACGAGAGTTTGATGTATAGAGGGTGGATACAAATTACCTCTGTGGGCTTTAAAGTTTGAGGACTTGTTGTGGAATTATCAGATAATATTTTACATGTATTATATTATACACTGTACATAATTTAAATATATACCTATTAAGGTGATGCACTCGATTATTAATATATGTTTTTATTCATATATGCAGTAAAAGCATTGTTGAAATGATAAACTGGTCAATTGAGGGTAATTTATAGGCAACGAGTTTGGTAATCAAACAGCTCTCTGATTGAACTTTGTCATATGTGAACATTTGCAGCTCTGCATCCCACTGTGCTTATCCTGCTGCTCTTTTCAAAGCCTGGTTATTTATCATGTTTATTTGGTCTGCTGTCTCATTTCAGACAGTTTCACAATAAAAAGGATTTACAGAAATTATGAATCTAGTGACAACAAATATGCATATTCTTATATCAGATATTTAAACTGCTACCTCTTACACCAGCAGATATGGTCTAGAAATAAATTTTGTGAGCATAACAACACAAGACATACACAAAAAAATATCTAAGCTAAACATGCTTGACATCTTACCGTAATGAATGTCTGACAGTATGTGGTAATTAATGGGCATGGCACCACGGCAATCTGGTATATCAAGATAGTTAGATCATAAAGACAAAGAGTTTGTTGTGAGAGTGCTTTGGGTAACTCAGGTGTGACACTGAGATGTCTCTAAAATCACTTGCAGCCAACTCTTTATCTTTTTATTTTATCTCAAGTAATAGACCCAATTAAAACCTCAACTCAAAAGGCCTAATGTTTTCCCGTATAAACATTCATTCTTGAGGGTTAAGACACCCATGGAAAAACAGTGCCAGCACCTCATTTCTAGTTGGGGTGGAGTTTTGGATGTGGAGCTGAGATCTCTAAACTCCAGCACTTGACTTTATTTATTCTAACCTGATTGTTTGGGTTTGGGAGTTCTGTTGCTCCTGCTGCGAAGGAAATTGCTCTTTTGCCTGAGGTTGTGAAACGGAAAATGGTTTTAAAAACTATAACAAAACAAATCTAAATGTTTCTTTGTCTCTCTTTGTGTTTGTAAAAGAACGTTGTTCTCATTGCCCTGTTGGGGACTGGCTAACTGAGACGAGTCTGTCAACGAAGGGGGAAAAGAAAATAGAATTTGAATTGCTAAATAGATGGTGGGGTGGTGAGCTTAAGAGTTGAGTACAGATCTCAATTGTGTTTTTATGTTTGCGTGCAAGTGTGTTAGCCTTTACAGAAGATTGACAGGATATTGGTTAGAAAAGTAACTTAGAAAATCACATTTGCAAAGTGCCTTTGTGTTTGTATGCTGCTGAAAGAGGAATAATTAGGTGAGTTTTGGGCCTCACTAATGCCACACAATAGCCTCATAATCTGGTAAGTTGGCTTCAACTCAAAGCATCGACCCTCATTTTGGAGTCCCATCTGCTCACGCACACATCCCATAACCTTGACTTGCAGTATAGTAGATGTGTGTTAACATATGCTGATGCATAGCGATGAAAGTTCCTCAGTTTGAGATACAGCAGCCCTGTTGGACTCTGGAAACAATTACCATCCAATATTCTTCACATCTTCACATTCTTTCATTCCACCACTAGCTCAACTGATTAGAATCTCCACTGGTACACTAAGAATAACCTTAAACATGTTCACACAAACTTGACCATTTACTGTTTCTAACCATACATTAAAGTACAGTAGGTGCTCTTGCTCCATCTTTCATTACAAACCTTCATCTTTTTCTCAATGCACACACACACACACACTTCATTCCAAACTGATGATTAATGACCCTAAGTCTTCCAGCAAGGACCACCCAGGGTCAAAATAACCTGTTGTAAATACAGAAGCAGTAAAATACCATTCAGTCGCCACTCTTCTATTTACATGTGCTCGCAACCTCTTTTATGTGTGTACATGTGTGCATGCACATAGGCAAAACAGGTGGACTAGTTACCCTGGAAACTTTGAAAAATGGGCACTGCATCCATTTGTCTTGTGTGTGTGCGCACATATGTGTGTGTGTGAGATGAAAAGTGGAAGGATTTTCTCTGCTGACACCTTTCTGTCCTGCATTTCTTCTTTGCTTTCTCCTTTTCTTCCTTTCTCTTCTCCTTGATCTTCTCTTTCAACAGACGGAAGAATTACTCTGGCTGTTCTCCAATCTCTCTGGAGAGCTTTTTCCCAGGGTGGAAACACTACCATCCTTTTTCTCTTCACTGACCACCCCCCCCCCCCCCCCCCCCCCCCTTCACTCTTTTATCAGTGTCAAATGATTACCCAGGGGGAAACTGAGTACTGCAACAATATGCATCAGGTGAGCCAGTGGAAGTTCAGCCAAAAACATCCCCTCCTTTACCTGTTCCCTCCATCCATCCAATCATCCATCCATCCATCTACCCTCTCCTTCTACTCTCATGCCCTTCCATCACCCTGTCTGTACTCTAAACCCTGTGCCACTCGAGTGCCGTGGCAAAGCCCCAAGTCCATCTCAAAGGAATTTCCGTGTTAAAATTTATATCAGTTTCAGAGGCCTCAGGTTTTATCTATAGCACGTGAAAAACTGAAACTTGCCTCTCCTTCTAGCATTCACTTTTCATTCTTTCTTCTCGTCTGCCTGGAGCTTATTTAGGTCTTTCTTCTGTTTAACATCCCCACATCTACTCTTTTTTCTACTGTTTTCTTCATTTGAGTTATGCTCCTCCGCAAATTCACTTTACTTGTGCGTTATTTCTTCTTTCCCGTCCTTTCCTCCCTTGCCATCCTTTTTTCGTTCTCTTTAATGGCTCTGTGTAGGCACAGCCTGGTGAATGCCAGGCATTCCATTGTAAGGTTAGAGCAGACAAAGGTGGACCACATCACCTGAGAGAAAACAGCCTTTTGAATCATCGCCCGAGGGAAAGAGAGGCTGGTAGTGAAGAAAAAAGGGAGGATAACAGCAGAGAAGAAAGGAGAGAGATGGAAGAGAGAACCACCTGTCCTCTGCTGTCCTTGTGTGAACCTTCAACTCTGACCTGTGTTACTTGATACTGATGCCTTGTTTGAATAAAAGAGGCTTAGCTGAAGGAAAGAGCATTGGGTTTAGGTGCAAGCTTCCAATCCAGTTTTGCAAAGTGATCTATTTAGGAACATTTAACGTGTATTTCAGATTAAAATCAGATTAAACACTGTCAAAACCATATTAGCTTGTACTATTAATGCAATAACTGCCATACAATATTTCACTTAGAGAGTAGACACTTACTCAAATAAACAAGGTCATATTCAACCCCAAT
Source organism: Channa argus (assembly GCF_033026475.1). Classification (NCBI taxonomy): domain Eukaryota; kingdom Metazoa; phylum Chordata; class Actinopteri; order Anabantiformes; family Channidae; genus Channa; species Channa argus. The sequence continues at coordinate 18,932,938 of NC_090197.1, forward strand.
TGAAATCAAGTTGGCAAACAACTCCACCCTTCAACACACTCCAACCTTTCACAAAGCTCACCCACGGAAAATACAACCTCAATGCAGCCCCCCCAAAAAGTCCACCCCACCCTACACACACCACCTTTGACTACAACAGACCCCCATAGGCCAACACACAGCAGGTCTATGTTTGCTGCCGCCGGGTGTGGTGTATGGTGGAGTGTATCAGTGACGCCAACCTGCCTTTCACCGCTTATTTTGGGGCTTTTGACGAACATCAAGGGCAAAGTCTGTGCGATGTAAAAGGCTGCTGTTTGTTTTTATTCTTACTAATGGAATAGAGTGAGAGGGAAAAGTAGAGTAAAAAAGGGCAAACTCATGATGACCAGGTGTTTTTTCCCTCTTCTCGGGAATGTTTCACCTTGTAAAAGCATGGGAGTGGGAGGGGACCTGTGTACCGTGCTGAAGTGAATGGTTTGGGGTTTTTTCAAGGGGTGTGTGCTAACCAAAAGGTTATGAGTGAGAATGAATCTGTGTTGTGTGAGAGCAATACAGGGTGAGCTAAGGAGCCAGAGGCAGAATTCTTCAGTGGAACTGTAACGTACCCATGAGTGGAAGAGGTGGAGACTTTGTCATGTTTGTGTCTGAGCCTCCACCATCCAATATTTTGCCTCAATGAGCCCCAGATATTACTTCTGTGATCAACAACACACACATGGTTATGCAAAAACACACACTTAAGGGATGAATGAATGGCAGGTCTGACTACCACACAGGGCTGCTATTGATGACATCATCGCTAGGCATCTGGTTACTCCACCCTCCACGCTCAGAGAGCCTTTCACTCAAATGCACCGTAACTCTTTGACAGACATAACCCCTATTGCTTATTTTTTTTTAGATTATTCACTTTAGCCGGCTCCAGTCCCGAACAGAATACTTTTCTGTTAAATCCTATTGCACAATCAACAATCGGGCAAGTATATGACGGATCATATGAGTATATGTTTATGACTCAATTCTGTGCTTTATTCCTTCAAATCAATGTTTAATCATTTTTGCTAATCTGATGTTGATAGAATTTCCTCAAAGATATCAAAACAAACACATAGTACTGCATCTGGGTCATATCCACTTTAAGCAGTCACTCAAATTAAATATATGCCCTTTATTTAGCCTATAGTTCTCATAGCCTGGTATTGGTTTTAATGGTTGGTTGACCCTCCCTAGATGCAGTCTGGGTATATTTATTAGTCTGCATTGGCAAAAGATGAATGAGCACGATTCAGCAGGACTGCCAGCTGTTGATAACCAGCTGGAAATCATGCAATGACTAAAGCAATGATTGTGTTGATGCTGTCGAAATGAAAAACAATTTAATAGATCAGTCCAAACTGGCACAACGTGGTGATGTGTAAAAACTTAGACAAATGTCACTGAGCTTTTTTGTGATTCTTCCCTCTCTCTGTCCTCTACTTGGAATCGCAGTCTCTATCTGATCCCTAACTCAGCCAATGGCTTAGTCCCAGTGGGTCTTTCAGGAAAAGGCTAGGCCAGCTTTCCTCTGGCTTATCCAATCTCAAGCACAGAACATCTTGCTCTTCAAGGTCCACTACCAAAGTACAGGCCCAGCTAACAGTCTGCCAATTAAACACTGAATGCTAAGCCTGTACTGGTATTACTAAACCTTTTTTTCAGTTGGAAGTTACTCTGTGAATGATAAGAAACGACTGTAGCTTATCCAGTTTGTTCACTAACGTCATAAACATGATTTCTAATTGCCCATTTTGATGAGAATTTATGAGTTTTCCCTGCAAATGCATCGCTCATCTTCAGTGTAATGTCTATATGATACATTGTGTAGCAATGAATAGATAGGCTGTAGTAGTGAAATGTAAACCAATGTCATTAACTGCCGAGCTCTGATTAAACCCAAGAGGCTGCTATCATGTAATGATTATACGCAATCTGCTGCAGGTTTTGAGTGACAACACAATGCCCTTTTATCTATTACATCTGTCCAGTGTTATGTCATCTACACAGACTACTTATTGGTCCCTGGAGCTAATTGGCAAACTGCAAAGTTTTGGGTTAAACTCTGGGGTGTTTCCTGTCTGTATTTAGATGATTTGATTTGTGAGCATGTTTGAAGGTATAATTCCTTGCAAGGTTGCATTGGCAAGAAGAAAAAAACGAGGAAGGCAAAACATGGGCCAGTGAAGCCTCAGAATCCCCTTCTTCTCATTTCTATCTCTTCATTCCCTTCCGTCCTCTTCATCCTACTCCACCCCTCCTCAAGCAGCTGCCCCACCCCATCCGGCTAACTCCCCTCCTTCCTCGGCGTAGCCAGCCACAGACACTTGCTTTTTGTATGAAGGGGCTTAACCCACCAAACAATCCTGTCTGTCTTTCCCAAAATAAACCAGTGAGAGAGCGATCATCAAGTAATTTAGGGAGATTGTAGCAGCGAGGTGCACAGCCCCTGGGTTATAAGACCTGTGAGTGTGACTGCAGCTGGCTTGGACCCACAGCCTTTAGCTCAATATACATTGCCCTGCTGCCTGCCTGCCTGCCTGCCTGCCTGCCTGCCTGCCTGCCTGACCGACTGAGTCTTACTCCACTGTTACTCTCTCTCCCCCTCTGTCCTGCTCCCTCGCTCCTTCCCTCCTACTTTCCACCCTGGAGAGCGAGAACGCACAGTTTAGGAAGGTGCTCCTCAGTCCTGCGTCTGGACAGCTTGAAAACGGCACAGAGAGGACATTCCCCTCTCCTTTCATCCTTTGCCTCACTTTCACTATCTCTACCAAGAGACACATGGATGGACTTCTTGTTTTTTTGCTGAAGGCAGATATATAAAAGTTAAACAATTTGCTCCACCTGCAGTTGAAAAAAATCCTAACTGTTTTTTTGTTTTTTTTGTTTGTTTTTTTCGGCACTTTTGAGCAGCACTGGACCAATTCAGGGTTGCAGCTCTTTAACCAGGAGGACGTTACTCCTCTTTTTTGGCTGCATGTTCACTGAATATCTGATCCCATCACACCTCATGGGAGACAAGCGTGGCTAAAACAAGGAGGGAGGTAGAAGACAGACCCACCTGAAGCTCAAACCTACTGTTGCCCTTACTAAGTGCATCCCCTGCCCCTCAGCCCTGTGAGGAGAGAAAGGTAAGTCCTACCTGCCCTCTTTTTTCTTTAGGGTTTGGCAGAATCCTCCTGTCATCTCTGTACTTTTAGCACATGTGGCTGAAATTACTGTGGCCAAAAGAAACAGAAGGGATGAACAGGAAAGGAAAAGAAATTTATAAAAATATAAAACAGGCGCTGCAATATCTTAGTCATGGGACCTGCATAATTCTTCTCAGTCCTAAGCTAGTTCACAGAGTAAAAAGTTGCTGATTGTAAAGCACCAGTACAATTTGTTCACCTACCTCCAGCATATACTTATGGACAGCGTATGGAGACTGACTCTAAATTTGAAAGTTAAGGAACTTTTATTGCTGTACTTTTGAAAGGGATGTCACTCTGCTCTAAAAGTTTTGGTATAAATCATGGTCCTAGAATCTGCTTTGTGCATGTACGTTTTCAGGTGCTTGTGCCAAGACGCTGTTGATGCAGCCATACCCACTGACATCGCTGACTTCTGCTGATGATGTTAAAGTAGGCGTGGTGGGTACTGGGAGTGTGTATCGAGCTGGGGCAGTGTGGTAGTGGGAAATGCACAGTGGGTTTGGCTCTATAACAGACATGCTCCATGTGGCCATGTGGATGGATCATGTGAATGTAACAGCTTGTTGGCATGGACAGCAGCTTGTTGATAGATTTGGCAAACAAAGCATGTAATAATCTTTATATTTTGAGAGGAATGTACGACAGTTAAAGAATAGTGAAAATCGACACACTGGACTTATTTTTCTCTTCTCTTCTCTTCTCTTCTCCCTGCTGCTTCACTCTGTCCATCCACTGTGACGCCACTGGCAAGCAGCACTGCATTCCACTGTAACGACATCCCTCCATCACAACACAGAAAGCTGAGAGATAGCCAGGACTGTGAGTCCTCAGGTATCCCGCTCGACAGAATAACAGAGAAAGACAGATTTAAAGACATGTACAAAAAGGAAGGGGCAAAATGTCCAAAAATAAAGAGATCTAAAAATGCATTAATCACATTTTTCAATCACATGTGTATCAGTGCACAAAGTAGAGGTAGAGGGGGACAGAGAGAGATGGAGGAATAAAGTGCCAGTAAGAAAAAGCAAGACGAAGCAGAAAGTCTGGAAGAGACAGTGGGCTAGAGTTCTGAAATCCCAAAACATTTGGCGGCATCCCACTATTTCACTGGCTTTTTTCAAGAAAACTGGATTTGCATTTGCGTGTGTTTCAGTGTGTTGGTGCACGTGTAACTACACATGCATGCTCCTGGTTGACTGAATGTGTGTGAGAATCAAAATGTGTTACACAATCTTCATGGTGAGTGGCTGAATGGATGCACACTAAAGCCTGAACTCTTCCCCCCCCTGGCAGTGAGGCACGACAGAAGTTCTCAGGTCTGTAGTGCTGCCGGTGCACAGCAGCGTCTTTACAGCTCTCAACAGCTTTCCTGTTCAAAGTAATATTTGCTCATAAAGTTCAAGGCCTATCCAACAGATTTAGTGGTTTCTAGTTGGCTTCCCACCTTCTCTTTATTTCTATTAAAGAACCCACAGGTAAGAAAATTTATGCTTTTCTCTTCTGCTGCCAGCATCACTGGCTTTTTGCTTGGCAACGCCTCACACATAGGCCATGGCAACGTTTGGCTGTAACCACGACAACCTTATACCACTAACTGGGATTCTCTGTTTTGCATTTGATGGTGACTGGTCAGCAATTTGGTTAGTGGTGGTTACAAGCAGCTCAAGTGTGAGTGGGATGTTCATAACTGTGACAAACAGCCTCCAACCAGCTGGCCCTTCACGCCTTTGATACAATGTGCCAAATCATGACTAACTATCCACAAACAACAGTCATGCTGAGTGCACAGTGTCACACACATGCAAATTTTATGCTCTGAGCAATGCAAACATCTACAGAGATTGAAAACCCCTTCCCAACACATACACACACATTTTGCACAGATGAACACACTCACCCAGACCATTGCCAAATCTACTGCTCACATAGGCTCTTGGCTTCTTATGCCAACTGCAGTTACTTTAAAGGCCAGAATGTGTTGAACTGAGGATTTCAAAATTAACATCCGCTCGTTCAATTTTGAAAAATTAAAAAAGTTAATGGCCATTTTTTCAGTATGTAATCAGTCCTGTCTGATGTCAAGGTTAAAAGAGATAGGAGCAGCTAAAAAGAGCCTTATTTTGCTTATTCCTGGTGTGAAAAATATTCTCATCAGACAGGATGAGAGCATTTTTTTCAAAAAGCAGAAAGCATAACAAATTTAAGTGTTTAAATTACAAGGAGTTTGAACTTGTATTAGCTGTAACTGTCTGACTGTGATAACTTCAGTGTCTTTTTTTCCCTTTAACTTGTGAAATGTTGTGGCCACAAGGGGGCACAATACCTGGCCAATAACTGGCACATAGACAAACAGACATGCTAAAAACACATGGCACCTTGGAGTTTAGAGTTTAATCGTTGTTGTGTTTGTGCGTAAATATCACAGCTTTTTGAGTCACCTGAAAAACTGAATTCTGCCCCAAATTTGCCCATAACACTAACAATATTCAAGGTAGTTCTTTTTGATCATTATTAGTTACATCTGTGACTAAATAACAGGCTCAAGCTGTTACAACACATTTCAGGAACATCTGAGGTATGATGAAGTCACAGTTATGTCCGTATTGTTCTTTAAGGATGATTTTAACAATGCTTAAACCTCGACATTGTACATTGCCAATTGGTTCTTTAGTGTATAACTGTATATGCTTTTTCATATGCGTGTGTGTGTGTGTGTGTGTGTGTGTGTCTGTGTGTATGTGTGTGTGTGTTTGCACAAGAGTGGCCGAACACATGTGCCTCTATTATTCCGACTCTTATGCCGTGTTAACAGGAAATGAAGGAGAATGCCACTCATTCTCAAGGAAAGGCAAACGCCCATTTATTCCCTTACTTTCCTGGAACCCAAACACCTTCAGAACACACACACACACACACACACACACACACACACAGACACACACCCACTCACATTGTTTATGGTCCTTTTGTTTAATAGGTACATTAGCATATAGAAGACATGGAGTGAAAACAGGGCACATTTTAAAGACTTTTCCAAGCAAGTGTGTGTTTTCTTAAAGTGCGCTTGTAGTCTGTCATTACAGCCCCAAACTCAAGCACATAACGTACGTGACTCTAGTGCACACATTTTATGCACAAGGCATGCTAAGTGCTGCTCCTTTTGAATGAAGAATTGCAATGAAGGACAGTGGAAACAGAATACAGGCATTGGTCTTAATTAGAGCCTGGACCATAACATTCAAGAATAATAGGCCAGATTTCTTTTTCAACTAAAAAGGAGAGAAAAAAGAGACACAGACAGTAAAAGACTGAAACATATTTTTATGCGCAGATGCATGAAGATTTGTATCTAATCTCCCAGTACTTCCCTTTGCCTCATGTGTTTATACTGTCTAGGCTTATTTGCACATTGCCAGTAGTCATCTTGGCTTGGACATGCAGCTGATATATGTGGAAGGCAGTCAGCTATACAGCAGATAGTGAATCCGCACAAATATACAGCCCTCCAGAGTGGATGAACCAGCACATTATTAATCAGGTCCTTGTATTGAAGGACATTGTTTTGGCTCTTAGCTCTGTATGAGCCAGAGGACAGAGAGAGGAGGTGGAAGTGGAGGAGGAAGAAAACAAAAAAGTGTGTTTTTGGAGTTTTCCACTATTCTAATTTTGTTTTGAGTGAACTGAAATTTTGGCAGCTTCATTTATTAATTTCTCTTTTTCTGTGTTAGTCTCTGTTTATGTCTCCATATTTAACTGTGTTTCCCACTTTATTTCTTGTCTGGGAGCAACGGGGGGGCAGAGAAAGCCAGGGAGATCAACCGTTGGGGAGGCTGGGCAGACGCCCCTCGTTATTTTTCATCCTGCTCCAATTGATTCTGTCAGCAGCAGTTCTGTCTTAGATGGGCCTGTAAGCTTGAAGGTGTTTGACAAAATGCCCTCTACAGCTATCAAAAGGAACTTATCACAGACACAAGTATGAGACACAAGCAGGAGGAGTTGGAGAACTATCATCATTTTATTACCACTTTTTCCTCCTTTTAACATCCCCACTTGTTTTTACTGTGCTCAAATTGCCCCTGGTTCTTGCCTTCTTTCGGTCCATCCCACAGTTTTTTCCTGGTCTAGACTCCAACCCCTCTTTACTGGGCTCAAATCAAAACCCCTATGGTAAACTTCAATGCCAGACCTCGCGTTTAGTCAGTGAGGCCTGAACAAGGCGCAGAAACTAATCCACTAACAAAACAAGTATTGAGCAATGCTTCCTGGAGTCCGATCTATATTTTTCCAATGGTGTGTCGCAGCTGCTCATGTTTTCAGAAAGTCTCCAGAAGGAACAAACACAAACTAAAGCCTCAGTGTTCGTGTAGCACCATTGCTGTTCTTAGTTAATGGGATGTGAAATCTTACGTTCTTCATCCGAGGCGTAATTTTCCCTGGTTCTATTTTTTTTTTATACAAGGAAACAATAGTTACCCCGGCTGGTTTGAGGAACTGTTTGATGAAATCCAAATGATGATTGTTATAAGTTTGGCTGGCTGTGAAGAGCAAATGCTTGTATGCATGAGTGTACGGTATATGTGGTATATATGGGGTATTGTTTGGTGTGTTTACAGCGTGGACTTTGGTACCTCTCATTTATTGCCCCACAGTTCAGTGTCTGGCAAGAACTTTTGATGGGGCTTCCAAAAGCAGGACGCTGGGCCAGCTCTTAAGAGGGGTCAACTCCTCAGCATAAAACTCATATTATCCTTCTTTTTATCTTGTTACAGTCATACGTACCAAGCCAACTGTTTATTTTTATGATTTTCCTTCAGATGCAGTATGGATACATCTCTCTCTGATGGGTCAATATTGAATAAGGGATTGGAAAAAGCTCTTATGAGACCAGACTTTGTTATTGTTCAGTCTGAGCTTGATTTAGACATGTGCTTGATTTAGGTGTTTGTAATAAGAGAAAAGAGAAAGGGGTTATTGTGTTGTTATGGTCCCCTTGGAGCAGGATGATAAAAAGCATTTTACTTCTCTGAGCCAAAGTTTCTGAGTAGGAAATTGATGCTTACTAAATGACACATGTATTTTGTGATCACACACGGTGGAATTTTCCCCAAGCTTCAGTAGCAGAAAGCAACCTCATATCTACCATTTATCAGCAAGTTTCGTTCCACAAATTACCTCATCGTTAAACATGCATCAGCTAAAGGAATAGTTCGACAAATAAAGCTTTTTTGATCCACAGTAATCAGGGTCATATTATTTTTAAATCTCATATGACATTGTTCCAGAAACAGAAAGCTCGCAAATGAAAAATATTTACAGTATATGATATCATATATTTGAAGCATTATTAGATTTTTGTCCACTTGGGGGCAGCAAAATGGGGTTTAATGTGATGCAAATACACTACAGACATACTGTAATATTTCCACAGAAGTAACTGTCCACCTGTAAAATACATAAAGAAAGGCTGATTGTACCAGCAGCCATAATTACCTAAAGATGTATTACCATTTGGTGACATCTACAGACTGTAGTTATTATAATACTGCCTGTTTTACGGTAAACATTTTATCTAACCCTTACCATGTTTATATAGTGCCTAAACCTAACCAACTAACTAAATTGTTACGTTTAGATAGTTGTAATTCAGTGTCACTTTGGTGCCTGATGCAATTTCAACAGATACCTACCTACCTAAATAAGGGTACTGTTTCAGTACCAGAGTGTAGGGGCAAACAAGTTTTATGGGCATAAAGGCTGGAGGACTTGTTGGTCTACAAAGTTCATTATTTATTATTATTTCTAGCAAAAGCCTGGAAACACATTGTTTGGAACTATAATAGAAAAATCTTCTTTATTGCCCAAAGGATTCAGTACATGGGCAGGTAGTATAATATTCATTAGTGCTGAACTGTAATGTGGTCAGACTTAATCCAAGATGTGTTTTAAAAGTTAACTGAAGGATATTGGTGAATAATGTTAATATATAGCTGTGGTTCATGCTATACTGTTCAGTATCTTGACCACGACCTTTAATCCAGCCTTATTCACTATTTAGCAGCTTATTTGTTAAAAGTCCAGTCTCCCTCACTTTCTTTGCAGGTTCCATGTGAAGATTAAGACATGTTTATAAACTTATATTTTTTCAATGTTTTTAGCATTGAAATGGAGCAAAAATTGCACTTGTGCAATAAAAAACTGATTCTTAAAAATGATTAACTGTTCATTCCAATGAGAGAAAAAGGCAATGACTTAAAGATGTCCCAGGAGACGACATCTACTACCCTTATAATGGTAATGTAAATACTATTCAGCATGATGTGCAATGGAAACACACAAGGCCGTCAGTGTGTTTAAAGTCCTATTACATATAAATCACTCTGCCAGGTCTGCAGGTGCCCGCCACATGATCATGAACATCTATGAACACTCTTTCCTCCAGCCTTAAACAAACTAGCAGGGGTTACCAATCTGTGCCCAGATAAACACCTGAAATATAGTTTGGCTCCAATGTTTCTCAAAGAGCTACATTTATAAGGAATTATATCCTAAAGTGGAGTTTGGGTTTGTACTATGCATTACATAAGCCGCCTTACACATTCAGTGATGCAATTTCTGTGCACACTAAAATAGTATGTTTATTGAGCCTAATTCCACACAAAGACAGTAAGGAAAATAAATGAAACCATTACAAATTGCAGGGCCCTGGTTCCCGCAGACTTTACTTTTAAATGATCTTGGATTAGAGATTTAATCCATTCTGTACAGCCCACTGAGCAACATGTTTCATAATTCAACACTCACGGGCATTAGCATACAACACAATCAGCTTTTGTACTAATTATTTCCTGTAATCAGCAGGAAAGTAGTGAAATGAAAAAGCGACTTTGTGTTCATTCCAGGTCGATCATGAGCATTGCTCCGCTAAGTTGGTTTTATGTTGTGTGTGCATGGTCTTAACTACAGCAATCTTGTTTCTGTTTATCCCTACACTATACTGTATGTAATGCTTCCCAGAGTTAGACAGGAGAGGCAGTGCTGCTTGGCAGCATTCCCACGTGCTTAAAGAAGCTTTGAAGAAGAATTATTTTGTTTCATCCTTGCAAGACAGGAAGGGTTATTGATCTGCCTACAGAAACAATTTAGGATGGATACAAGTGGAGTACAGTTTCATTGAGAATGTTTTAGATGCTGCACACTGAAGCCTTAGATCAACAAACACAAGAATAATTGGATGACAGCCTTACTGTTTGCCTCTCCATCACACATTTCCTGTGTTTTGTCTGTCAATTTAAACTTAAGCAAGTATGAAAAGATTTTCCTTATAAAAACTGGTATTTCATTTAGGGGTGCCTCATTGAAAAATTGTTAAGCAGTTATACTTACCTTAAATATGCTAAATTGTACATTCCATGTATGATAATTTGATAGATTATTGTACGAACACAGCTGTGTTCATAAAGCATAGCAGAAGTGAAGGTTAAAGATTTACATGACCTGTTTAACAACTTGGATGTTCTGTGAATGATAGATTGCAGAAAAAGCAGACGGAAAGACCTGATGTTAACCATGCAAGCCTGTGACTGTGTGGACAGTTAATGTTACAAAAGTACAACCACTTCTGGGAGGGTATCCTTTGTCCAACCAACACGATTCTTTATTAAGGAGGGCTTTGAATCAATTGCCACTCACTTTCATGTGGTTTGCAGATGGCCACTTTCTCTCACAACTTTTCCTTCTTTGTCCTCTTTTAGCCGCCAGGAATAAGTCCTGTTGTGCAGCCTTATTGATAATTTGATCCAGAGAAGTGGTCATTTCCTAACAGTGGGCCCCGGTCTGCTCCACAAGCTGAACCGACAACCAACCCAAAGGAGCCAGAGCTGGATGGCTCCTAAAAGTGGGCAGAAACCACACAAACCCAAGTTTTCCTGACATGTGGTGAAAGTGTGATGAGTATATGGGAAACATCAGGAAGGGTTAGAAAAGAGAGAAGGTGATGGATCCATTTGGAAAAGAAGGAAAGAACAATGAAGTAGGACTAAATGAAGATAGGAGAAATTGAAGGAGCGGTTATTGTGGGGAAAAGGCAAGCCGAGGTGAACGTACAAGAAAAGATCTGAAGGTAAAAGAAGCAGAAAAGAGAAAATAAGCTTTGGTCTGATGAACATGCAGTTTGTAGCAGCCATGTGGCGTCTTTGATCTGGCTGAAAATTTAAACCAGTGTCAACAGAAAGATGCAGGGGCCATGTGTGTGCTCTCAGACACAGATCATTCCTTCATGAATTAGTCTACTTCACTTTGCCACAACCTCTTTGCTACTCCAATGTTTGTTTACCCTGTTGGGAACATGGGCTCATTTCTTAAGTTGAGCAACAAGCTCAGTAATACCCCAGAACTACAACAATCAGCTAAACCTTTTGTGTAATTAATCACTGGAGAAGGCAAAAATCGGTGTAGTTTTGAAGAATAAAATGCTTTATGTGAGTCAGATGGTGCTGCTTTAATATTCTGTAGCTTATTCAGCAGCAGCCGTTTTTCATGCAGCCCTTCAATATAGGATCCATTCACTCTACTCCAGTCACTGACTTCCATTAAAGGGCTAAGGCGTGTTCTTTATTTCTCATAGACTGGAAGGAAGAGGGAGGGATAACAGGGAGACAGAGGAAGAGTCGAGGATGCAGACATGTCCGCCAGTACATCACAGTGAGAGATTGTGTCCAGAATGATGTGTCCCTGCCATATGACAGCCTGCTGATTCAAACCTCATGTTGGGAGCAGAGAGGCAGTGAAGAGGCAGAAGAGTTAGAGGTTTGCTCACTGTGAAAGGGGTTGCTCATATTGATGGACCTTATCAGAAATCAAAGGAGAAGCACATACAGTTAATCCTGCTCGGGGAGTGGATCGGCTAGAACATTTCGTCCTCTTTAATGCTGAAAGAGTCCAGCTGAGACAATCCAGGTGTAGCTACAGTAAGTAGGGAAAGGCACAAATAGCCATCCACCCTCACATGGAAACAATGAGAAATTCAGACCCCTTTAACAGGGAGGGTGTGCACACCACTTCCAAGTCAGCACAGTACACTGTTACATTGTCCTAATGAATTAAGGGCCTTTCCCCAGTGAGCTGTATTCAGTATCCAGATTTGCTAACATATCTTTCATATCTTCTTCTGTTCCCATGGAGATTTCTGTTGATTACAGATGTTGTGCTGTTTTCTCCAGTGTTTTCTTTGTCAAAAGGTATCTCCCAGTGGGCAGAAAGTGATGATAGTCATATAGTTTTAATGCAGAAATATTTCCAGTCACAAACTTTCTTCTCTAACCATTAGGCTTCCACTGTCATTACAGGGCTGGGAAGATATTATCAAATATGGTTCAACAGTGTAAGGAATGTTTTCAATATGGCTACCATTATTAGAGGAATGTTCTAGGTGAAAATAGCAGAAAGTACTTCTTAAGTCAATTGTAACACTTGCACACACTTCGAGAGGCATATATAGGGGGACCAAAACTTCATGAAACAGAAGCTGAGCTCCGGGTTTTCTCACTGCTGCTTTCCTTTTTGATCAGTTGTGCATATCAAACAAATGGGGGATCAAAGTTTAGGAATGTACTCCATGGAGTCTGCATCGATTAATCTTCTAATCTACTCCATGTGACACTCCTCCTGCCTTCGTCCTTACCCATTATACTGCCCCATTATACTGTGTGATTATTCCAAGAGGAGGGGAAAAGAAAAGCATTAGCTGTAATGCTGCCAGGGTCCAAAATTGTCCAAATATTTCAAAGCCTTGCCAGACACAACAGCATATTCACAGTCTCAGCCTGTCTGTGGAATCCGTTCTGTCTGGCACATTTTGATTCTGTCCTCTGTTGTGTCCTTTTAGCCATTTTGACATTTCGCTAAGATACTGCCCACATGTCTTGTCTGTCCATTGTCAAGGAATGGCATGACAGCACTGTTGTTCTTGTGCATAGTTTGCAAAACACATATAAGCATCACCCTTGTTCTCATGCAGATGCAAACTTTATGAATCATTTTCATATTCTTAGCTCCGTGAGGAAGGAATCTTATCATGCATCATCTGTAACCTCAGATGAACTTCATCCTATGGCCTCACAGCATTTTCTTTCCCTATGTTCCTTCATTGGTCCATCATTCACTCTGCAGAGGGCGTCTGGTATGTGTCTGTAATCCTTTTCAGCACATTTTCTTTTCAGCAACAAGACTTCAGACAGTTACACAAAGTGTCTGGAGGGTGAGAGCATATGCACACATGCTTCGACATGCAGGCAAAGCAAGTAACGGTGACGTTTGTCAGCTGAGAAAATCATCTGATGTACAGATATTGATATTAGGACTGGCCAAAACCGGATTAGTTTCTTAAACATGTCTTAGAACAAAAATCTTTTTTATTCTGTTGATTTATGCTTTTGGAAACCTAGTTTAAACCCAGATGGAAGGGTTTTGTCTTTAGTATCAGTCTAGACTTCATTTATTTACACATCTGTGCTTGTGCGATAAGCAAATTGTAGCCATTACCTTATGAGTTTGAGAGGGCAATTGTTGTTTTGTGTTTTTCCCCATGGTGTGGAGAAAGAAGCAGAGGCAGAAAGGGAAAAAAGGCACACAAGCAAAAATGAGTGTGACCACTGTGGGAGATGTGGTGAACATCAAGAACTGGGGTGGAGGTGGAGGTCTGGGGGAGGGTTAGATGGGTGGGTGAAAGAAGTTTGGCATCGCTAATGGAAATGGGGTCTGGAGCCGGCACACTCATGCATAAACACATACATGCACACACTCAGAGGACAGACGGCAGCACCCATCATTCAAACAGCATTTTAAGGGCCATATATGTCATTCCAATAAAAACCACAGCCGTTATAATACGTTGTCCAGGGGAAACAGAGGGAGGGAAAGTTACGGCATGGGCAGGCCAGGGGTAAAGGGTTGTAGAAAGAAAATGCAGGAAAAGTAAGTCAGACAATGTTTGTTTATAAGTCTGTACTTTGAATCTTCTCATGTCATTGTGCTTCTTTTCTTTTTTGTGCAAGACGGAGTTGAGTTGTCTAGTCTGGTAAATTATTTTGTTATAGCAGAAAGGTGTGAAGAATTTACATACAGTACCTGCCAGTCTTATCTGTTCTCAGTTTACTTCTTCCCTCAACTAAATGTAAGACATTTCCCACCAGTGTAGTTCTATGGGCTTATACACTGTTATTTGTCCATATTTGTCCATAGTGCCCAAATACTGACCCAGTGGTGGTAACATTTTGCCAGGAAAGATTTAGCTGTACATTTGACCTCGTGGAGCACACGCTTGTATCCATTTACTGTATTTACCCCTGTATTTATGTGTAGCCAATCACTCCTATGCTGCTGTTGTTTGACTTAGTCACTCAGTGAGACCCCAGACTACCCTCAGATAGAAACCTCCTCTGAAAACATGGCAGAGTAGACCAACGTGTAACAGGAAAGTTGGAAGAGTTTGTCTGTCTGTCTCACAACCTTGAATCTCCATCCAAGGCTAACAACTCCATATGCAGAGTTGCATTCCGACGACTGTTATTTCGGCATTATGTCTATTTGCACTATTCTCAACTGAGGGGCTGTGAAAAGCCATCTAAACACAACTCTCACATACCACACCATCCTGGCCAGTTGGTAGCATAACCAAGTGAGTAAAAATATATGGCGCAGAGAGTGATAGCAATGTTGGATAATCACTCCTCTGTGACTTTATGGATATTTCCTAATTGTGTCTTGATTTAATGTCTCCCATTGTTATCATTTCCATCCAGCATCCAAAGCATGAACATTCTAATACCGGTTTCCCTAATCCTCTACCTTGATTTCAGAAAACAGCTTTTCTGTTTCCATGACAGTTAGGAAATCAGCTTTCTCGAAGAAGCCGACTGTAACCTTGTCACTTAAGTATGTGTAAATGCACTGAATTATATATATGCGTATATATATGTATATATATATACACACACAAACACACTCACACACCAGAAATGCACAAAAACACCTATATGTACGTATGCTGCCTCACCCATACTGATGTGCTAAAGGCTCAGACCTCAGAACATTTTTACAGACAATTTAAAAGCCTTTGATTTTAAGAACATGTACTAGCTTGTTCTCATTTACGCCCCCACTACCACAAACCTCAACCTCGACATACACCACCTCCACCTCCAATACACGTATAGTTTTCTTAAACTGCTTTCAGCATGAGGCGATGTCTCCTGTCCCCATCTAGTTTTGCATAGAGAAAAGAAACACACAAAGTGTGTTGGGGTTTTCACTCCTACCTCTTTAAACCTAAGTAAACATGCTAGCTTCCAAACCATACAAAGTCGTGCTAAAGAGACGCGTCAGATGGGGCCTGGGGTTATGCTTTTTCAGCAGTGGATATGTGATTTGAAAGGAAAGAGAAGCTTTGTGGGTAATTTACATACGCGGGAATTTAAGTCATTTTGGGGTCGTTTATGGGCTGCAATCTGCTACTCCTCTGGCTCTGAATTGAAAATCCTGTTATTTTATAATTTCCTTTGTTCAATAGTATTGGTTCACTGGATTTCTTACATTAGAGAAAAATAGAATAGAAACTTTATTGTTATTGAATGCATATACATTTAAGCCTGTATATTACTAAGAAATTTGTCTTCTGCATTTAATACATCCCCCTTCAGGGAGCAATGGGCAGCCACAGGCAGCAATCGTGGAGCTAGTGCTGACTGTCCTGCTCAAGGACACACCTGGTGTGTGGGCTGGGATTTGATCAGGGAGGCTGCCAAGGAAACAAAATGAAGGAAATATGTTAAATATGTATTTGAAATGGGAGAGAAAAGGGGTGACAGACGACGGAGACAAAGATGGAAAGATGAGCCATACAATCTGTTTCCATTGTGTAGTACATACCCTTAGAGCAAAGATGATGTTCAACTGGAAAACAATGGCAAAACTTCTCCATCTGGTTGTAGTTTGTATCCAATGCCAGTTTTAGTGGGAGTGATATGGAGACCTCCAAGGGGCTTAAAATAACAACAGCTCACAGCTGAGAAGTCTGGTTGCATATTTCCAGCTACTGTAGCAATAAAAACACAGACACACACACACAAACACACACACAGACACTGTTCATACAGAGTGAAATCCATGAGCTATTAAACTGATTAAAGTTAGGGGAATGAAATTAGGGGATGACACAACTGACAAGATATTGAAAAGACACTTAAATTGTGAATTTGTATGATGTGACAAAGAAAATGCATGACATGTATTGAGCCTGTGGTATGTGTAGTGGGGTAATATCCCAGGGTCATTTAATAGAGTTTGTTTCTCCACACCTATGGAACTACTAGCGAGCCACTGAAGTCAGGCGTCCTATGAAAATATTTGGTGGAATGAGAGAGGGGGAGAAGGGGGTGTGGGCCAGTCCTGAGGTTCATACCTAAAGACAAGCGTGTAGTTTGGCTACGGCCTAGGATTTCCATTAAACGGCAGGTTTAAGGAACAAGATAATTGCTCTAGCAGGTCTCCAGCCTGAACCCGCATCGCTTTCTCTATCTCTGTTTCTCATAGAAACACTCTAGCCCATGTCTCACAGAGTCTCTCAGAAGTAAACAGAATGTGTTTTCAACTTTTTTAAAAGATTAATTAAAATTTATTTTTACCTATGCAGCATTTCATACAATAGGCTTTGCTTTTGTATTTGTATATATTTCATCACTAGCCATACAGATGTGAACATCCCCATTGTTATATTCTAATGAATATTTGAATATTTAAAACTATTGTAAAGCACTAAAAACTTCTGTGGGAAGTTGTGACCTCAGTGTGCCTGAAACTTTTTTTATAGACAATTATATGGCTTAAAATCTAAGGCTCTCAACCTAAAAACGCATTTTCTGTGTGTTTTTAACTGCGATATGCCTTCAAAGGTTTTATGAGGTCAGCAAAAGAAGGAGCCAGAATGTGGTGTGAAAACGGGCCTGGTAGATTCGGAGGACTGGTTGAGGCTTTCTGCTGATGCAAACACTCCCCCTGTTGTTCCCTCTGTGTTTCAATGATGGCAAGCTACATTGTGTGACAATACTCCCAAGTCCCTTTTACAAATGGGAAGTGATTGGAGTGGGGCTGGGCCTCTTTCTGTCCAGTGCAAAGTATGGATGATGTTTATCCGTTTTTGCTAAATATATCTAAATATCTCTGAGTTCTTATTATATTTTGAACGTCTTCCTTTTTAACCAGGATCATTCCCGTGATGACTATTGGATGGATTGCCATAAGATTTGGTACAGATATCCATTGTTTCGTTTGTTAGAACTTCCCTGGGATGAATTGCTACTTTGGTCATCTGTCTAGTTTGATTTGTGACCATGTACTGGCAAAACATAAACCCTTGAGCTGTATTTTGTGCTTAAGGCTAATTAATGAATGCTAGCCAGTAAACATATCAGTTAAAGTAAGATAGTAAATATTGTAAAAGCCCAGAATGTCCCTAACATAGGTGTAAACTCTTACAGAGTGGTAATATAGAGTACATACTTATTTAGAATTATTTTCTGGATTCATGTTATTTTGTAGGGAAGTAAGTTATTCTGACTTTTTTGAGACATCTACTACTCTCCTTTCGGCTTATCCCGTGTGTTCGGGGTCGCCACAGCGGATCATTGTCCGCATGTTGATTTGGCACAGTTTTTACGCCGGATGCCCTTCCTGACGCAACCCTCCCCAATTTCTACCGGGCTTGGACCAGCACTGCATCGCTGGGGAGGGGACTTTTTTGAGACATCAAAAGCACTTTAAGATTTTACAAAGTTAACAAAGTTGGACAACCTCTGGGATATTTTTAGCATATTATCAAAATTGTCTTTCAAATTAGGGTAAAGACACTAAAGGCATATCATCCGCATTAGTTTGTCTGACAGCAAATAATGTCATAAAGTAGAGGCATGACACTAATTTGTTAAATATTTATTAAAGAATCAAAGGATATACGTAAAAATGTCTGGATATCTTGTGATCTGAAGACTTAACTTTAGTTGCATTGTCTTCTGGAATAAACTTAAAGCATAAGAAAACAAAAAGGTCACAGTCTTTGATCTAAAAAAAAAAAAACTGAACTGAAATACCCCTTTCTCTGTATTAGGTAAAGAACCCGCCCTGGGGTGACAAGGATAACAAACATGATCCCTGAGAGAGACTGACATTATATTTTGACCTCCTGGCTATTCAAGCTCTTCCATAATTGGTGACATTTCCTAGGTCATGGTAGGTCATAGGGCATGCACAGTTGGAATGAAGGGGGTGGTGATTTTCTGGTGTTTTTTTACTGACAGGTGCTTAGCTGGTGTGGAGATGATGGTTGATAAACATAAAAACAGACAGCAGGCGGGAGGTTCAATGGGATGCTTAGTCCTTTCTTCTACACTACCACAGGTTACATTATTCCCTAAACGCATACTTTTAAATTCTTCTAGAGGTGTTAGAACACGAGGCAATGAATGGATAACAGGATTTTTGCTCAAGTGAAACAAAAGCCCTCCTTTAATTCCCAGCCACCTTCTGTCACTAAAACAGAGCTAGCAGTGGGCAGACAGAGGACAAACAACTCTGTGGATCAAGCACAAGCTAAAAGCTGTGGCAACATGCTGGGCTGCCCCCTACCACACAACCCTCCCCTCACCCAGACTTTAATCTTCATCCCACTTTGTGATCAAAGATGGAATTGCTAATGTGGGAGGAATGGAAGAAGGTGGCTAGAGGTAGGAAGAAGGGATGTAATGTGATGGAATCACTGGAGAATATTATTTGCCAACGCTGTGTTTTTTTTTTTTTTATGAAGCTGAGATATGTATTCAAGTCTAAAGATCAAACAGTGCACTGCTTTTTATGTTTTCAGAACACAGTGAATGAAAGAGCTGAGGTTTCCTGCAGTGGTTTCCTCTGTGTCATCTGTGGGCTTGAGCAGCTTTCCCTTTTTCGGACTACCTACAATATGTTTCCTTATTTTCTTTCTCCATTGTCAATCCAGTTCTTCTCATTAAGCGGCTTTTCTTGGTTCGATAAAAGTCCCTTAATCAGTCTGTTGTCTGTTATCTTCTGCTCTGACTGGTAAAACGCCATACAGAAAAAACTCTGGGCCATGTACGTCTGCACTTTTACCTTTTATTTCCGAATAAAATAGAAAAGCTACCTCTCCAAAGCATGAAATAAATTACTGAAGAACTGACTCACTCAGAGTCTGTAGCTGTTGAATTATCAGGTTTTTAACAAAACAACACGTCTGCTGTGTGTAAAATTTGACAGATGATTAATGAAAGTGTATTCCCAGAGGAAATGGCACATTTTCTCATCTATGATATCACCCACACATGTGCATATAGATTGGAGGCATCTGTCTCAGTAGGGCAAGATCAAATAGTCAGCCTCATCTGAGTCACTGTTGTCAGCCCAAGTTATTCCGGCCACTCCTGGTCCAGTGCACTCCATACTGCACTTACTTGGAACTTTTGCAACAGTTGACCAGGAAACTGACAACTGCTACGGTAATCACACCAATATCTGTAATGTAATGTTCATCTGAGATTTCAGCAACCTGGACAAAGCATCTGCATTGAAATTAGTTTTACTTGACTGGTATTTTATATCGTATACAAAGAAGGGAAGCTGTGCAATGCAGTGCTGTTCCACTGAACATGGGCTATCCATTTGCATATGAGCAACATGGTCATTTGGCCGCAGTGAGATAGTCTTTAAATTTCTCTAAGACTGCACACTTAAAGACTAAATGGAAATAGATCTATAGTTTTTATGATTTCTTTCCATGGTGTACAAGCATTTACTTGCACGAGCTATCCAGTACTGATTTCAGTACTGTTCCAGTACCGTTCCTGTACTGATTAAGCGATAGTACTGCATCCCCTGTGTGGACATCACCGCTGCCTTTGGCAAAAGCCCTCTATAAACAGCAGGGTGTATAAGTCTCTTTGTTATTGCTCAGACTTATCAGATCTATTAGTTGGTTTCCTGACATCTTTAGGTAGCTCCTGATTTCCACTTTCCGCTGTGACATCTATCAAGGCTTGACAGCACCATCCTCACCAAAGACAAGCTCCAGTTAGAGGTTCCATACACATCAGCTTTATACACATGTATGCTTTATATACCCTCCCCACCGTCTGGTAACAATCTACACACAAGCTTTAGGTGTAAAGGTTATAATCACACAATTAATCACGTAGGAATTCTGACATTTTTTTTACCACCCCCATTGTTTTAAATACTCTCGCATCACTATTGCCTTCACTTCAAGTACAGTGGTCAAATATTCTAAGGCCCATCTGAACATACATCTGATCAGATGCCACACCAGCTGGCTGGGTGCACATATCACAGCAACTATTTCTCTGTCATGGTGGCCTCCGCCCATTTAATTCCGTCATTAGGAACAGGAAGCAAAATTAAATGAATCATGTAATCAGAGGTATAAATAAACATAAAAGTATATTACCAAATAAAAAACCTCCTGTCCTGTGACAGAGTCCTGAATAAAGGCAATCAGCACCCACTTTTCCTCGAATCCCTTCTTCATCCTTGTCATCCCTTTCATTTTGGTGGGTCAGTCTTTTAGTTTTTTACTGTAAAGTAATAACACTGCAAAAACTGCAGTCTTTGACAGTTTTAGTTTAGGGGAAGGGCTGCATATGATTTCATGAAGGTATATTTTTGCATTCTGCCTTCTTTACTAATAATTTAAACATTTATGACCCTTTGTGTGTCATAATCCATAAATATTTTCTTGTTCCAGCATGATTGTAAAGTAATTGAGCTTTTTATGACAGATTTTTCGGTCACTAGTAAGCACTTGTGTAC
The DNA here is from genome assembly GCF_033026475.1 of Channa argus. NCBI lineage: Eukaryota > Metazoa > Chordata > Actinopteri > Anabantiformes > Channidae > Channa > Channa argus. Next base: position 18,954,030 of record NC_090197.1, read on the forward strand.
TACACATCTGGCACCCACACAACATCCGCAATCATTAGCACTTCTGACACGATACCTGTCAGAATATTTCTTCTGCTTTTTGTCTCCAGTACTGAGGGGAATATCTGCTTTTTGGGAAGTGGTCTAATATACTTACCAGATAATTGCTGCTGTTTGCTGCTTGACAAGTATCACACATGCAGCCTTTATCTGCATTTTTAGAACTTCTAACTGAGAAATTTGCTTTGGTGATGCACATTTAGTGAGTGGAACATTTGCACCTGTGTCTTGACAAGGCTCATGTTCACTTTCTTTAGTTGTAAATAGATATGTTCAGTTGAGCGTTTAGAAAAAAAAATGCACAATGAACAGCACTCTTTTAGGAGCTACAGTGGCTGTGCTACTGATTTCATTACATCATATTGAGCACAGTGTAGAGTCTTATGAAGTGATGTTAGAGCAAGAAACCAAGCAGTTTAATACACTGGTTGACTCACCATGAAGGCACTGTCGACAATGTACTGTTTTTTGTCAACATCATAAGTTTTGTACGGTTGAATTAATTACATACAGCTGACATCTAATAAACTGATAGAGAATGACTGTGATTGGTTGTTTTCTGTGAATGCAGAGCCTGCACGTCATTACTTTATGTATCCAAGAACCTTTAAATCAGAGCAAATTATGTTGTCAGACTGACTTCTCTTGTAGATTAGTCATGGAAAATGAGAAGAGAATGTAATTTTTCTTTTATATTAAGGAGAGCAAAAATTGAAGCATGAGATGTTTGAGTTCATTTGCATTACATGACATTGTACGTCATGTAATGTGATTTTTATGCAGCCCCATATTAAAGCTAAGTAGGACTAAGAGTGACTCCAGAGATGGGTGATAATTGTCTGTTGGTTTATCACTATGAATAATTCCTTTCTCATACAAGAAATAATGTGATCGGTTGTTGATATAACAATAATCCCTGTAACAGCTTTAAATCGGGAAACATCTAAAGTTCAGACAGAATAACAGCTGCATTACGAAGATGTTTCAAAGGTCTTAAGTATTTTTTTTAAAACATGTGCACCGTGTGCATGCCTTTAAAGACAACATGAGCAGTCTTTCTGTCTGATCTGATTTATTTGCTCTGGATAGGCTCTGTTTAAGGAGTCTGGCCTCCACCGCCTCTCAGCATCTCTCCATCCTCCCCCACTGCTCCTCTAGTGTCAAAGGATATGTCTCATTCTCATGTCTGTAGTGTAAATTTTATTCCTCTCCAACTCTCATATTCCGCCCACCGATCCTCCCGTCCCTTACAGCTGCCAAGGGGAGACAAAGAAGCTGCTTCAGCTCTCCTTTGGTCTGGTGATTATCTAAGCGAGAGCCCATCAATCTAACCTAACTCCAGACTCTCAAGAATGTCCCCTTCTTTTAGCTGCCAGGTCGAAGATAAACACATATCTGATCTTGAGAATCAGCCTTTAATGAACCATTAGATGCATGTGGACTGCTGTAGCCTCCCTCAGTTATAACCTCCCAGACTGTACTACATCATGGCCAGTATCCTGATATAATCTGATAAAGCAACAAGCACACAAATACCACTATTTTAAAACAGAAAAATACTTGTTCAGCATTTCCTTCTTTCCACTTAATTTCAACTATTTGCTACATAAATATAATGAGATGGTTATTATTGCGTCTGGCCTCGCAAAGGTTGAATGTGCAGTTTTATTGGCTCTTGGCAGTATTGCAGGAATTCCATAAGGCAGGTGAACAAGGAAATGGAGTTCATTCAACACTACACAATTATCTGAATGTTTGCTGTTATTAAATGCTCTTTTTGTTTTTTTTCTTCCTTCCTCATGAACAGCACTCAAACCCTACATTCTGGAAAGCAGGCTGGATACTTTTACAGTCCATTAAACATACATTTAATCAACATTTTTTTAGCTTGTTTTTATGGTGGTAGCAGATGTGCAAATATGTACATTGTCTCTGACATTGCTATAAAAGTCACACTTTAAAAGTCATATTTACATTGCGATGTTACTCCAAGACTGAAAAAGTTGACTGACACTGTCTTTAATCTTGGTCTTTTTATCTTGTCTCATAGCAACTGGAACATTCCAGTATGTATCTGAACACCTCCTGATGAGTGGGCCTAGTAGATAAGCGAAGAAGAGTGAGCAGATCTGGTTTTAATATAAGTAGGAGCCTGATGAAATCAATCACACAAAAGGGAACTGAACAGGGAGTCACCCCAATTGCAATTAGTGTCAACAGAGCGGAGGGGTGATGACAGAACGAGATGGAAGGTCAAAGGGAGAAACAGTGTCAGAGAGTGAAAGACAGAGGAAGGGATGTCCTCCTTCCCATCTGCATCGTAAGTTTTTAGGGAGGAAATATTAAGTCAACCCCTGTATCTGTGAGGCACACTTCACTTGTCCTGCTTCAGGCTTGGACTGATTTATTCCTTCTCTCTTTCTCCATCTCACCTCCCACATACTTCGTAGTTGAACAGATGACAGAGGGACAGCCAGGACAAGTGCAGTAGTAACATTAGATGCGATCTCACTGTGTTTCTTGTCAAAGTACTGTAGCATGACATGGTACAACCAGCAGACTGCCATTTTCTTTAAAGTTTATTATGGCACGTGTTTGCTAATATGCGCTCTAATTGCTGCTTTTATTTTTGAGTTGATCATATTGACAATGATCTGTGAACACGCTGATGTCGTGGCCTGGCTGCAGACCTGCAGCCTCTTTTGCTTTTCCGCTCCACAGTGTGCAAATTCTGATTACCGAAACAAGACACAGTGCTTCTGGCAAACCTACATGTCTCTGTCTGCTTTCTTTCCTTGATATTTAACAAACACGTCCATATACCGTAGCTGTGCTGGATCACAAGCAAATTACTGTAACAAATAGCATACTCCATTTCCCTTCTGTCTAAAATCTGGAATATTTGAGCTAATGAAATAATCCAAATCTGATTTCAGATATTTGATAAATTTGTTGGCTGTTGCTAGCATTTTGTAATTTTCTTTTGGAAGACTATTGTCGTGATATTTCCAAGTTTGCATGTCGGCCTGTTTCTAATTGACTGACCTGGAGAACACTTTGTATTTCCACATGAAAGGAAGTCACTACTAACAGCTTACAGACTACACTACTACTTATTGTAATAGAAAACTTTTGAGACTTTCACTGAAAATCAATTGTACATACATGTTTAGCAGGAATGAATAGGGTTGGGGGTCAATACCTAAAAGTTACAAGAATATGTTTAATACATGAAAAACACTGTTTAAAAACTATTGCACAACAGAGTATACAACAGAAAAACACAGATCAACACAGATTATTAGTGTAACAGTGTAATCCATACCTAAAGAAGACATATCTATATTAATATATACATATATATATACATATATATATATTAGTGTGTATATACTAATAGTGTATATTAGTGTGTTATCTGTAGCAAATCATTACAACAAACTGTACACTGGAATTATCATTTCTAAGTTTTGCATTCAGCAGATTAAAATAATTCTTATTCTGCTTGTATCTACGTCACTACATCCAAAATACGTATTTGTATGTATTATTAGGAATGCATACATGTAATGAACATGTGCATGGTCTAGTATATGTATACTGTATGACTTGCAAGCACACAGTTACACGAGAGGCTATGAAGCCACTACCTACAGTAAATCACACATATATGTAGCTGTAATAGGACCAGGCATAATCCCGGCCCTTTCCTCACAACCCTCTGACAGTTCCCAGATCTCCTGTGCTGCTCTCTCATGGCTCTTACAGCCTTCTTACGGCCTGGCTTACAGCCAATGTGCTATACACAGATGGCAGGTATCACTTACTTTTTACATGACCCCATGGGTGCAGCCATATCACTTTTTCTATATGTTTTATGCTAGAACAACAGACTGATTATGACTGCACAAATGTAGCCACCATAAAAACCCATTTATCACATGCTGGCCTCACTTACACTGCATTATACTTTATGGAAGGATGACTGGATAAAGACAAATATTACTTTTTTTGTTCATCTGTAATTTGGGTGCCTGACATTTTATTGTCATTTTCCACTTTACATTCTTCTCTGAAATGCCAGGATCTCTCAGCTTCACAGCCTTTAAAAGTACAAAGACAAAGCCTGGACACACATTAACACACACACGCACACACACACACACACACACACACACACACACACACACACACACACACACAGAGCGATGTTTATTCAGCCCAGCGGTGGATTTTGGGAGGTGTGAGGCCAGAACTGGCAGGGTCCTCTTACTCTGTCAGTGCTCTTAGCCAGAAGCTAATAAAGACTTGCATTGATCCCTATGGGTGGGGTGCACTTCAGGGAGAGCCACGGTCAGAGAGGGCTATGCACTGTATGCTGGTGGTCTGGTTAATATGCGGGTTTGTGTGTTTGTGTGTGCGTGTGTGTGAGGGTGGGGCTAGTGGGGGGGTGGGGGGATTTTTTTTCTGCCTGAACCACCCAAAGGAGAATGATCAATCAAGCCAATGAACAGTTAATGGAGTTAATGGTACTCAACTGGGATTCAAACCATCCATTGAATTTTCATTTAAAGACAAAATCAGCAAATTTCTGTCTGGCAAATAGAGCAAGAATTAGGAAGTTGGGGTAAAGTATCACAGTTTGGTTGTGGCAGTGGCCCAATTGGTAAATTGCCTGCCTACTGAACATAGGGTCAAAGGTTCCTGCCCTGCTATTCCTAACCACATGACGAAGTGTCCCTAGGCAAGACGCTGAACCGGCAACAGCCCATACCCATCCTCAGCTGCGCAGTGCTGGTCCCTAACCCAGTGGAAATTGGGGAAGGGTTATGTCAGGAAGGGCATCTGCTGTAAAATCTGTGCCAAATCAACATGCAAACTAATGATCTGCTGTGGTGACCATGAACTTATGGGATAAGCTGCAAGGACAAAAAAAAAGTTTACACCCCTGTGCCCCAGCAGTTAGCTGAAAGTGCTGCTTGTGTGATCCGATCTCCTAAACCATGCTGCAGTAGGTATTAAATTAAGACCACAAACTGCTAACACATTACTCCAACCCATCCGCCCACACGCTGTTGGGAATGCAGAAACATAATTGTGATTGTTGAAAGAGCTCACAGCAAATGTACTTTGACTCACCCAGTTCCACCTCCTCATCCCCTGATGGCCTTCTGTCACTGTCTGAGCCCTCAAGCAGCAGTCTACTTGCTAGCTCATTTCCTTTTGCTTTTTTTAAAGCCCACAATGCATTCACTCAATCCTTTTTATTGTAGGCTCTCAGGAGGAGCTTGTGTCATCTTGCTATAAACTTCAAACTTCGAATTGGCCAGAGAGAGATCGGTAAACCCGCAGTTACTCAAACCTAGGGGTTTCATTGTGAGTGATTTCCCCTGTGTAGGTATTTTTTGTTTTGTTTTGTTTTAAAATGAAAATATTTAAGGAATAAAAAAACATGACTGTCTAATGACTGTCTGCAAATTAAAGGGGGAATTTTGATACATTTAAAGGTTTTGCTGCTACAACCTCACTGTGGTTAATGTTAGCAAATATTAATAAACTTAAATAAACATTTCCTTGCATTACTGAATAAGTTTGCTATCTTAATTGCAGATTTTTTTTCTTAATATTACACAATAATTCAACAAGTAGTAAACACTACAATAATTTTCTCATATAAACTCCAGACACTGTCTAGAGAATCAGGTCTGGACATTGAGTGGAGTTGTTTTTTTAGGGCTGTGCTCCTACTAAGCCAACACCAAGGATCTAGCAATAAAGAAGAACAGCAGCTGCATCCCTGACATCGGCTTTGGCAGTGCCTACAAATAGAACGTGTAGCTGAACATCAGCTCATAAGTTAGAAGTTAACTAAAAGTTGCCAGTGTCAGACACATCCTCCCTTACTGGAAACACAGCTCTTGATGTAGGGGAGAGGTTGATGCCTGGATACAGGCATCACCATGACACACAGAGTACAGTGGAAAATGTTTGTGTTTTGTTCATGTTTATTGGTTAGGGCTGCTGGATATCACATTTCAGTTGGATTTACTAAAATGTCTCAGAAATCTCACTTTCTGTTTGTCTGAGGAGTTTTTCAAATTAAAATGTTTTCAATAACTAGAATAAGCCAATAGTAGGGGAAGTATTTTAAAGTGTCCCATAGACAAGGCATAAGATTAATTTTAATTATTAAGCAATGCAGCAGTAAAAGTAATATATGGAAATGTTGAGGAGCACTTCTTAAACTTTTGCTCTTGTTCACTCTTTTGCCAACCAGAAAATGAATTACTGTGGATTCACTAGAAATTCCCAGCTAGATAATTTACATAGGAAATGCAGACCATGGTAGAGTGGGATTTTTTTATTCCTTGTCTATTGTCTCCTTTTTTGCTAGTCAGTCCTGTTGCCTGTGCCAGAGAAACCCATTCAGATGGAGCCCAGTCCAGTATCCTCCAGCACAGAGGCATTTCAGCTCCTTCAGGGGATTTGACCAAGATTTCCTGCCCCTTATTAAATTATAATCTCCCTTCTACCCCCCCCCCCTGCTTTTTCTCCATTTTGGGCAGAAAAATAGGCCTCCCTCTCTGTTTTGCTGCCAGCTGATCTGTGTGTTTGTGTGTGCAACGTGCAAGCATGTACGTGTGAAACTCTTTGGCTGCCAATGGAAGGAGCAAGTGAGATGAATGGCAGGGCACACATCTGAAGTGGGTCAACAGGCAGATCAAGAGCTAAAGCTTTACTCTCTGTTCCCCTTTATTTCTTTTCTCTATCTCTCTATTTTTCTTTCTGCCTGTTGTAATGACATCCGTCTTTATGGCGTCTTGCTTCCTCCTACCCTTTATTCTGCTCGATAATGAGATGTTTTTCTCTTCCTTGACATGAGTTTCCATCTTCCACCAGTGGTAGCCTTTGACAGTGTGATCTGTAATGTCTTAGTGTTTTCATGGAGCGTCAAACTGTCGAATCATTTGATAGAAACAGACTACGAAAGGACTATTCTGGGCTTTTCCCTTCTGGAAATTAGCCTCAGCTACGTGCAGCTTGGGACTTTTTCCAGTCCTGGCAAAAAAAGAATGGAACAATTGATGGTGTGCAATTCTTCCAAGTTTAAGTCCTCTTATTTCAGAATCCTAGAACATTTCTCACCTTCAGAGCACTGAATCTAAATTAGACATGTGCACTCCCTCTCCACAAGGGCTTTAATTCCTCTCTACAATCAGCTTTGCCTTTGGATGAACTGTCACCAATCATGACACACAGTCAAGGAAAAAGACATTGTGTGGCAAAGACGCACGCTGTGAAACTCGATACGGAGAGAAATTTGTGATTCATTTGCACAGTGGCTGTTTTCTTTGTCTCAACTTTGTCAGTTTCCTGTGTGTTCCATGGCCTGAGCGTCTACCGCACACTTCAGAGGCCCCCATTCTGGCTGAAGCAAAGCCACCCACCCAGTGACAGGAACAGGGTAACAGCTACTTGGAGCCATGGCACAGAAACGCAAGACATAAAAGAGACTAAGCCCAACCTGGTACATTAGGTCCTATACAGTCTATACAGCCCTGCATACAATCCATAATCTTGGACAACACCACCCTGTCTAAAACTGTTCACTTCTAGATGAGAAATTAGTATAATTTTTACGGTAAGGGCAATTGTGCCACTGTTACCTTTAACTGCAACTGTGCAAGAGTGGACAGTGTTAATTTTACTTCCTGCAGGCTTTGCCATTCCCTTTCACTGGTTCTGTCTCCAGGTTGCTCTTAACCCTTCTTTCTGGACCTTTACTTTTTTTTTTTTTTTGTTTAATTTTTTACTTTTGAAGAGTAACAGAGCACTGAGTGTCTCTACTAGTGGACTTACAGAGGAGAAAAAGCACCTTGCTTGGTCAGGTCTTGGCAGCATACAATAAAAGTATTCACAGCAGCAATGATCGTCACAGCGAGCAGGAGGCTTAAGGGCGAGAGAGTAAGGAGAATGGAGAGAGAGAGAAAAGAGCTGGGGTTGCCAGTCAAGTCCTATGAGGCGAAGAAAGAGTGATTATTCTGATTTACAGGAGATTATCTTACTGTTTTTTTCTGTTTAAGATGAGGTCATCTCCACACACCCTTTAACACACTATCCCGTGTATGGTTATATATTCCAACCCACATATTTCTGTCTTTGTTTTAATTTCTAAATTTTCATATGATGAGAAAATAATAGAAAAGCCAGAAATGTTAACATTAGCTGTGATGTGTGCTTTCAGAGGTCTGTCTTTTTTCATTAAAAAGCATAACATTTATTGCTCTGGAAAGGTAAAAAGAGATCGCCTTTTATGAGATTATTTTTTTACTCTTTCCTCACGATTACCTAATCAGCCTCTCATATTGGGTTTGGGTGCACTGACAGGTCAGGCGGAAACATAAAGCGATGTCTGTGTGGCTACAGGCTCTTGTTTACCCCAATTCTAACCTTTCCTATACTATAAGTCATATCTTGGCAGGCTGGTTGGTCTGGAGGTTTTGCAGACTTACCTATTATGAATATTAATGCTTTACAGAAAGATGAGGTGATAGAGTATGAATCAGTGAAGTAGCAGGGGGCAAATCTCATTCATATTTTATAACTGATGCCTTTGTATTGGCCTGAAACAGTTCCTACATGGGGCTGAAGAAAAAACAAATCTCACCTTGAAAAACACACATGCAACTCTACATGTGTGAGGTTAATAATTCTGACCAATCAGCTTCACTTTGACTGCTTCACCGCTTGTCCCAGACTACATACACATCACCTCTCCACTACTTACACCTTAATCCCTCCCCCCATCTTATGGTTAGCATGTCTGTTTCTCTACTTACTGTAGATTAGTGCCCAGAGGTAACCGTGTTCCACTGAATGTAATCACCAAGAAATGAACACCCTCTATCTGACATTTTCATTTTCTTTCCCCTCTTTGTGTTTTCTTCACACTCCTTTAACCTGTCTCACTACTGGCCCTCTCTGACATCCTTTATTTTCTCTCATTATTTCCCTCTTGAACCATTTCATCAGCAAAGAGTCAATCGCTCCACAGATACGATTCTCTGAATTGATGAGTCTCTTTTCCGTGATCTCCTCTGTGTTTTCTGTATTTTCAATTCTGTCTTTTTACTGATTCCTTCTATAAACATTAGCACCAATCTATTTTAATATCAAGAGTGCACAAAGTGTGCCCTTAGTTATCTGCTTTGCAAATAATGTACATATCATCATTGTTATTACCCAAAAAAAGATGGATAGTGATGGAGCCTGTGTGTCAATGGGTTACTTTTCTTACTTGACCAAAAGTATGTGGACAATTAAAGATTGGATCTAGAGATGATAACTGAATACATCTATTGAAGTTATTGGACAAACTTGGAAAAACATTTCTTTTTGAACCTCAATTACTGTATGGGAAGACTTTCATGTTGATAGAGGAATTTATATTTGGCTGCATTGTTAACGAGCTCATTTCAGTAAAGGGTTAAAAAAGATGGTGTTTCTGTATTTGTAAGTATACTGTTTGGTTTAAAAGTATATGACAAAATGTTTGAGTTGCGCATTTAGTGTAAATCAGCGTGTTACAGTGTAGATTAAACTATTCACCCCCATGTCTAGACATTAAACACTACTAATTTACACTTCACCCAATGACTGTTCCTTAATGATTAACTGAAAAATACCCAAAAGAGAACATAGGAGCTTTTATTCTGGTGGTGGTGGTGGTGCGGAAAGAACAACTTTTTCCTGAGAAGTAACCAAACAAAACCTTCAATACACTTCTGGCTTGTTGGCGAATTAAAGCAACAGATGTTAATGACTCATCATATATGAATTAGCTTTCTGAACAGCCATACTGTTTCCCAAGAGCTTATTTGCACAGTGTTGACTAATGCAGGGTGCATTCATAACCATTAAAAAAATGGACCACTACTTAAGAGTTGTGCCACTCAGGATGAAGGAGGGATTACTTCTTTCACAACAGGTGATTCTCTAAATAATTGGTTCTACCTCACACACACACACACACACACACACACACCTGTTCCCGCTTTCTCCCTTCTCTCGTTTCTTTACTGTCTCAGAGACTAAATGTGTAGAAAAAGGCATACACACAGGCCAGTGGTCAGTGGAGCTCTGTCTTGTCTCTCTGTCTCTGTCTGGAAGTGGTAATTTAGCAGTGTTTTGTCCTGTTCATGTATATTTACAGAGTTTGCTTTTTGCTACAAATCAGTAAAATCCCGGATATAGCTATAGGTCCAAACTATAAATGCAATAATGAATGCATATAAATGTATCAATTCAACTTGTTTTCGAGTGTGTCTTTCTACTCTTCCTTCACTCTGCTTAAAGGTCTTTCTTGCTGTTAAAGTTTCCATCATTTGCTTGTTGAATTTACTAGAAGAGAATTTAAGCAAAAGGTTGTGGCTGGATAACAGTAATGGTCCTTGGTTAAATTTAGGAATAATTACAATCATAGTTGTGGCTAAGATTTGCCAGTATTGAGTGAATTAGCTGAAGTATGTGGTCAGGTTTTAAGCGCAGTTCTCTGTGAGACCTGTGGTCTAAACTATGTAACCATCATAGACTTTGGTTGTTGTTGAACCATTTTGTGTTTTTGTAAAAGTTGACATTATGTGGTACATGGTGTTCAGGTAATGATTCCTCCACTCAAGGAGCATCTCAAATGTTCACCACAAAAATAACTGCTTTCACTTTTCTCCATGACACTGAATTCTCACACTTGGTGTACCTACTGAATAATCTGTCTGTGGCACGTGGTTTAGGAAATGCCTGACAGTCTGGATCCACAAATGCAACGGGAAGTGAAGGCAGAGCACCTTCAACCTCCCCTCCTCAGCGCTGCTGATTTCATTAGCGGGTAGACTGAGCAGTTAGGGAAGTGTGTGCTTGGCTTCAACTCAGCCATGGTGTCTGTGTCTCTTCTGCCTGTCTGAGCAGGCCACTTGAGATGCTGCTGAGTTCAGGTTTGGATGCTGTTGAGTCTGCTTTGGCGGCCTGAAGCCTTTGCAGATTAGCGTTTCAGCTCTGTTCAAATGCCATCTAAGACATGTTCCAGAAAGGCGACGACTGCAAGTTTTGAGTATGGTTTGCGTTCATGACCAAGATTACCAGGTGGTTTGGAGTAAGATCTGTGAAATATATTGTATGTGGGAAAGTGGGACGTATATCTATGCGCTTTTTGAGCACTTGCCAACATGTGTGTTTGTGTTTGATGTGGGTATGGATGGATTATTGAACAGACCTACTGGACATGTGCCCATGAACCCAAGGACTGAGAGAGCCTCTACTCCATAGCCTTGGTTTGAAGTGAAATTTTTGGTTGGAAAGTCACATGGATTCCTTTACTCCTGCTCCTCTATGTGTTTGTAAATCTGGAGTGCCTGCCAAACACATACAATCCTATATTTGTTTTTTAGTTTATATTTTGGCATTACAGCTGCACAGCATACATAGGCTACAGTCACACTTCACTGAAATACAGTAAAATTAGTAAGGGCATTTCACTAGAACAAGAAACTGTGTGGCTTTAAGAACACAGACACAGGCATCTCAAGTTGACTTGAAGATTACCTACATTTGCATAGTGCCTTAGTATTTTATGTATAGCATTTTCTGAGGTGTGGAGGCAATGGCAGGGACCTTCAAACAATATCTCTTAATTTCCAATATGACCAGAATAAACAGCAGCATCTACACTTTACCTGCAAAATGTGACTTTAAACTGCAAAGAGACAAAATTGAAGTTAAAGGAGAAGCAAAATCCTACAAAAAAACTACAAAGACATACAAACAAGCTACATTACTATGAGAACTACTTTCTCATCATTCTTTGATGTGGGTGTCAGACATATTGCTCAGTGACTTGGCAGCTGTCTGAAAGTGGGAACCGCAAAGTGCTGCCTACAAGAAAGTTATGATGGAATTAGTGGTGCCCTATTATATACGAGGGACAAATGTCCTTATTGATGCAAATGTTTTGTTCTGCTGTGAGCTTCCAGTGAATGTGTGATTTGAATTGTTTTCTCAGCAAAATCTGTTTTTTATAAAGTGTCATTCAGCTGTCAGACAAAGATTTTTCACTGTATCTTCGGGTGCTGTTCTTGTTTAACAGCAGACGGAAGCTTTGATTCACTATTAGCTCTTTTATCCTCTCAGATCCAGAGTTTTGTTATGCTTTGTTTTTAGTGGATCAGTTTTGTGTGGAAATAGTGGAAAGTTAATGCATCTGACTATTTTCAAGACACCCTGTGTAACCACTTACCAGAGGTATATTGTGTTCTCATGCATACCAAGAGTGTGTGTTTTGTTATGAGGGTGTTCCTGTGTGTGTGAGAGCATGTCTTACAAGCCAGCCAGAGAGGATTGCGTGAGATTTTTTAACAATGTCTGCAGAGCTTTTCAACAAAAACATTTGATAAACAGATTGTGGAGGTCTCCGAACCACCCGTCTGTGCCCAATTCCTGTTCATGCACAGCTTCTGTGTTTAAGTGTTTGTTGCGCTGGTTCTTATGAGAACCAGCGCAACTATACCAGACGAGCATCCGTGCCAGCCAGCCAACGACCAAACACTGCACTAGCAGTACTGCTTCCTCTTTCTCTTTATTTTGGTTAACAGCTTTATCTTTGCTCTTTTCATTTTTCTTAGATTAAGCTTTGGTGAAAGTTGATCTTTTGTTCTTCAAATAACACAGAAACAAGAACAACCATAAATGGACACCGCAGACACACACTTATGACTAATTACAAAAGTACTAGCTCAAAAACCTAGAGAAAAACTTTGGTAAATGGCTGTAAAACAAGAATTTGACTGCCTAGCTATGTGGTTGCTAAACAGTTACAGACCTGATCCCAGCACACATGGTGGCAATGAAAACCTATTTTCACCACCTAGTTTCAAGTACTTGTGATTTGACGTCTACTGTGAATTCCCAGATAACTGCCGCCACACTCTTCCAGTTAACTGCAGTGTGTAATTTGATGTAATTTTCAAATCAGAAAATGTCAGATAATTTTCTAATTAGAAAATGTCAGTTTATGTCCATGTTACTGCTATGCTTCTCACACACTCTCAATTTAAACTGAGTCACACACACACTCAAAACATGAGTACAACCCTATTTCCAAAAAAGTTAGGATATTCTGTAAATGTTAAATTAAGAGAGAACGCAATGATTTGTTAACCACATGAAAAAACTTTTCCCTTACAACTAAACATGTCAAATACTGAAACTGAAATTGTGAAGATATATATTTTAATTATAAATCCAATACCATCAATTATCTTCCAAAAATTCTGACAGCGACATGCTTACATCTTCATTTAACAATGCACTGTATGTGTATAGGAACAGGGCACAGCGATTCCTTTGTTTTGAAAGGTATTGTTCTCCATTCCTTTTTGAAATTTGGTTTCAGTTACTTGAGAGTTTGGGGTATATTTTGTTGTGGTATTTGCTTTTATGCTGTACTACTTGTTTATTCGATTTACAGCTTTTCCTATGTACAGTGATTTCTCTGACTGCTCTGAATCTTTTAATGATATGCAGATGATCAAATCCCAAAATGATTTTTATTGTCCTTTGTTTTCTGTTGTTATCAGCACCAAAGCTTTGGGCAAGTAGGTACCTGCTTCTCGTGATAGTAGGCTCAATAGATCCTGCATTATAATGTACTGCAATGATGTTAGGTTTTGGTGCAAAAACAACAAGATCGGGGAAACATTCTTGTTTGGGTATAGAAACAACATTGACTAATAATTTAAAATAGGAAATGTACTGATGTGTCTTATTTTAAAGTAGGTGTTTTCTCACCTACTTATCAACACTGAAAATGGGTGTAACAATAACAGTAATAGAAAATGATAATTAACACAGAATGCAGAAGAGATTAAAGATTGAAATTATTATTTGAGATCAAAATTGCAAAACATAAACAGAAAAGGGGGTTTATATGATTGGTTGACATTTGTTGTCTAGGTCTACACCTCCCATAGTTGATGGTACCTAAATGTCCCCTCCAGTCAAACATCAACACATTTCCAAGAAATGTTCTTTAAAAAAATAAAGCAAAAGTCTTATTATGCTTTTCCACAAACTTGCTAAATATTTTTAAAAGCCCATCAAATTTTTTTCGTCTGATTGCAAAAAATCTAAATCTTTGAATGTGTTAACATTGTTGGAGGATGACCTTAATATGACTGATAAAGTCACTTGCTTGTGTCTGATTGATTTGGACCTAATCCTCTTACTACTGTTTCTTTGTTTTGTATTCCAATAGCGTAAGTATATGGCAATAGTCTATCAGTTGCAGTAAATCAGATTAATTAAGATAATTATGTAATATATAGTTTTCCATGGACGTAATTCTCTTGTCTGAAGAAAATGTAACAGTTTGATATTTAAACAGAAGAAGGGTAAAAATGAAAAAATGCATCCCTTATTATCATAAGTCATCAGTCCAAAGACAGCTGAGGAAAACAACTGAAAAAAGAGTTTAAGTGAAACTTTAAGATATTTTACACTTCACCAGTTAAAACCAGCGCTGGACACCTACAGTTGGTCACTTTTTGATACATACTGTAAACACGCCTCTGGTGGTTATTCGTTTGCAGCTGACCACGGTTGTGAAAATATTTAGCAGAAAGTGGTGTGGTAATTTCTTCCTGAAGTAAATTAAATTCAACAGATCTGCCTGTCACAGTTTCTCAGAGGCATCTAAACCAAACACTGCCCCTGCCAAGTACTTAACACATACTGTACCTGTGCAGCATCTCAAAGCAGAGAAAACTTTATATTCGTAGTAAACTTATAGGTTATAGTTCAATGTTTCCTGCAGTTAACACATATCAAGCCCAAGTTATTATCAAAATAACAAAATGGTTTCTGTCTTTTGTGTGAATAGCATGACATACAGTTTTTGTAAATATTAGCAAACCTTTAATCCTTAACATCCTGCACTTTCCATCCTTTTGTGGAAGAAACATGTTTCCCTGCTTGACTTGTTTTCACCAGCTTAGATAGGATGTTGAAATTCTATGGTTGTAGAGATGTGAGATCATTTTGAAATCATGCATCATCACATGACTTTGAAATGCTAAATTATTTCAGGAGTTTTCTCTGGTAAGCATATTTTGTGCTTCATAAGGATTTGCCTTACTTAATATTAATATTATGTTATGTTGGCTGCATAATTGTAACATTTCAAACTTACATCATAATGGTTTCACAACCTACAACCTACTATCACTGTGGGTGCAAAAGCAAACTATGGTTCATCCTGTGAGACCTTTCATGTCAGAAATCTGCTAGTGAATATTCTATTTTTTTGTTGCCTGCTGTAGATTCCATTCTGCAATAACAACAGATTTAAGTTCATATTAACAAATTTCCCTCGCCCTCTTTTTCTCTTGCCTCTAGTTGTTTCTGACACCTGAAGCTTTGGATGCTGGTGACCATGCTGTTGGCTCCTGTCTGTGTGCTACTAATGCTGGGGGGCCGTGCTCTTGCTGGAGGTTATCCCCCCATGCCCCAAATGAAATACATGCAACCCATGATGAAAGGGCCTATTGGACCCCCATTTCGTGAGGGCAAGGGACATTACGTTGGTGAGTAATCCCCAGGGGTATAATGTACTGTATGTTATTTCAAATAACAGCGAAAGCTGGGTCAGCAGAAGTACTCATGACAGTAATTTTGAATTCTATTAATATTATTTAACCCTATGACACTGTGACCCTCTAATATTAACTCATGCATGCACAAAAACTGTAGTAAATTGTTGACTCCTAAGTTGTTTACTACGGTCATTACAGGCCCTGTTGGCAGTGGCCTGAGGATTTGAGCTTTGTCCAACTATTTGAACCAAAGTGAGCATAATGTGCATTATACTTAACAGTCCAAACATAAACAGTAAAGAACAGAGACAAACAAAAACAAACTCCAGAATGAACAATCAGAGGTCTCAAGGAGAAACAGAGACCACAACAGGCTTAAAGCCACTGGTTTAGTGGTTCTCTTAAGGCAGTTAAAGGGCTTGTTACATTATGTGTCTTCTTACCCTCTGGGTCCACCAACATTTGGCAGGTCCCCAGATGAGGCCTAATTAAGACCCGATTGCCCGCTGTTTGTTGAGCTCCACAGGGCCAGTTGTTCTCCAACCATCTGGATGCTGTTACCCCTAAAAACCCCCTCTGTTTATCACAGATTCTTCAGCAGTAGGATGGAGGAGAGAGTGTGAAGAAAATAAAAACAGATTATATAAAAGGCTCAGTGAAAGGGGAGGAGGATAATAATCATTCTGAAAAAATGTGCATTTAGTCATTGTCATCATTATTAATTCTGACATGTGCATAATATTATTAGAGATCCCTTCTTCAAAGCAAAAAGCATTTTCATTTTTAGTATCATAATATGAACGACTCCAGATGTTACATTCAGATCAAATTCAGTGTTGAAATGTAGAATTTAAATCTCTAACAGAAACATCAGATATCTGCTAAAAAAAAATGTACCCCTTGGAAAGTTATGCCTGCTGTAAATAGGATACCTCAAAGAAGTTTTGGGGTTGGAGAGTGAAAGTAGACTCAGTAAGCCTCAAGTGAATGCTTTTACTCACACCTAGTGGTCATTTATCTACATTGCATCATTAATTCTCCTAAAAAGTATGCAGCATGCTAGTATTCATGCTAGAAGTATTCACGTGCTAGTAACTGAATACTAGCACCTGAATATTACCACAGAGTCCTTTATATATAGTGATGTTAGAAATATCAAATGGACTATCGTCACAAAACATTACCCATGATTTTTTCACACGATTATAAGGAATTTGAAGGAAAGATTTTAAATGCATTTCTGTGAGGAGAATGTGTGGGTATACTAGTACATGTATGTTTAATAATATGTGTGTAGTAACTAAGAGAGGTTATAAACTAGATTATAACTAAGCATCAGAACAGCCATACAAAGTAGAATAGATGAAAAATCCAGATATAATCTTACTACTCTTAGATCCACTAGTGGGGTGAAAATGTAGTCTGGTCTGAGGGTGGCACCTCCACTGAAGTAGACAAACACGAAGTCAAGACATGTTATACAAAACATTGATGCCCAGTCAATTCAGTCAATCAGAACCTGAAACATATCATCTCAAATAAGGGTGGATTGGAGAAGAAGTGGATTGGTATCTTCCATTACGATTGACATAAAAATTGTCGCTTATATACATACATATACATACCTATGGAAGGCTGTTTCTGCCACTGGGGGAAAAAAAATCTTGATCCTGTATCTGAAAGTTATGAGTTACTAAGTCAAAATCATGATATAGTTTCTCAGTATTATGAGTTGCTAAGTCAAAACTAATGACTTACTAAGTCAAAATAATGAGATACTATCTCAAAATAATAACTTGATGGGGATAGGACAAGTTATTGCTGTGTATCTCAGGTAGCAGTTCCTGTTGGCCTTAACAGACCTTAACAAAAAGTCATATTGCTGGGGTTTGGGCAGCATTGACCAGGACTGGAAGAGACTGAATATGTTGGTAAGGAGGGTCAGCTCTGACCTGGGTTGCCCACTGGACTCTGTGGAGTGGGTGGGTGAGAGGAGGATGTTTGCCAAGCTGACAATACCTGTGGATGGATGGACAATACCTCTCACCCACTGAATCAGTGGAGACTCTGTGCAGCTCCTTCAGCGGCAGGCTGATACACCCTCAGTGTAGGAAGGAGCGTTAACGCAGGTCTTTCATTCCCACCACTTTAAAACTCTACAACTCAATAGCTCAGCTGAAAGAAAAGTGAATTAAAATTTGCTGTCACTGGGACTGAGTTTGAATTAAACCCGCACTGCAACTTTTGTATTCTATTTTTATATTATATTGCACTATTTTGTATTGTTTGAGCTTAGCACCTTTTGAGTATTTATATTGTGGGAGCTGTCAGGACCTTCTACATAATTGCACAAACCCTGAACAGGAACTCTGGTTTTATTTATGTTTTTTCATTTAATGGGGGCACCAAACCATGATCTCGCTTATGGCACCAAAATGGCTAGAGCCAGCTTAAGACTTGCTAACTCAAAAGAGCAAGAAGCGTTTTTTGTTTTTGTTTTTTTGCTCTGTTTTCCTCATTTGTGACACAAGCAAATGGGTGAGACAAAACTTAATGAACGTCCATACAACTTCAAATGGATAACATTAGTGAGAGCTACTGTAACTATCCAATGACAGGAAGATGTGCACAGTACCTTTTGGTGGTATATAATTACTTTGACTTAGTAACTCATAATTATGAGATAGTATCTCCTTATTTTGACTCAATAAGTCATTTGAGAAAGAATCTCATTATTTTGACATAGTACGTCATTATTTTGAGATAGTATGTCATTATTTTTGACTGAGTAAGTCACAATATTGAGAGAGTTTCTCATTATTTTAAGATACAAGATCACTATCAAACAATTTTGAACATTTTTAAATGTGTATTCTTAGTTTACAAACGTTTCATTCTTATAACACTACATTAAGCAAATCAATTGCATACTAGTGACATAAATGGCTTTTACCCCAGTAATATTACTAAATTACTTTTTAATGTTATTAACTATTTTTATATATTTAATATTGAGCTTTAAAAGGCTGTATATCCTATTAACTGCCACTAGGGGGCAGACATCACCTATGATTGCTATAAGGATTAGAGTTGAAAGTCAAAGGTATAAAACAAAAAGGGAAAAAAGGATACTGCGCCCCATCACTGCCTTTGCTGTTAAGGTCCACACTACTATTATAATCACATTTTTATTTTTAAGGGATCATGTACAATTTAAACATATAAGTTGCCTGTTAATGCATGTCCCTTTGACTGGTACCATTAAACATAATCACAATGACAGATTAACAGCAGACAAACTAATGCAATGCAAAGAAACAAACAGGCTGAAGAAAACATGACATATGATAAAGTAATCAGACTCAAAAACACTAGCATACAGTGGACAACTTATCACGCTGTGTAGGACTAGTTGTTGGTCATAAATATGACAGCTGAGGCTTTTCAGTGATCAGTATTGTATCAGAGGGATGTTATTGATTAGTAGTGATCATATTTCTTGTTTAAAGTGTAGGATCTCAGTTAAAAGACACAAAATGACCATAAAGAGAAACAAAAGATCCAAAACAGACACCAAACAATTGAAAAAACAGACCAAAACACACATCAAATAACAAAAAATGCATAGAATGTTAAAAACACACACACTACTTCCAAAAATAGGAAATTTCCACAAACAGCTAATATGGAGCTTTTACTTTTTCTACGCCTCATTTGTTGTCATAATCCTCCCACATTAGAAGGTGTCAGATTTGGAAGGTTATTTACCACACAACACTCTCTTTAAACATTAAAAAATAAAATTTTTCAGACAGTTACGTTTAGGTTGTCTTCACACCAGATCATAAATCAAAGAGTCTCCAGACCCCTTAAATTTAATTTGGCAGATGTCCAGATGTTATTTACGCCACTATTAAAATGATATTGGATGAGCTGTCCTCTGACCATATATTATGATGAGGAGTTACATCTACTGTTGCTAGATGACACAGTGGAAAAAGGATGCTGAAATTGGCTACGGGTTATTAGGGTCTACAGACCAGGCTTATGATTCTGCTATAGCTGACCTAGCTGTATATTTCTGCACTGTGCTAGGAAAGAATTATGAAAATGCTTTGAATGAGTATACTTCTTTATTGTACACAACAAAAAAATGCATTCTACAAACACTTGAAAAGAAAAAACTACATAATTTGGTTGGAAAGCAAATTCCCTTACAAATGCCCTGATAGTTTTTATATGTATCAATCTGGTGGCATGGTGGAACAGTGGTTACCACTGTCACCCCACAGCAACAGGTTACATGTTTTCCCTGTGCTTTTGGAGGCTTCCTCCGGGTTTTGTGGTTAACTATGATTAGTTCTCTGGCTCCATGACACCTTGCCTGGGGTGTACACTGTTTCTTGCCAATTGCCAGCTAGAATTGTCTCCAGTCTCTTCTACAGAATAAGAAGTAAAACTAATTGATGGATGTTTACAGTTGCTATATTTACAATGCCATTTAAAAAATATAGTCATCTAACATCAGCATTAAGAACTGTTGACCAAAATTTGTTCTTTTTACAGATGGATCATTGTTATAGTAAATAAAATACACTATTTAAATAGTACAGCTGGAAGATTTTAGTAGGTTACTATTTTTATGTAGAACTAACTTTGGTTAATTCCTTAATGATTAAAACCAGCTTTGTTTCTCATAAATAAGTGGAAACATTGGAGTTATTACACACATTGTTCGTTGGTTTTGTTATAAAGTGAAATAAATCTAGACTAATCCACTTCATTAATAGAACTCAATATAGTCATCATAAGCCAGTTACACAGATGAAAGCTAAAATAGTTATATGTCCTTCTACAGTATGTGTATCTATAGCACTGATGATAGGTAAGGTAATGCTTCAACTGTGTTCATCAACATGTTATGGATCATTTTACATGATTTATTTTAGGACACCAAAACAAACAAACGAAAAAAAAAAAAAAATAAGTAATACATTCTTTTTTATGAAGAATTTCTTCTTTCTTTTGAACTCTTTCTTTCATAATTTGTTTTTCTAACCTTACTGAGGTTGATTTATTTTTACTTTCTTGTTTTGAATTACATCATTATACTAACAACATAATCACCTTCTCTTTTCCTAGATATGCCTCCCATGATGCAAGTAAAGGGAGAACCTGGACCTCAAGGAAAACAAGGACCAAGGGGCCCACCAGGGTCACCGGGGCTTCCAGGAAAACCTGGGTTGGGAAAGCCAGGTCTCAATGGCCAGCCAGGCCCTCAAGGGCCTCCTGGCTTTCCGGGAATTGGGAAGCCTGGAATTCCAGGTCTCCCTGGAAAGATTGGACCAACTGGGATCCCAGGGCCTACTGGTGAGACTGGCCTTCGTGGTGAACCAGGTCCTAGAGGTCCTCCAGGACAGCCTGGGCTCCCTGGCCCAGCTGGCTTGTCTCTGAATGGAAAACCTGGGCTTCCAGGTATGAGAGGACCCCCTGGGGCTAGGGGAGAACCAGGAATAATTGGCATTGGTGGCCAACCAGGCGAACCAGGGCCTAAGGGTGAGAAAGGAACTGGAAAGCCAGGCCCTCCAGGTATAAAGGGTCTTCCTGGGCTGAAAGGTAGTGCAGGACTACCTGGTGTTCCAGGTATAGGCAAACCAGGACCAAAAGGTCTGCCTGGATTTCCTGGTCCTAAAGGTGATCAAGGGCTCCCAGGTGATCGCGGAGAACCTGGAGAGGCTGGAGCTCCAGGATTACAAGGTCTGCCAGGGCCAGTTGGGTTAGGAAATCCTGGGCTAGATGGAGTGCCAGGAGCACCAGGTCCGATTGGTCCTAAAGGTGAGCCAGGCCCTAGAGGTTCTCCTGGATTTCCTGGGACTCCTGGTTATGGAAAACCTGGTCTAAGTGGGCCAAAAGGAGACAAGGGCCATGATGGCTTGCCTGGTCCCCCAGGGAACAAAGGAGATCAAGGACTGGTAGGCTCAACTGGGGAGCCAGGTCTTGATGGACAACCAGGACCACCTGGACTTCAAGGCCCAATGGGACTCCCTGGAAAACATGGAATGCTGGGACAAAAGGGAGACCTGGGGCCCCAGGGTCCTCCAGGATTGCCTGGTTTGAGAGGTGACCAAGGCCTGAGTGGAGCCCCTGGAAAACCTGGCATCCCTGGGGAAAAAGGAATCCCTGGGCTTAATGGTCCGATTGGAAAACCTGGACAAAAAGGTGAAGGAGGGCCAATTGGTTTACCTGGGAGTCCAGGGCTGACAGGTGTCCCAGGGTCTAAAGGTGAGGCAGGGTTTATAGGAACTCCAGGCCCTAGAGGGCCGTCAGGCATTCCTGGTCTTCAGGGACCCATGGGTCCCATGGGGCCACAGGGTGTTCCTGGTACAAAGGGTGAACCTGGTCTTCCAGGGGTTCCAGGAATAGGTAAATTGGGAGAGAAGGGATCTATGGGCCCTCAGGGTCCTTCAGGGAAACAAGGCCCTGCTGGACTTAATGGTATCCCTGGCCCTCCTGGGCCTCCTGGGCCCCCAGGTCCTCCGGGAAACGGCCAAACAGTGGTTGCAGGGCCAACAGATTCAGAGCTGGAAGGGGATGAAATACCAGGGGGCAGGAAGGGGTCTGTGTACAATCAAGTTCTGTCTGCCTCTGTAGCACCAGCTTTTACAGCCATCCTCACCACACCTTTCCCTCCCTCTGGTATTCCAATTAAATTTGACAGGACCCTGTACAATGGGCAAAATGCCTACAGCTCTGCTACTGGTATGTTCACTGCTCCTCTATCTGGCATTTACTACTTTGCATATCACATGCATGTAAAGGGAACTAGCCTGTGGGTGGCACTGTACATGAACAATGTACCTGCAACTTACACCTATGATGAATACAAGAAAGGCTACATGGACCAGGCATCAGGTAGTGCTGTCCTAGAGCTGAAGGAAGGTGACCAGGTATGGGTCCAGATGCCTTCAGATCAAGCAAATGGCCTCTATTCTACAGAGTACATCCACTCCTCCTTCTCAGGATTCCTGCTTTGTCCCAGATAACCCTTTCCTTTCCTTCAAACAAGTTCCTATTTAGCCACCTCAGAGCAGCCCTAAACCTAAAATACCTGCAGCCATAATAGAAACACGAAACCCATACAATTCACAATATTATTACCATGTTTATCAGTCTCACCCTCAACAACATCAGCAACAGAAAAAACTAACTCTGTGAATGAAATATGGAAAGTTTTAAAGGCAGGGGAAGGAATTTCATACTGTGTTCTTTGTTAAAAATCCTTCAAATTTGTGTGTTGGGTTGTATTTTATGTTGGTGTTTTTTGTAGCGTATTATTTTAATTATTGTAATGTCATAATTTTATTGTTATTATTTTGTCCTTGTTATTATTGTTGTTGTTGTTTATTGGATTCGAACTATTCAGTGCCTCACTTTGTAATGTGCTAGTAACAGACCTTCCCATGTGACTGCACATCCTGCCCACGCGCTCTGACACCATAAGGACGACATCACCAGCTACTGGGGGTTGATTGGTTCCTCTGGCAGCAGTCACTTGCCCCTTGTGTTTTTATTTAAACCACAAATGGCAATACTGACATAAAGAGCAATACAAAATAGAGAATATAGATAGACAAAAGCAAAACAGGCACTTGGTGCTGTAATACCATTAGGTTTCACTTTTTTCTATTGACCTTTTTGGTACTCTGCTATTTTGAACCTATTAATGGGATTTAATTTTTGTTTGTAGAGAGACATATATTTTGAAAGTTAGTTGGCACAAGCATCTCTTTGATGCTTTTTTGTCTTTAACTTCTGAACTTAGTAGCTCGCCATATAAAATAGTGGTTCTTTGTCTTTCTTATAATTTATTTAACTGTCCAGAAATGCAATTAAAAAATACAACCCAAAAATAAATAGGACTTTGCAGTATTAGAGTTATTTAATTTAATTTACCCTTTTAAAGTAGATCTGTAACAGGATCAATAATAGGATGATGCATTTTTTAAACTCTGAAGACAATATGTATGCATACAGTCAATGTTTACGTTCCATTGAATAGATACTGAGAGCATCTGCAAATGGGCAGTAGGACACAGAGCTGGATCAATGACACGTATCTTTGTATCAATCTGAGTTTTTCCCCTTGCACTGTGAATTCCATCATTGGGTCACAGGCATGCTCTTCCCATGCTTAGACCTTAACATCATTGCTTCCTAATATACTACCTATTAATAAATTGGTATCAGTCTAACAATCTGAGTGAGTACTCTGTGCTGCCATACTACAAGTCATATTCTGACAACTTATTGCAAAATCTATGAAGATGTTCTAAACACATTGTGCTCATAAATGAGATGAATAGATCGCAAATGCAATTCATCCACATTCTTCTTACAGTGCCAATTTCTGTGTGACACAGGCAAATTAGAGCAATTGTGAATAATGTGTGGTTATGAATGAAAAGACTTCCCATTAACTCCCAGACCATTGTGTCAAAAAATAGCTGAATTATATTTTGATTAATGGAACATCAGTGGCTACAAGGACAGAATGTTTGAGTAATAAAGAATGTCAGTGTATACAGCTGGGAATCAGAATCAGTCTGCATTTACTCTATGAATAAGTCAGAGGACTTGAGGCCCACAGGTTGTGAAATACAGGTGGGTAAAATTTAACAAACCCCTGCCAGACCTCTGAAACAGGTGGTGGGCCAGAGGTAAGAGCTACGTATGTATTTAGTAATTTCTGTCAGATGAAGCCTTAAAGATACATGCCGTGCATGCTTGCATGGGCTTGTACATTAGGCGTTTCTGGCTGTCACTCTGTTAATAACTGTGCGTCTGCAATTACGTTAGTGTGTCACATTGCCCCCGGGATTTAGTCTCTGAACACTTCTGCAAAGATAATTAGAAAATTGCATAAAGTTAGAGAATGTTAGAAGAAGCTTACAGTCCTGTTAATGTTCCACAAATAAATCTCACTTAAAAACACTTCAGTCTCTTTTGGGTTTTTAAGGAAAATTCCACACACCCCAGAGGTGCCTTTGCCCAAAGTAAGGGAAAATGCCATGAACAGGCGATGAATGTAATGAATATATCAAAGGAGACAGAATACTCTTGAATTAAACTGGCATAATGAAATGAAAAGAAAACATTTCTGGTTAACACTGAACAGGATATTTTGCATATTGATCCAATAAGTGGCATAATGGTGTGCAATAATTCTGCATTGTACCAACTCACCAACAAAAACACACTCTGGGAACTGCACAAGATCTTTATTAAATGTTTTCAGTAAAAAATATGATTACGAAGTTTAGGGAAAACATTACTGTGATTTACTTATAAAAAAATTTGAGCTTATAGTACGGTCTCCTTGCCTTTACATGCCTCAGCTCAGACTGGATTCCGATCGAACTTACACCGGTCTAACACTATTATTACACTGAATTACGACCACCCTGAACGAGGAATGTCACTGTACAGAAAGACTGTGCCAAATATTGAGCTTTGCAATCACAATGAATGTATAATGTTTGATTTTCATTAGTTTCTACTAACCATGCTGTGTCACTATACATAGACAGACATTTTTCAAGTTGATCTAGAAAAGCTGTGCTAGGAAAAGGCCAAATCAGTATTTCACATCTATGTAGCGCAAACAGTGCACTAGTTTCTCCCCTTTCAGTCTTACAATATGAACACCTTACAACTGCTATGTATCATTATTTTACGTGAGTCTAAGACAGTCCAAGGCTCGTTATGTACTGTATGTTGCCTTTTTGGTGCCTTCTTTTCTTGAACATATGAAACGGTGATGTGAGTTATATGTAGCTATTACGCTCTGTCCTTATGTTTTTAAAGACAATGTCACTTGCTACCAGAGTTTGCCCTGTGTGCAAATCACCTAACAAGTGTCAGTAACATCTATTGTAACATCTCTAATGTCTAAGATGCAGAATTCTTTTACAGTAAGAGTTTTCTCTTTTTCTCCATAAAAACAAACAAACAAACAAACAAACAAAAAACCTTGCTTCGGTTCTTAAGGGATATTTTTTTTTGTTTTACTTTCAATAACTACAAACGGCCATTCCCATTTGCACATGAAATTAATGAAGATGTATTTATACAATTATGATAATTTAATAGGGATGCCAAATCCGACCACCGAAGCCTAGAACGTATAAATGATATTTAACAGCATTGATGAGTTAAGAGCATATACAACATGTAGTTAGCATTCTTGTGCTGTTTGTGAAAGATTATTTGTGGACTTTCATTTTCTACTTGTGTATGCACAATGTATCAGCATATAGAATTTTGGTCATACAAGGCTATTGCGTGCACTCTATGCAATAGAATTTGGGTATAAAATGCACTCGTTTTGATTAAAAATGTTTGTCTGCTTATACAAAATCTACAGTACTTGATTGTATTGATACCACATCAATAAAAACTTTCTTGTATGTTGGTGTCAGACTCTATTTCGTTTTTTTTGCATCACAGATGGGAGTCACTGCTGCATCTCTATCTTTTGTTGTAGTTGTAGTAGTTCTATTAGTTGTCAAGGTCTAGTCTCAGCATGTTCTGCTTGCTACATTTAGTTGAAACACATATTGCAGGAAAGTGTTTAGGTTAGGCCAAGTAATGGACAGTAGAGGGAGATGTAGCCTACAGTTATAACAGAAAAGGATTTCAGGTCTCTAAATATAGGCTATAGGTAATAGGCATAGGTATAGCCTTATGCCATCCTTAAATACTTTTCATGGCAAAATATTTCAGAGAGACTTCAGAAACAGATGATATAAGCCGCCACACACGGGCACACTCTGACAACAAATAAATTACATATAGTTAAATAAACAAACTTCTAATAAACACAGACAGCGTCATTTGGTCCCAGTAGACAGTAGTCTGGCTATTAGAGCTATTTTAAATTTCATTAGATAAAGGCATTAAATCAGAAAACACATATGTTACAAAACAGACTATGAGTGCAGAGATCACATTGTGTGCTTATTTTCTGGAACTGTCGTCACCATGGTGAGTGTCATCGTGCACCCGGATTCTTCTTACGTCATTCTGACGCCAGACTCCCATGGTGCGTTCGCGTGATACCGGTAAACTCGGAAACTTAGCTTAACTTACTTGACAATCAAGTAGAGAAAAGAAGATCACTTCAGGAGAAGAATCTATTGCCGTCGTACTTACATATCGATACAATTACTAGACGAATAAAGCAACTATTACTAAAGTACTACTGCTGCTACAGTCAGAGTGCAACGACAGAAACGCATATTCAATTCTTATTAAATATATCACTCCAATTAAACCGATATCCAAAGAAAATAACATTCAGCAATGATTACTCCATAAACATTATGAACAACCTGACGTTTACAATATAGTACGACAATATAGTCGGAAACGCAAGGAGAAAAAAACCTTTGTTTGTTTGTCAATATGAGAGTCTGTACCTTGCTGTGTACGTTATCTAAATTACATTAATTTTCCATTAACAAATAAAAAACAACGGCTTTCGGCTTGTCCCTTCAAGTGTCGCCATAGTGGAACGTATTCCACGCGCTGATCAAGCAGGAGTTTAGACGCCGGATGCCCTTCCTGCCGCAATCCTCCCGCCATGGTAGCCCTATTTACAAATGACATTTTCCAAATTGACTTTGCTAATCTTTAATCTTTCCGACAGTACCTGAATGTCTCAACAAACGGAGGAGGCGCCTCCTCAACAACAGTTCCAGATCTCCGACGAAAATTCAAGCTGCCACATTGAAGAGGAACAAAAAGGCGACCTGACAGTGGTTTCTGCACTCCCTCCGCTTTCTCTGCGTAGTCACGGGATTTCAATGTTCATCCTGCTCTTTGTAAGTATTAAATAACTTGACTAACCAAGAAGTGATCTCTTGGAACCTTTTCTGTGTTTTCCTCCATCCTCGCACATGGTTACGACACCACAGATCGGCCAGACCCTCGTCAAGAGTTGGGTTGCAAATGATTAGATTGCTAGCGCAGCCCATGGGGCTATAGTAATGTTACGAGGGAATGGCTGAGTAGAAGAAGCAGTAAGTAACGTTAACCACGCTGACATGAGCTCAGAGTAACCCTTAGACAGTTAAAGCGTTGGCTACTTAGCTTAACGCTATACAATTCAGTTTTGTATTAACTACAAATATCAGTCTTTGTTGTTTTGCCAATCAGTTTCACCCAGCTCCAGACGAGTTGACCATAAATCAACGAGTGTTGGCGTATCGCTGAACTAGTTAACTGTTGCTAAATGTTGCTGGTAAAAGGCAAAGTACGGAGCTGAGCTAAGTTAGCCGTTTTCGCTAGCTAAAGTAGCAGCATTAGCTTTGCTATTAGGATCACGGCTGTTTCCTCTAAGAATAAACCTCTAACATAATAGCTACAAGTTACATCAGCATTATCTGACTATGTTTCACGTGTAAGTCCAAACACAGCCCACCGTGTGCTTTGTAACGCCATGGTAATGCCCAAACTGGATGTCGTCCGCAGTTTCTTCAAAGAAGAGCTAACGTTAGCTGTACGTCGAGCTGATGTTGTATCAGCAGAGGCTGGGTTTTTGTTGAACAACATCCAACTAAGCAAACGCTTTTGGAAGGGTTGTTACAGCTGTCTTGGCTAATGCACACCACAGTAACCCAATTATGGTGGCGTTTAGCTTAAAATACAAGGGGTGGTGATGAATTTCATTATTGCCTGCTTATGTTGGTCTTTGGCGGTGATCGCGACAGACCACGGCAGTTGTGCAAAGCCTGGCTAGAGGTAGCGTTAGATGGCGACTGGGTTAGCTTAGCGGTAAGTGCCTTCCGCCCTTTGTGACAAATCTTGTCCTACAGCATAGTTGACCCATTTGTTTCTTAACATATGCCAGGATATCATTGCAACAGCAAAACAACGACATTTCTTGTTTATTGCTTGATATTATGTCTTCGGTGTCGGTTTTGTGTTGTAAAATGTGTGGCTTTATCGTTGACTATGCTCTGTTTGATTCGCTTAATTCTGAAGGTTTCCGTGTTGAAATGTGGCTAACACTGAAACTAGCTGAGCCTATAATTTCGCCTTTTTAGGGTTCCTAAAACAAAAAGCACCAAACCATTCAGTTTGCCATGTGGGCTTAAGTGAAATGAGGAAATGCACTTTGGGAGGAAGTTGACTAGAGCAGCTGTGACACCAAAGGCCTCAGCACATTCCCATGCCTCTCAGTTTTCAATTTATGACCTTTCAATGGTTTCAGCCTGCTGTCTACTGTAAATTCAATTGGGCAGCTTATACAACCGAATGGCTTTGAACATTTATCCACCTACCACCATGGCTATATGAGTCAATGAGTGACCGGTGTAACAGGTAAGGTTATTATACATTCCAGCATATGAGTCATTGCAAGGTGACCTAACTTGCATTTAGAGAGTGTACAGTATAAGATGCAATACAGTTATCAAAACAAACTGACTTCTGTTAGCAGTAACAGAAGTTTATTTTATTTTATGCAAACTGCATAACTGTACCACTTGCAGTAATGCAAACAACACACACTAACTTCAAACAACACCTTGCGTCTTTACGATTGCCTGAGACTCTTATGTTGGAAGTAGGTCACTCATAGTGGTGACCTGCTTTATACTATAGTTAGCTGACACATGAGACACGGCTCCACTCATTGCACTTAGAGCAGTTAGAAATTCTAACTAACATGCATCATTATTGTAAATTTGGCTCTGTATGTTTCATGTTTGGGACAAACGGTAGGGGCTCAATCATAAGTTGCATATCAATTTTTGTTTTATGTTAAAGTGTGATTCTAGACGTTATGGCAACTGACTGTCTACATACTTTCTTACACCAAAAGGGTAGTTCCTCTCTCTGTAAGTGACAGAAAAGCTATGTGATAAGCGGGGAAGTTCTCAGCCTTGTTTACCGTAACTGTGAAAGGCGAGTCCAGTGTACAGTAACACGACACCAAGGAGAGTTACTGTGGGAGAAGAACACCTATGTTGTAGCCTGCTGGCATTAAGCCCATCTAGCCACAGGGTTGCTGTGAGTGTTGAAAGGTGAAGTTGAAGAGGTCCATTCTACAGTGTCTGGCTTAACAGATTTGGCCAATTTAAAATCCAGTTATGCCCCTGGGTGTCTGGCTGTGCTGAGAATGGAACACAAGCTTGGGCTTACTATGTGTTTGCCTTCTAAGACCCCTGGCTACCAAACTACTTTGCTGTGTTGAAATTATCCTAAAGTGAAAAGCTAGGCTCAGAATACCCACACTTTGTTTCTTCTCATTTGAGTGTGTTTAGTGAAAAGCCATATGTAATTATGCAATAGTAGGCACCTTGTATGTTTTCTTGTGCTTCGTGTGTTGTGTTAATGAATCATGTGCTGGTCTACATGGTGTTCGTTTACTGTTGTTGCCACAGTGCTAGGATAAAGCAAAGGCACAGACTCTGTAGTACTGGCAGTGGCTGACAGATTGAAACAGCTCTTCCAGATTGTGCTGCAAGGCTGCCTACTGAAACGATAGCAACAGGTAGGAATAGGATCTTCCTTTGTTAATAGTGTTTACAGCTACAGCTGCCAGAGCTGCAGTTAGCAGGGGAAAATACAGTCCTTTGACAAAACATGCTATAGTAAAGAGTCTTGTTATTATTAGAGCTGTTGTTGTAGGCATATGTAGCTGCTTGCCTTTGCAGATTCAGAAATTGTACTAGATTTTAATGCCTATAAGCAAGAAAATGCTGGATTTTTGCAAATGAACGAGCTTGTTATTTTCGTGTTTCTCACTGGAGTTACCTTTTTCTTTATTTTGATAAGCAATTTATTAAACTAAATGTGAAAACCACAAACAACATATACTCAAAGTCATAGGTTATTTAACCTTTAATTGGCACCAAAACAGTTGCCAATTAAAGATGACTAAGTGTATTTTATGCTTGTAAGAAGCTATATTTTTAAAAGGTTAAAAAAAAAATCTCAAATCAGTGTATGTATGCTCCCATTTATCCTTAACACTGACCCTTGTCAGTGATCCCGCACCTCCTGCTGCTTCTTCAGCTTTGCTCTGTGAATGTTTAAAGAGAGCACCATTGCTCTTTTTTCTGATCTCTTCACAAGGGACACCAAAAATCCCCACAGCAGCACTTGTTGCTAGTGCTGAGATAATTGTTGGTATGGCAACAGGCATCCCGTGCTGCTGACAGAGAGCCAAGTTAGTTTCCAAATGTCAGAAGAATTGATGTCATAGTGATACACTGGACCTCTCAGCAAAAATGTGGGCAGACATTATCCCATCTGGGTCAAGAAAATGTACTTTAATGTAAATTACAGGTAGTCATTTAGCAGATCCTTTAATCCAATGCAACTTACAACTTTGGGGTTCAGTGTGTTTTCCCAGGGACCCTTTGACATTTAGCCAAGAGGAACGGGAGTCCAACCACTGACCTTTTTGGTTTTTTTTGACAACTGCTCTATCAAATGAGCTATAGGTGCCCCAAGATAAACCTATATTATATCGTGTATATTTTGGACATTTGATGACTTAGTTCAACTCACAATTTAGACATAACTTTTTCTATATAAAACTAAGTCTTTGCTCTATTTGCTAATTTTCATTTAAAAATCAGTTGAAGCACACACAGCCTATGCTTTATGAATGCGTTGGCAAATAGGTAGAGGTACGGCTCACTGCCATGGTATATGTGTACATTTGGGCTGTCATCCTGGAGCCGATTTAAGGATTGTGAGATGAGATTATGATTTATCAAAGGAGCTCAGAGATGGATGAATATAGTCCCTGTGACCCATATTCCAAATTAGAGAAAAAACTGGTGCTGTCAAGATATTGCAGTGATGTTGAACAACTATCAACCGTTGTGATTCATCTTAGTATATACAGCTACCTTTTAAAGGCACATTAATACATTAGCAATATCTATTTTCCACCCTGTGGCCATAGTCAGCAACATCCCCAATCAATGATTTGTTAATTGTTAACATTTATGAAATGATTTGGTTATAAAATGTTCAACGACTGAAGTTATGCATTTGCTGCCAGAAGTAGTAACTCACATGTTAAAGAACAGGTTCAGTTAAATGTAAAGTTACGTGACTTATCAGTTAAACACAATAGCCAAACTTTACTTTACATTACTTTACTCCCACTAACATCTGTTCCTGTTCAATGATTGTTCGGACAGAACATTTCAAAACAAACACAACTTGAAGCCTTACTGTAGAACATTCTGTCAAACTAAATGAGCATTAAATAACTTAACAAAAATACTCTGGTGTCATGATGAATTTGTTTGATCTAAGATAATTTGCACACCCTACCTTATCTACATGATGTGAGTAATCTGTGTGTTGTTCACTGTAGCTAATATTAGTATATGGATTCATTAATAGTATTGGTTCATTTTTTAGGCCAAGAACTCGGTAGTTACTGCCACTTGTTTAATGCATTTATACATAGGAGCGAGCGTCATTATTACATTTCATTATTTTTGTATTGATATTTGAAGAGTAAGTTAGCAGTAGTCATTTCAGCTGTCTGGCGCTCACATCATGGCCTGTGTTAACAAGCAGCAGCTCTGCTTCCGATGAAGTTTGGCCTTAGGATTAGCCACAGATAGCCTTATTTAGCTAAACCAGAAAGCTGCCAGAAAACAACTTTAAGATTTAGTGATCATCAACTTGACTGAGTGAGCACAATATCCGCCCTGTCACTTTGTTTTGCTTTTGTCAACAAGGTGCTCCACACCCTAAAATGTTTTGGTTTTACGGTACATAGAATGTGTTGTGTATGTGACAACACAATTATCCAATTTTATTTTGGTGCATGAGCCTATGCACACAGAGCACGCTGCTCTGTCCTTAATTGTGAATGGGCGTATTAATTACGCTTTTATCAGGCAACTGCCATGGTGTCTTTTTTTTTTTTTTTTTGAATATTAATAAATGCATGGCTCTGATGTGCTGCAAACAAAACAGTTTGCACTTTCCAGCAGCATACTTTTTCTGATGTTATGCCTCCTGTATGCACTGACCACTTGTTGAGTTCCTCCTGTAAGAACACTTTTGTCTCTGTCAATCTCCCGCTGTGTATAACATGTGAAACACAAATCCGGGTAATGTGCAGAATTGATTTCTCCTGAGAGATTGTCCAAAGTTATGTGAATAAGGCTTATCAGAAGTCTGTCTGATTTACAATTTACTATACTTTAGCCGTTCTTGGATACAGTTTGTTGCTAGTGAGTGACATGAAGGTCCTGCATGCACAGTAAACCCCCAGTCACATCCATTCTTAATAAGTTTACCAAATGTTAATGGTGTGTAAATATTTTGACACTAGAAAATGATGAATGGTGAGTAAAGTCAGGTACTCTGTTGATACCTTTATGGTGAGTCCACCAGTGTATCAAACAACTTAATTTCCCCCTCCAAAATCACTTGGTGAATTGGAAACAGTTGTATTGCCAATTTTGTTGCGCTAAAAGAGTGCTGTTTATTAAGCAAAGATGAAATTAAGCACTGTTACTTGCTTCATGTTTGTCCCTATGCTCAGTCATCAGCTCTACCTCATCCTGCCTTGGTAGAGAGGTGTTCAAGGAGCATTCAAAGCATAGCCATGGCCTTTCAGCTATCAGCTGTTTATTTATTTTTTTGTATTTTATACTATCAGCTATATAGTTCATGTTTGATATGTCCTCTTCCTGAAGTGCATTTCTGGCAGGAAGACTGTGTTGAGAGTCTATCTTACTATTTTTGGTTTATTTGTCAGCAGAGAACCAGTTTTTGTCAGTGTTTTAACTTTTTTTTAAATCTTATTATGAATTGTCATTGAATTGTGTCTCAGTTCCTCTTTAAAATGTAACTGTTCATATGCTGGTGTTTCGTTTGAGTAAAGTGACATTAAAAGTGCAATAAGGCCATAGAGAAGACAGAACAGGCCTTTGTTCTGACAGGTTTCCCTCTTATATTCCTTTTTCTAAGGTACTCGGCCCTGGTTTCTTTCAGTCCCTTCCAGAGATGGATCAGTTTTTGTCCCTATTGGCCCTGCCCCTAAGCACTATCGTATGCCTTTGATCACCATGCTGTTTATCAGTGCTCACTCAGAGGCAGCAAAGTAGTGTGATAAGTGGGCTTTGCCATGTGTGAGTGCATGCACTGGGAGTGTTCATCTTCTCATAAAAATTAAGGAGGTTGTGTATTGTTTTATATCGGTTAACCTTATATCGCAACAAAAGCTTTTTTAAAAACAGTTCTGCAATTACAACAATTGCAGCCTATTTTCTTTAAGTTGAAATGGCAAATTTAAACTTAATTTAACCTTTAGCTTTCCTTGATATTTAGTGCAGTGCAGTGTTCCACACTGAAAATTGCAAATGAAACCCTGACTCTTTTTGCCATACAACAGTGTTCTTTTTTTAAGACTCATTCACACCTCAGTACAACACTCATGTTGCATCAGTAGTGCTACACCATTTGTCAGTACAGTTACGTTTATGTTCCTCTCCTTTATTGCATTCTTCTTTTTGCTTGACTGTCACTGTTTTGTGCTGACAGAGAGCTTGCAAGCAGGGGTAGGCTTTTGTCATGAATCTGAAAACTCTTCTGAGAGATCAACTGTGGCTGAAAGAATCTTGTTGTAATTCTACAGAGAATCTTTTGGTTTGTAGTGTTACATTTAGGGAAAGTAATTCTGTAGCCTACCTCCAACCTAGATCTATGCTGGACCAAAAACCGTATACTCACACAAATTTAACTGGAGCAAGAGGCAAGGCTTTAAATTTATTTTCTTCATATTGTTAAGTGTTGCCATTCTGGTTCAGTTTTTGTCAGCAATGCAAGATCTTAGTGTTATTGTCATGGTCACTAAACATTATGCTTAAAAAGATTTAAAGATTTTCCATAAGAACATTGTTAAATGTTTGTGGCTTATCACCACATTTTAGTTTTGGACTTAGTCTTCCACCACAGAAATGTGTTGCTCAATGGTTTTCTTTAAGTCCATATTAAAGTGCTACTTCCCACAATTGGGAATCCGTATATTTTATGGACCTTTGGTAAAATCCCTGGGAAAAATTCTGGTTTATTATTTTTTTTAAACCGAGACAACCACAAGTTTGAGTCAGACTGTCTACCTTGAGACAGGTAAACGTAGACAGGGGCAGTTGTGACTCATGTTGCAATTACAGGGCTCTGATTAGGTGAGTATCTCTAGAGAACAGGTAGATTTATTATTTTTGCTTGCATTCACTTATTTCCCCTCTTTTGCTCCCTCGTGCGTACATGCAAACATACTAAAGCTGCTTTCAGACAAACTGCACATAATTTCTAGATGTGACCTGGTTACTTTAAATCCATGTTTTTTAAACGTGGTTTACAGATTAAACAGAATAAGCAGGTTCCTTACTCCCTTCCGAGGTGTGTGTCAGCGCAGACTAACAACACAATGAGTGGCAGACAAAACTGAGCACCTTTCACGTCGTAGACTGAATTGAACGACTGTGTGTAGAAGTCAGACTGTTTGTGTAGACTTTTACTGGCCATTTTATGCAGAGTTTTGTTGTAGTGCTGCTCCGTGTAATGATCTCTTTTAATTTGACTCTTCCACAGCACTGCTTTCCCTGTCTTTTGTCAAGCACTTTTTTGAAAAGCTGTTTAGAAGCAAAGTTATGTATATACATGGCTGAGTAAAATTGGTGTTCTCCAAAAACAAAATAATAAATAAATATAAAAAAATAGATCTTGAATCAGCTTTGTCTAATCCCCTGGTTACAGTAACCAGAATTCTTATTTACATGAAAATGAAAAAATGAATTGTTAAGGAAGCTGATTGAAATTATTCTTTAATGATATAGAGTCAGTCATTTTCTAAATGAATCCTATTGTTCCCGAAATATTATGAAATCATCGCGTCCCTGTCTGAAGAATTTCGTTGTAATGCCTACACCATTTAGAATAATGATGACATGTTGGAATATGGGTATCTGACATGAGCCTACAAACACTGCAAGGCTCTGCCAATAGACATGATGCCGATTAGGTGTTGAAGAGCAGGGATCCAGGTGAATGATAAATAGACAATGATCCTCACAAAGCTATGATCAACTCAAAATTCACCACCTTTTCCATACCGTCATGGCAGGTGAAGTAAAGATTCTGTTCAGAGGATATTTATATGACAGATCTATCAGCAACAGTATTCTTAAGAAACCCATAGACTCAACAATCCACAAGTTCACAAAGACTCTACTGACTTGTACTATCCCTTTCAGCCCAAGGCTCCTGTTTGCATATCCAAGGAGTGCAAGAGGCACAGCAACAGTTTGGGCTCTTTGCTGGAGTTCAGATTTGCATGCAAGTTTCCATCTTTCAGTCCGGTCTTGTCTAGACATGCCCATGGGATTTTTCTTCTTACACTGGCTAAACTACTGAGTTTAAGTAAAAGCTTAACTATTGTAGCCTATTATAGTTTTGTATGTGTGTTTACTAACATGTTTGTCATTGTGTTTTCAATTATGACTGATTGTAAGGGCTTAATGTGCACCCTTTATTCCTTTTGTGTGTACTGTTTGTTGAATTCTGTGTCCACCCGACACTGTAACCCACATTAGCCCTTCTAACACCGCTTGTTCAAGGTGGGATTATTGCTGCATTTTTCCATCATGCTCTTCTGTATAAAAGAAACAAACCCAGGATAAGGGGCCATTGTTGACTCTCTGGCAATGAAGGAAAGACTGGGAATTGCACCTGTGGTCTGTGGAAGACTGCCTTACCAACTGAACTACAGCCGCCTGGTTATAGGTAATAATAGGTCGCAGGGGCTCTGATGTGCACAACTCACAAATATGAACCACCATTGTACAAAGTTACGCATCAACAAACTGAATGGTTAATGTCACAAATGTGGAATCCACATGGAAAAGGAAATAAAACACAAAGAAACTAAAGGGAGACACAGCAGCTAGAGGAGCAGCTGTCAGATGTGTTCAGAAAACATACATACGTTACCTATTTTGTTCTCCTCTCCTCAACAATTTATTGTAGTGATTGCTGTATTTCTTTCTGCTTCATTTTTAAGTCTACTTGTGTCACTTTCTAAACACAACACTGCTCCTGGTGACCATTTATGCATATTGTTCAAGTATAACAATAATACATAAACATCTCTGAACGTAATATGCATACGTTTACGTACGTGTAAAAAGCAAGAGCATAATTTTGGCTTTAGGGTTGGAGTCAGGTTTGAACCATGTGACACATGACTGGTTGTGCAAGGCATTCTTAGGCTGTCAGTGTCTAAGCTCTTGCATGTCATAGTGTTCCTTTGAGAATCTCAGTTTCTCTTCCAGTGTACATATTAAGACATTGCTTGAACAAAAATTTATGACCTTCGTAATCATTATATCCTGTTGTAAATGTACGTAACTTGCAAAAGCACATCAATACTCAATGGCTTTCAGCTTGTCGTTACAGTGGGAAACCCTGGTTTGGCGTCTTTTTTTTGTTTGTTTGTTTGTTTTTTACGCCGGCTGCTCTTTCTTTTGCAAACCATCCCGTTTTGTCCGGGCTCGGGGACGGCACCAAAGTCACCCTTGATGGCTGGGCAGGGCCAGACCTAGTGGGGTGGAATTCGAACCCGTGTCCTTCTGCATCCCAACCCTATGCTCTACTACTGAGTCACCAATACAAATTTTCCTCGATTGTTTTTAAAATGATATCAGTATGCACTGTCCAACCTGCTGTCATTCTGGACATCATGTTAAAGAACATACTTCTTTAACTGAGAGGCCAGAAGCCGTATAAAGAACACTGGGGTGGCCTTATGCCAACCTTGTTTTATTGTAAATAAGCAAATGTGTCATGAGCCCCTCTCACACATGCACTGGATTTGTGATACTATCCTTTTTTTTTATTATTATTCAATAACAACACAGGACAGGACATTGTAGTTCTCTGTCTTATCATATACATCACATCCTCATCTGAGCAATAACTCCAGAAATCAAGGGAGCTCCAGAGGCTTAACTTACTTTCTCTTGTCATTGTCATTTTGTGCCCTCTACTCTTGTGAAATTCACTTTAGTAGACCACACCTCAGCAGAGCATCCTGCCAAAGAACCATTACTGCAGGAGTCTGGAAAAAGTTCATCAGGTCCATTTTATTGTTGAAATCCACATTTACCTTTACAGTCTTGTGAATTGTAGAACACATGCATTTCATTTCTGTTCCCGAATTGTTTCTTAATTTTCAGCAAATTGACATTTGTTAAAAGCAACCCTTCCCCCATGTGGACACGTACATCTGCCATAAAAGTATAAAAGAAACACGTGCGAAGGTCTCCTAACATTGTTCATATGTGAACTCTGCACAATGTGCATCTAACTGCAGTACACAAGGATCTCTGCTCTAAAGCAATTTATTAGGCCCCTTGAGTCTTGGATTGTGTCCCTGGAATACATAAAATTGTATTTTATTATGCATGACATATTTCTTATCTTGACTTTCGAAGGGCTTGCATGTTACATTTCAGAGTCCTGATTTAAAATACTCGTTAAAAACTAAATTTAACACAGGAATTACTTTCCATGAGATACACAGGTCTTGATCTATGGAATGACAGAGGCATTCATGACCACAGGGTATTCCAACAATGCCAGACTGGTAAACACTCAAAGCTTAATATTATTTGCATTTTAATACTTTCATTTGGGTACAATTTACATGCAAAAAAGAGCTGAAAACCAGTCATGCCGGATGTGTCATTTTATTATGCAGCTGCACCTTCACACAAGGCTAGTTTCTTGTTTTTCATAACTGTTCAGGCTTTCACCTGGCATGTGTTTTGTTCATGCCAGGACTCACATGAATTCACGTTGAAGTAAACTCATTACAGTGATC
The DNA here is from genome assembly GCF_033026475.1 of Channa argus. Taxonomy (NCBI): domain Eukaryota; kingdom Metazoa; phylum Chordata; class Actinopteri; order Anabantiformes; family Channidae; genus Channa; species Channa argus. Next base: position 18,992,643 of record NC_090197.1, read on the forward strand.
ATTGCAATCGAAGAGTGATTTTCCTAATTTGTTTTGTTTTATTAACAAGGAACAAAAGACTATCTTGACACTTTAACAAAATTAGTTTAATTAGCTTTCAGTTATCATTGCAGTTTTCCTTCATATTTTAAAACTGACTATCAGGCTAACACTCTAATATCCAACACATACCCAAATGCACCCAGTTAAGCACGTACATCTTTAGCACCAGAAATAACTCTTGTAGAAGTTAAGTCAGTTTTTCTCCTCATATTCCAGGGTTTGTTTAATATAGGTGAGTATCGAAAACTTGTTCGTGTGAGCACACAGCTCCAGGTTGAGATGGGATCAGTCTACCCAACTTATCAGTAGCATTGACATCACTGCAAGGAACTAGCTGGACCATTAAACAGGTGTGATTCTAGTCACAGCTTAAATTTTTGGGGGCTTTTTTTCTTTATTTTTTCATTGTTTAACATTGCTCATCCATTGTTATGTCATCTTGGTAGTTTTTATTCACATCTTAACAACTTTTGTTCAGCTACTACTATTACTTTGCCACTGCACGCTTTGACATTTCCAAGAAAATCTGTTATCTCCTATTTGGCACTCTGAGAATGAAGACATGCTCCTGTGATACATAGCCCAGTTTCTGTTCCCACTGATTTATGGTGTCTTTAGGTTGCTCATCAGTGGTTTCCTGTAATTCTCTGTACTAAGTTTGGGATCATACAATTACTGTAATGGGAATATCTTCTGTCATCTTTTTATGCAATGTGTGTATTCTTTTTTATTTATGTATTTTATTTTTTTTTTAATGAACACACAAATCTAAGTAAATTGTGTGACTAAGACATAAAGAGGAAAACATGCAGTTGGTGTGACGAGCATCTATGTACATGGGCCCATGCGTGTCAGAGCCTTGATCTTTCTTGTTTAGTCCATCCTGCTCTCACCTCAAGGAGACAAGTCTTTACTCCTCCTCTCATTGTCCATTCTGCTATGGATGAAAGGCATTCCCCCTATTCTTGACTCGGCTCCCACATAGCAAATTAGTCTTCCAGCTGTTTCAAGGCAGTACAGTCTAGTTGTGCCCAGTGTGGCTCCAGACAAAACAACAGTAAGACTCAAGCACAACCTCAGACCACCAGACAGTGTTGCATGTAATACTAACATCTTTCACAAGGGGGGAATAGGATGGACTCAGACATTCCACATTTTGTGTAAAGCTTTGACATTTTGCCACCATGCCCTTGTAGTCTGTGTGTTCAACGTCCAGACATTTGGGCTGATTTGCTTGTGTTTTTTTTCTTTCTAACTTTAGAACAGCTTGTGGTAAATGTATTGCCCTAGCCAAATCATGATCTACCAGAGATGTCCCAAACTGAGGATCAGTGATTGGGCAGATAGACACATATTTTAAATAGGTATTGGTTTACATATAACTGATCACATGCAGACCCTTCCTCTATTCTCCCAATACAGTTCGTAACCCGAGGTTGCCTTCTTTTTCTCCCTTTACTTTTGTCTAAAATGAAGCATCATTCTCTGCTCCAGCAGAGAAACTATATTTTATTTGGCTCAACCACAATGTTTGCTAACCATACTTGTAACAAATAAATCCTGTTGAATGGAGATGGTACAAGCGTTTTTTCTTTTTGGGTAACACAGCAGGTATTTAACAAATAGAACACAAACTGAAAGAGGGGTTGTGGTTGCCACATGTTGTAATTTCCTTGGAAAAGACAATGACTCCAAGCAGTAGCATGTTGAATGGCAGCTGTCCTAAAAAACAGTTCGCCATGGGATTAATAATGTATTTAATAAAAGTAACAGAATGAAACAACTTCTCCCAAGTGGCTGAAGCGAAGGCAACACCGCAGCAGCAGACTTTGGACGTTACTAATAATGAATAGGATCTAACTCATTTCAAACACAAATCTGGTCTTTAATACTTTACTAAACATAAACGCTATGTACATGATATGAATTGTCAATTTTCAGTGTATGGTAGAGATGATTGGATAATGATGGTGACAAGACACTTGACAGGTGGCTACTCAAGCTGCCCATGGCCTTAGCTCTACAATTATGGTGTCCCCTGGCAGTATAATTCTTAACACAGTCAAAAGCTTTCAATTAGCACTCCCACTCTAGCAGCTCTGTCTCACTCAATGCACTTTAGCTGTGATAACTTTACAACTTCCCTCGGCAGTGTTAGGATCTATTGCTGCAGTTATAAGCTTTCTCGGTTTAAAATATCAAATCTTATACGATGCTACTGTAAAAATCTAATAATGAACAGCTGCAGCATCACTTACGTTAACAGTTGATTATGCATTTCATTCAGTTTGCCAAAAAATCTGACATGGCAATCCATTGAATTGTTAAAAAATGATGACTTAACAGTTGCACGACACCCGGGCCTTGGTTCCCATTCTTTTACAACTTTATCATCTGTTTAGGTTTGCATGTCCTTTGCTGTTGTGAGATACCACAGTCCTTATCAACTAGTACTGCTACTCCCTGCTCTCTCACACTTCCCACTTCACTCTCCCCTGCTGTCTTTTCTCCTTAGTCACTGGAGATTTCTCGAAGAAGTCAATTGATTTGAGGACTTCTACCCATCATCTTGATTCTGTCCTCCCTATGCCCCTTGCTCCTCTTGCAGCACTACCCGAACAGTAGAACATGTGATGAGGAGCAGGGTACCAAGGGAGCATTCTCTGGGCCACTGCGTGGGTCTCGTTCTTTACTGTGACCTTTCCCCTAGTTTAGTATATATAGCTTGTGCATAGACACACATTTACAGAAGGCTCAGCACGCATTTTGCTTAATAGTAGTGATGACCAAATGAGTAGTGTGTGTGTGTGTGTGTGTGTGTGTGTGTGCGCGCAATGGCAATATCTGGTCACTTAGGGTGAAATGAATAATTGAAATTTGAGGTTTTGTAATATTCCGCATTGGTGGTTCTGTCATATCAAATATACTGCAAGTATTTGCCGTATAGTAAATGTATATAGACTTGTTACAAATAATTTTAAACCTTTTATCTTGGACTTCTAAAAATGTGAGCATTATTGTTCCCGGCTTTTGGATAATAAAGAGAAGTTGAGTAATTGATAAAATACCCAGTTAGTTAATCTATGATCAAATTTATTGTTAATGATCATAATAATGATTTCTAAAGTTTAAATAAATACATTCTCCACAGAAGGATACCCATTTGTTATGAGTCTTCAACTTTTTAAGGCTTTTGTATACACTAGTTCTTGTTTCCTGTGTGGTTACACATGTATTTGCTTCAACAGACAGCTCTGATGTGCATGTGTATGTGTGATTTGTCCTTCCTGCATCTGTGTGTAACTGCAGAACCAATGTGCAAATTTCAGAGTGATTTGCATGTGTTCCCGACAGTGCCACGGTGGTAAGATGGAAGACTGTGGCAAGCGTGATGTTACTGCATCATAGTTTTCTTGTTTCCATTTTGACTTTTGTCTTGCTTAAGACAGGAGCCCTAGATTTCAATTTGTTGCGATCAACTGTGTACAGTTGATTAATAGGCCAGCCTTATATATTGTCTGAGATTGGAGCAGTAAGTTGGACTTAGAATTTTTAGCCTTATGAGGAGTTGATGACCGTGAATACTGGTGTGTTGGAGCTTATAGTTCCATTACCTCAGACTTCAGATGTGTATATACGCTGATGTGTTCATGTGCTTTGGTAGAAGAGCACACCATTAATGCAACAAATGGTTGTTCAGGTGAGAGCACGCCCAACGTCACCAGTCCCAACGCTGATCTAATGGCCTGTACGTGAATTTTGTTATCTGGGATGGTGAGGTTCATCTGGCTTTCCAAGATAAAATTTCAATTCCATTGAGAATTTCAGTTTAAATTTCCAATTGGGAACTGGCTTCCCAGTTCCAATGAAATGCACCAATATTCTCATGCAAACTTTGCCATATAATAGCGACTGTTCATGCTGCCCACCTTGGCAGAAGTAATGTTTAGTTCATGCATGCTGTTGTTAACATTGAACTGTGCTTTGGTCTGCTATTTTGCCTTTTGTAAACCTAGTGCTGGCTGCATCTAAAACCCAGTCTGTATGAAGTCACTTTGTGCATCTGGGCAGCCCTCCACAATCCAGTTGCTTTTCATTTTTAGCATAAGCTCTCATTGTGGTGTCCTTGGCGTGTCTGCTGGGTTTTCTGTTGTTTCACAGTTTCTCCTATGTTGCAGTCTGTCTCAACATTCTGCTCCCCTTTTTAAGCATTTTACCTGGAATAACCGCACCATTTCACCCCCATACCATCCATCCCATTTCTGCAGCATTAGACACTGATAATAACAAACCTTTTAAAGTCTGGTTATGCTTTGTCCAACCTTCAGTTGTCTGCATGCAGTGATGCCACATTGAGCTTGGTACTGCTCAGAGGTGGTAATTAAAGGCGTCATAGAAGATCTCAGACATCATTCTAGGGGGAAAAAAAAGCGTAGAGGCTGTTTTGAGTGCCCTTGTGGCTGTTAAGCATAAAAGATGGTCACAAGGAAAGAAACTTAAGAGTGGGTTGATGCACGTCTTTGACAGTGGCTCCCTTGTTGGCAGTTATCTGAAAAGATAAGTGACAATGAGTTGGTGTGGTTTTGAATGGTACATGACTTGAAGAAAAACATTAGATGTCTCTGACTTCTCTTTTTTTTTTTTTTTTTTAAAGCCAGACTATACATTAGGCAGGTGGAGTTGAGACAAAATAAAGTTGGTGTATACAGCAGTACATCCTGAGTACATTTTGTCTACATGAAATGGAAACATTGTCTCAAAAAGGTGAAAGAAGGGAGCATGGGAGTGAAATGCTGGGACTGTTTGAAACTTTGCCCACCATGTAATCCTCACCTTGTGACTACTGTCTGTGACACAGTGCTAAAGTCCAAGCCCTCTCTGTTCATTTCCCGCCCACTACCTTGTGTACGTAGTTGGCATATTGACAACTGGCTCTCGTCATCCACTTTCCCTCTAGTCTTCTTTTTTCCCCTTTCTCTTCCTGCCTCCCTCATAGATTGCTCTGACATGGTTCCAGCCGGTTTATGGCGGCTGACTTGGCACAGTTTAACTAAGTACATTCGGCCTCTTTTACAGACCAGACATTACCTGTTCTGGAAGAGACCCTTGTAAAGTGTGTGTGTGTGTGTGTCCTATAGTGGGGTTCAGGTGACAGGCATTGGATTGACTGTGATGTTACCCAAAGTTGTTGTCAGTTCAGAGCAAACTAAAACCTAAAGCAGGAAGGTTTAAACTGTCAACATTACCTTTTTTTTGTGTGTCTGGAAATAAATGCTGAAAGATAAAAGTTTAGAGCTAAAGCTGTTTTTTCCCATTGTGGCTATAGGTTTAAGTATCCTGCAGCTTACGGCAACATTTTTCTGTAAAAGATCTGAGTAGGCTTAACAATCTGAGTGGAAAATATGTCACTATTGTTTGTAATGACAAGTACAAATTTAGCACAACTAATTATTCGCAGTTAAGGGCCAATAATTATCCCAAATGATCAAGGTTTCTGTAATAAATAATTATTCAGTCTTATATAAACAACAAGCAGTCTCAGCTCAGTCTTCTTCTTTTTTCATTACCAGAATAAGAGTTAATGTACTATATTTCATTTATATAATTTGGTTAAATCAGCAGCCGCAATGAGTTGACACTTTTTTTTTTTTTTTTTTTTTTTTTTTAATGAATAATGTCTCTTGTAGTTTGACTTTAGTTAGGTCTCTTTCACGTCAGTTTTTTAAAATATATTTAAAGGCTTAACTGTTTAATTGTGGATAATGTTATCAAATTTAGAACCCTGTGATTTTAGTCTGCACTTTTCCCTCTTTCGCAGGGTTTCTGTGTTGACTTGAGCCGTACCTATATGGCGTGTGTGAGCGGAGAATTTTGCCAGGCACAGCACCTCACCTCTGTGGAGAAGTGAATCGGCCGCCCCCCAAGGGACTACGCCACCGAGAAACCTCCCTGACTGCCAGCACGCTAGGAATTGCTGACTCTTCCGAAGACCCGCTGGGACATTGCGTAGTCCTTGGCCCGACTGCCCTGACCTGTCCAAACCAATACGAAAAATTGTTGCTTTCCACTTTCTCCTTGAAAAGCCAATCACAAACAACTCTCCTGAATGGGGTAAACTTATTGGATGACTCCTGGATAGTCTCTTCATCATTTCCCCCTTTTTTTTTTTTTTTTTTTTTTTTTTTTTTTTTTTTTTTTCCTACATCCTACATTTTTTGTTTTTCTTTAATTCGTTTTTTACATCCCAAAGTACTGTACCCCCTTCTGTATGTACGTCATCCCATAATTGAACACCTGTTGTCCTCCTGACCCATCCTTTTCCACGGGTTGTCATTTTTATTTATTCTCCCATTTCCTGACTACATAAGTCACTTAGCATTTTTTTTGCTGACTTCTGAGCCAAAAGTCACTTTTGTTTTATAAGAGTATTGTATTGTAATTTTTTTAAGCCGTCTCGCTAACATGAACCGCCCCGCTGCAGTCGAGATTGCCTACGAGTGCATGAGGTTCCTCATCACCCACAACCCCACCAATGCCACGCTTAACAAGTTCACTGAGGTATGTCTTCATCTGTCTGTGTATTTGTGTGTGTTGGTTCTATAAGTCCTCTTCATCTAATCTACTGTCCTTTGACGTCTCCCAGGAGCTGAAAAAGTTTGAGGTGAACACACTAGTAAGAGTGTGTGATGCCACCTATGATAAAGCTCCAGTCGAGAAGGAGGGAATACAGGTCCTGGTAAGAGTTGAATCACTCGCACATTTGTGACGGCCTTTTTTTATCATATACTCAATCCTTCGCAGTTTAAAACTCGTTTTCTCCTCTCTAGGACTGGCCCTTTGATGATGGTGCCCCCCCTCCCACTCAAATTGTGGATGACTGGCTCAAGCTGTTGAACACCAAGTTTCGAGAGGAACCTGGTTGCTGCATCGCTGTGCACTGTGTGGCTGGGCTTGGCCGGTAAGTGACTAGATGTGTCTGCCAAAGGATGTAATAGTAACTCACAAGACAGCTTTGATCCACTGTTGTATGTTCTCTGCTACTTACTCAGCTGACCATCTCTAGTCACAGTGGCAGCAGGCTAGCCAAGAGATCCTGACTTTTTTTCACGGACACCAAATTGGAAGAAGCAGTATACAAACTATCGGCTTCACTCCTGTGTAATGCAGCCCATATGACTTCATCTCTCATTCTTGGTTTCCCCTTTTTTGTTAGTATTGTCTGGTTAGTGTGATGCTGGTGTTTATTTGTTGGACCTGGGTCTGTTTTATCTTCCCTTCAGCAAAGTGACTCAGGGATATATGGACCACATGGAAGCATCCACACACACACACACACACACACACACACACACACACACACACACACACACACACACACACACAGACCGAAGAAAGTATTCACAGTTGTTTAAAACAAGCTAGTTTAGTCCTAATCTTTCACTTGTCTAGGCCTTCTCTCAAACTTCCTCATTCCTTTTGACCACTTGTTGGTTCCTTTGTTTTGACCACACAGCTTAGGCTTTGCTGCACTGTACCTGTACTTCCGTCTCGGTTTTTCTGTGACTCATCTTAAATACACACTAGTGAGTCATTCACATCTTGAATGGTTGTCTTCTCTTCCTGCTCCTGTTATTGCTCTGTAAACAGGCAATCAGGAGGTTTATCCTATCATTAGTGACAGCAGTCTATTGATGCCCTCTGCAAACTAGAAAAAGTGAATAGCAACTGTCTGTTGCTCATAAGGCTGCACAGACAATGTGCAGACACACATGTTATATTGGCAGAGAAGTGTGACAGTGCATTACAAACACTATATGCTGAATAAACAATATAAGTGTGAAAAGAAAGAAAGCAGAAGGACATGACATGGACAAACTAGTGTGAAAAGGTCTTTCCTCACCACAAACTCTCAATAAGCCAATCAGTTCTCAATAGCTTCCAGCATTTGGCATTACTGCAGCATTCCAGAGGTTGTATAATTCCCAGTATTGGTTAGACTGGCATTTTCTAAATTCATGTCTTATTCCTGGTCCCGTGTTTACTGCAATCATCTGGGTTTTTCATAGCCTTACAGTTTGTTCTGCTTTACACCAGGCAACATTCTCGTTAGGCCCTTGGTTTGAAAGCTATGTGTGGTGGTGTTGTTTGTCCTTCTTTTAAACAATATTCTCACCCCTCCTTTCACACTATTGCAATTTGTTTTTTCTTTCTCACATACTGTTCCTCAAAAATTGTCAGTAAAGCCCCTTTCAGACATGAACTCTAGAGGATGGGGTCCTGACATTGTCTGGAGTTTCCCTATCAGACAAGTAACCCACATCGGGAGATAGTCCGTGTGAGATGCATTCTCACTTGTGAAGAAATACTCTAGGTAACTGGCCATCTCGTGCCGCCCGTTGTATTTTTTTTTTGACTATTTTCAGGTCTGCCCTTACTGTCAGAAGTTCACTGAGTTTGTTGTCCTACTAGTTCAACATTGTAGTGTTCGTATGAGTGAATGAGTTTTTCACCTCAGTTGTTTGTATTTGCCTGGGTTTACGGCAGTCACGGGAAACGGACATATTCAGTGACTCACGGTGTATTACCTCCTCTATTCACAAATGTGCTCTGGGAGGAGACAATCCTGACTTTGCACTAGGGAGCTGGGTGGACAAAATCCGGGTAATGTCAGGGCCAACAGACTTGGGTGTTTGCTTTCAAACATACACCCACCCCAGAGAAAGTCTGGAAAATGTCTAAATTCCAGTGCATGTCTGAAAGGGGCTTAAGAGAACAACCACTAAAGAAATGCTCTGTCAGCACTAGGGATTGACCTGCCAAACGATTCAGAAAGATTTTATATTTATTTTTTCTCACTTTATCTCCTCTGGTGAGAAAAGAGAAGGTTGTCTTACTGTAACTTATCGCATATGTGTGTGAGAGTGTGAGGCTCAGGGTGTGAGTACGGTGCCCCAGCAGGGAAACGGTGACCTTGTGCACCCCTGTTGATTTCCCAGGCCAGTTTCCCAGGTTTAAACCCCCTCCTCCCCCTTGTCCACCATATTACTGTGGAACCATGTGAACCTTGGCATTTAATCTTGTCTTCTTTTCTTCCATCTTCGCCCCACTGTCTCCTCGAACTGGTCCAATGGATTTCTTTGCCACTCAGAGCTCCAGTCTTGGTGGCCTTAGCCCTTATTGAATGTGGGATGAAGTATGAGGATGCTGTGCAGTTCATAAGGCAGTAAGTAGCTTCCCTACATTTTTTACACTAGGATTTTCATGAAACTTTATTTATTTTTTTTAATGTAAGTTGTATGCAAAAAAAACGGATAGTAGTAATTTGTTTGACTTAACTTATGAATTTTGGCATTTTTATAATTTACAGTCTGCAAAATAGTTGCTGAAGAAATAGTTGAATGTCTTTGCAACTACTTATTTATTTCTCCCAACACAAAAGTAGTTGAGAGAAGTAATTAATGAGCATCAGTAGTGCTGTTTGGGCGATTTTGTTGCCTTTGGACAGAGCCAAGTTTTCTTTTCCCATTGCCAGAATTGTTTAAAGCAAAGCTAACTGGGTGCTAACTGTTGCCTTATATTCAACAGAGTGGTATTGATTCTCTCACCTCCCTCTCTGCCCAAAACTGACGTAAATGTATTTCTCAAAATGTAGCACCAGATATTTAGTCACTAAAACCATCACTATAGAAAACATTGGAGTGTGTTCTTTTGTTCTGTTTTTGTAGATATAATTGTCTTACTTTCTTGCCTTGTTTCATTCTTCTGCATTTTATAGGAAGAGACGTGGAGCCTTCAACTCCAAACAGCTTCTTTACCTCGAGAAATACAGACCCAAAATGCGTCTGCGGTTCAAGGATACCAACGGCCACAACTGCTGTGTGCAGTAGGCTGCCTGTTAGTGCATGGTATTTTTTTAATGCACATCTTGTGGGGAATCCTCCAAAAAGAGGCGATTAAAAAATGGAGAGTGCTATCAGTAATTATTGTGATGATTTGTTAACACTGAGTCATGGTTAAATGATCAGAGAGCAAGCGAGTGATCGAGTGAATGAATCCAGATCTGGGGATCCACCAGCTGAACCAATGAATGGAAGGTCAAAGCACACAGATAGGCCCGCCTCCCGGTTATACTGTTCAACCATGGGCCAATATTTTAACTCAAGTCCATCCTTATTTTTTTATTTTATTTTTTTTTTGTTTGTTTGTTTTTCTCCCTCAGTTGTAATCATGGGATAACATTTTTCCATTTTGTGAATTTTTTTTTTTTACACAAAATGTTGTGATAAAATGATGTAATGTTAAATGATATTCAGATTTTTATTTCCATTAATTGTTAATATCATTAAGCCAGAATAATGTAACTTTTAAAACATTTTTAAACTTTGAACACTTTGTTATTGTCCATTTTGGTATTGCTTTTTTTTTTTCCTCACAAAAACTCAAAAGGTTCACCAGGAATGCAGTAATGTTTTTCATTTACCCTTCACTTGCTTAAAGTCACTTTCAGTTTAAGGATTCACTGAGTTTGAAAATGTCTGAAATATTTATTCACAAGATATGCTAAGTGTGGCAGTTATGAGTTTGGCAGGGGCAAGGACACTTTGTTATCCAATAGTTTTTTTTTTTTTATTATTATTCTTTGAGAGCCATGTCTGTTTTTCTTTCTGTCTTTTTTTTTTTTTTTTTTAAATATTGTTGGAGTGCAATAATTAGTCCACCTCAGATACGCCCACCAAACCCTGCTGAGCATCGTACAAACACGCACACACAGACACTCATCCAGACAGGTAAACAGAAAAAAAGTGACATCTGCAACAGGTACTTCTCCTGCTTTCATTCATTCTCCCCAACAGGGCTATAATAGGACTTTCCTAAATATGCATACACTCATACACCCACAGTGTAAGATCTAATTTGAAAAGCAAGGTGGAGAAGAAAGAAAATGGTCAGTTTTTTTTATGATTCTACCCATTTTGAAAACATCCCCAATTCGTATTGGTTCTTTAAAAATAAATAAATTGAAAAACAAAGAATAAATGTGTCTCTTCTTTCTGTTTCAGTTGGAGTTAATTAATTAAATAATATTGCAGGCCTTCAATCAGTATTCTTTTCCATAGTGCTTTGGACAAAATGTCATTTTCATTCTGTTTTTGAAACAAAAGTACAATGCCATCACCTTGAACTTTGTGATAAACACCCTGTGTCCTAGACGGTGCGTTCTCATTAGGGCTGTCAGTCAAAGTGTGCCCTACATGTCCTTTCCCCAGTGGATAGTGACTCAGCACCACGTGGAAGGCACAGGACACCAGGGTACTGAGAAATGACTCACAGCCACAACTGATGATCACGACTTCAGTGATTGCCTGAACCAATTCAAAGTGCCCCCTCTGCTGTTTAACGTGTGTAATTGCAAAGGCAACCCTATTAAAAAAAATCAACAGGTTCAGAAAGTAATGTATTAAGTATATAGTTGAACGAAAAAGATAAACCTATAAATCATGATGCCCATTTTACACTAGCAAATGTCTGTGGTTACTGTCCTGTCCACCCGCAGTGTGACAGTCCACAAAGTGGTTAAAGGTGTGTCTTTGCAAAGTCTAAAGATCATAAACAGGGCACCCAGCTGTCAGGTCTGGAGTATGGTGGTGGCTCAGTGTTAGAAGGAGGAGGAATGTAAATGGCTGTTAATATGGTGACTGAAAATACATTAGGTATAAAGTATGGACAAAGTCCCACACCATTTTAATTTTGAGGCTAAAAATACACTCACTGTTACGTGAGCAGGATGGCACCATCGGTTGTTAGTAAAGACAGAAATCCAATCCATTTCTGCTTGATTAGTACGTTCTGCAGCATTCTCATTTAATTTCCCAATAATACCTAAAGAGCTGTGCACCGTGTAGCAGAAGGTAGATAATCATAGCACAGCAAAGACAGAAAATGTGGACTGATTTATGCTGTAATATATTTCTGTTTAAAGATTAGAAAAACACCCCCAAAACTGTAGGTTACAGAGATTTCAGATGCACTTCGTAGTCCACTTCAGACTGTCTCTGTGTACCACGATCACCACCAATGAGAGTCATTAGGGGAACTTAATGGTCGAGTAACTGATGTGAGCCAGAAGACAAATCGGTTCTTGTCATTGTCATTATACAGTGGGTTCAAAAGCCAGCTAGTTCTTTTCTGTGTCACTCCAGTATTTGTGGAGGACTCATCTTGTGCAATGCTAAGACATAAAGTCTGGACTCAAGTTCTACCTTCCTGGACATTCTGCCCTGTGACTTGGACTCATCTCAGCTGGGCACACACTTTCATTGAGAGTGGCAACAGTGCCAAATAGTCTCCCTTTAAGGACCATTTCTACCTCTATGAAAACAACTATTCTGTACACATCAGCAGGTGATTTGTGTACATCACAAACTCAAACTTGTTTTAAATAATTAAAATATCTATAACCTACACCTACAGTATAATTTCAGTGAATCAAGGTTTGTCAATTCCAGTAAATTTTTGTCATATACCCAGGGCTTAACATATCTTTTCCATTCTACACTGTGAATGGGTTAATGATAAATTCAATGTGGACAAGAAACAATTTAAGGGATATTTTCTTCCTGTTGTATATACAGTGAGCACAAGTGAAATAACAGTCAACCTTGAAATGTAAGGGAGATACCAGGGAGATGGTTATTTTTTTTGCCTGGAGCAGGAAATTTGCAATACTAGAGGAACAATGTGTATGTCTTCTGCTTTTCCTTTGGGCTGTTCCCTTTCAGGGTCACCACAGCGAATCATGTGCCTCCGTCTAACCCTGTCCTCTGCTTCCTCTTCTCTTACACCAGCTAACTTCATGTCCTCTCTCACTACATCCATAAATCTCCTCTTTGGTCTTCCTCTAGACCTCCTGCCTGGCAGCTCCAACCTCAGCATCCTTCTACCGATATATTCACAGTTTCTCCTCTGAACACGTCCAAACCACCTCAATCTGGCCTCTTTGACTTTATCTCCAACACATCTAACATGAGCTGTCCCTCTGAAGTCCTCATTCCTGATCCTGTCCATCCTCGTCACTCCCAAAGAGAACCTCAACATCTTAAGCTCTGCTACCTCCAGCTCTGCCTCCTGTCTTTTCTTCAGTGCCACTGTCTCTAAGCCGAACAACATCTCTGGTCTCAATGGTCTGGTCTCACCACCGTCTTGAACACCTTTCCTTTCATTCTCACTGATATTCTTTTATCACAAAACACACCTGACACTTTTCTCCATCCATTCCAAACTGCTTGCACTCGCCTCTTCGACTCTTTTCCACACTCTCCGCTGCTCTGAACCGTTGACCCTAAATACTTAAAGTCCGCACCTTCTTCACCTCTGCTCCCTGTAACCTCACCATTCCACCTGCGTCCCTCTCATTCACACACATGTATTCTGTCTTACTGTGGCTAAGCTTCATTCCTCTGTTTTCCAGAGCAGACCTCCATCTCTCTAGATTTTCCTCCACCTGCTTCCTGCTCTCACTACAAATCACAATGTCACCCGCAAACATAATAGTCCACGGAGATTTCTGTCTAACCTCATCTGTCAGCCTGTCCATCACCAGAGCAAACAAGAAGGGGCTCAGAGCTGATCCTTGATGCAGACCCACCTCCACCTTGAACTCCTCTCATACCTGCAGCCCACCTCATCATGGTCTTACGGCTCTCATACATGTCCTGCACCACTCTAACATACTTCTCTGCCATTCCAGACTTCCTCATACAATACCACAGCTCCTCTCTTGGCACACGCTTTCTCTAAATCTACGAAGACACAATGCAACTCCCTATGACCCTCTCTGTACTTCTCCATCAGCATCCTCAAAGCAAATACTGCATCTGTTGTACTCTTTTTTTACTCTTTCGTTTATGTTCAACTATATAATTAATACACTACTTTCTGTAATCACCATTTTGCTCTTACAATCCATATTATGACAATAATTATTTTTTATTCATTACTTTTCATTGCTATACATCCCACCAGTTTATTGTACTTTTTTTACTCATCTGCGGATTGGTTTGATTCTTTTGGTCAGATTTGTGTTTGTGTGGTTTTCTTTCTTAACATGAATTTTGGGAGAAACATATTAGATAAATTAGAAAAGAAAATTAGACTGAAATGAGAATCCAGCTTTGAGAATCAGAAAGCAGTACGAAAGCAAGCTTTGAGCCGTAAAATTTCTTCTGGGATGTATTTTTATTGCAAGTCGATATGTCTTTGTTTAATGATCTAAAACACTGTGGACACTGGGGCACATATTGTATAAACTTAACATGAGGGTAATAAAGTATGTTGTCACTTTTTTTACACTTGAATTCTCCACAGCCAACAGTAGCCAACTATTAAACACCAACAAGACTGTTTATGCAGGAAATCTAGACACAGTGCTATTTCCCCAGAGATGTTTGAAATGCAACTGAAATCACAGAACTTGGAATTTGAAACTCGCTCACACTTTCATACAAGGCAACACAACATAACGTAAACACTTTTGAGTTATACAGAGAGAATTACAATTTATTTGTATTTAATAGTCCTAAAAAACTCATACTAAGACACCAGCATTTCGAATATGTTTTTTTGCCATTTCATGATTTTAGACAATCAAGATCAAAGAATGAACTGTCACGCTATTTTGTTATTATTATTCAGATTGATTGTGTTTGTGTTGCCAAACTTGTACATCAGGCTCCACTACTGTTGTGTTGATTTGCTGCAATGTGTCATTGACTCAGGTTGGCTTAAGGGCCACATGACAACAAACAGTGGTGCAACTTCATGTGTACCTGCACTGTTGCATTGTTTGCAATGAATAAGTGACCGAGCCGGTCTACACAGTCACCCTGTGACTTTTAACTGAGTTGTATTGGCACTGAAGCTGGTTCCTGCTAATTGATTCTGTGTGGGCTTGTGTGCGCATAAACATCAGTTTTATTGCTAATTTAAGATGTGATGTTTGTTGTGTCCTCTAGTTTAGGGATGATGTATTCATGTAGGCACATGTGTCTGTCTAAATGCTATTAAAAACTTATGACATTTACTGTATACATATCTATATATATATGGAATGTAATGATAATGTCGGAGGCTCCGTGAAGTTTCATGAAAAAAAAGGACTGTATATTACATACATCAGGTCAGGTGTCTAATGTAACATTTAAAATTCTACCTTTATAAAGGTTATGCTTTTCTTTTTGTTTGAGGCTTTTTAGCAGAGGTTTTCATTTAACCTTATGGTTATTTTTCTGTTTGGATTCCTTGAATTCCAGAGCAATACACAGAAAGTGGTGTTTCTAAAAAGTGTCTACCATTTACTATAAACATGCTGTACAAATATTAATCACCCATTACCACAAAAGGAACATTATGACCTTCAGGGAGGCAGGACTGTTGAAAGTGACCAGTTTGAACAAGGAGGCAGGTGTAGATCTGTAGTCTGTCTGCAGCGACAATAGTTTTTGTTGTTGCCACATTTACATTTGTTTAGATCGGGTATCATTGCTCAATCTGTGTCTATGTGTATTAGAAACTGCAAAGTCCTGAGCTGAAAATATTCACTACATAACATTAACTAAGGGTTTCAGTGTAATGCTTAGTACAGTGTCTCCTAAAGAGTCATGTGACATCCATAGACTTAGTAGTACTTCTATCTTTGCTGTAAAGGACGCAGAGGAAAAAAAAAACAGAGGTTTAGATTTTGATCTCCTTCAGTATTCTGCCATTTCCATAGCTGATCTAGGCCATGCTACTAAGCAGCCAACGCTGCAATGTGCCATTGTGAATCGTGGCCCTTTAAAAATGCATGTTCGCTCTTGGCTCTGTATCTTTAATGAGGTGTGTCTGAAATATTTGATAGCCTTGTGCTCATTTGAAAAACAAATACATTTATTTTCATTAATATTTGATACGGAAATGAATATATGTAAAACACATACATTAATTAGTCTGTTTTGATCAATTGTCTCTGTCTGATGCAGACCAAGTATTTCCGCACAGTAACTCCCCACAGGCTACACTGCTGCATATCATTCTCTGGTGCTTCAGAGCAAAACCATTTAATTTTCAAAATGGGATTTAGCATCTTTTAAGACTATCCACACTCAAAGAAATTATCAATTTTCACTCAGCAGTGAGGCAGAATTATAAAAAGGGACGTTTGTCACATTAAAATGTATTGCTTCAAGGATAAATGAATAGGGATGTAAAAACCACAAATGTGGCATTGCAGATAGTAACTGTGACAACTGAGAACTGACTTTGCCTTGGAGACTCACAAACACTGCTGTATTGTCAACTGAGGTTACACAGGACATTTTATTCTAAATTTTAATAAAGCAAACACATGCTGGGCATTTTAGAGGATAATTGCAGCCTGAGCAGATTAAAATTGACCATTTTGCAGGCAAACGCACACAAAGACAACAATAAAGGATTCAGTTTGTCTCCACACGACTGTTATTCCTTCGAGCGCAGTGACTGTTCACATACAGCAATTAAACATTCACATTGGGGAAAAAATAATTAATCCTTTAGTAAAATGACGAACATTTCCAAAGAAAATACAAACATTTAAAAATGTTTCTGTTTTCATGGGCTTAACAAGTGCTGTTTGAGGAGTTGTTTGGGGAAGACTTGGTCTCATGACTCATAGGTTTTGCAAGCCGTAATCACATCCTAATGTACTCTCAATGTAAGTGCCATTTAATGAAAAGCTAATTTGAACATTTATCTGAAGCTAAAATAGTCTTAGAGAAATCAAGTGGAAGTTTAAAGGAAACAGGAAACAAAGAGGAAACAGCCTCCTAAATAGAAATGAACTTTTGAAGAGAACCAATTGATTTGTGTAACTCAGGCTGCTTAAGCCCCATTAGCTTCAGATAAAACATTTTACTGATCACTTACACAGACAAACCATAAGGAGTGTTTTAAAAACCCGGATGAACAGATGAAATATTTTAGTAAACAAACTTTCATGTTCTCTAAATATTGTTTCCAGAAATATTATAGACCTATCATTCAAACTGATATGTCTTTCAGCACCTCCATTTTGTCAACTAATTCAACATCCTTGATCATTGTTTAGACTGCTACTTAGATTAACCTTTCATGTTTAGCATTTTATCTGCCTGGATATTAGATATATTCAAGACCTTTCATGTTAACTGTTAACTAAACAAACTCGTTCTTGGATTTCCATACTTTAGAAAGCATTGCAAAACAAACAGTGTGATGCCTCATCTGCCCACCAGATGGTGATGGAGACCTATATGAACGGCATAGTTGCACATGGAATAACCACTAGAGTGCAGTACTAGTACACCAGTCTCTCAGATGCCACTGGTGAGCTGCAGTGCTGAGAAGTATGATATATTCCATCTGGCAGCACCTTGGACAACGCCAATCTGGTGAGTCATTCTGCCACTGTATTCAGGATGTTAGGAATCAGCAGCGGAGGCCGTGCAATAATTAATAACCATATATTTAGTGTTTGTGGATAAAGGAGAGGGGAAATGGAGCATGTTTAACTTCTCTGTGACTCACCCTTACTTAACTCTAAGGGAGGACTGCACCAAGGAAAATGCGCTTCTCTTTGTACAAATGGAGCTGAGTGCTCTTTGACTTGGCACATGGAAGTATTTAATTTTTACAAGTTATAAACTGGAAATTTCTGACTCCTTCCCTGCAGATGACACCAAATTAAATCAAAAAGATCAATGGCTTTTGGCTTGTCCCTTCAGGGGTCCCCACATTAGAACATGTTCTGCCTGTTGATTTTGGCATTAGTTTTTTACACCGCATGCCCTTCCTGTTGCTACCCTCCCAAGGTGGCCCTTGATGGCTGGGTGGGGCCACGCCTGGTATATCAGATATTGTCATTTTTGCCATGACAGGTTCGAACCCGTGGCTTTCTACATCCCAACCCAATGGTCTACCCATTGAGCCACCAGGCCCCCACGACACCAAATTCAAAGTTGTTTGTTTATATCAGCAAGCTCTCAGATGTCTTGCCAGAATACCATGGATGCTTATTGAAAAAGAGCTGAGGACAGGGGAATCGCATATTTTAAAGATTCTTTTATGCGGAGCACTCGTTTGGCACAGAACAGCTTTATGTGGGTGAATCTTATTGTGCATTGCTGCTTTCTGCCCTTGGCTCCATCACTGGGAGCCCAGCCAGTGTTGATGAGTGTGAGTGGATAGTGAATGACAGGCCAAGACACTGCCAGTCAATCAGCAGGGTTGTCTGGTCCCACTCCTTCTCTCCCTAGGGGATAAGATATGTGTCACCCTCCCATGGGGCTTCTCACCACGAAGCTGCCTCCATCCTCCCTCTACTGTGCCAACTGCTCCCTGCGTAACTGTGCTTCTCCTTGCTAGTTTGTCTACTCTATTCCCTTTGACTCATCTCTGCAGAGGTCGTCTCTTCTCGACTCTTCTCTGCCTACATCGTTCTTCTCATCTTTATTCACCCGTTTGCTTGTCAGTCCACTGCTGATTTTCAACACCACCTGCTTCTTCATTTACAGCTTCACCCTCTAACTCCCCGTGGAATCATTCATTCACTTTTTCACTTCTACCCCTCGAAAACCACCTCTTATTCACTGCCTTACTCTCTTCAAATCTTCCTTTTATCTCAGAGCTGGTAAAAGACAAAAGCTGAAGCAGCAAGTAGACAGCAGATGAGTGGTGTGTGATTGCCATTCAGCTGGCTGACCTTCATTTATTTGCTCAGTGAAAATAAAATAGCGATCCAGAGCCGAAGAGAAGGGGGGCTTGGTTAGGCCAAAAGCATTTTTTCTCCCTCTCTTAATGCACTCAGCAGCAGCCATATCAATAGCCCCAAAGCAGCCCTGAAAGACCAATGTATCCTGGCACAGCATGCGTTAAGTGGCTGGTTTAACAAGCCCCGCTACTAATTGGCTGTGTTTGAGTTTTCTGTTCATTAGCGGTTAGGGTCATGCTATTCCAGTAGACAGGGGAATAGGGGGTTTCTTTTGTTTTTAGTCTCTGTCTTATCTCTCTCTGTGTCTTTTTTCCTGTCTAACTTTAGTTATGTCCATCCCTCAGATTAGCAGGAGATATTTTATGCCACCAGAGCTGAAGCTCCACTTCATAAAGTGGAAAAAGTGTTATGCAGCCGCATACATATCTGCACATTACATACACTGTCTAATTAGCAGCTTTTCCTCATTCCTTTACCATGTTGTGAAGAAGTAAGACAGTGGAGAATCAGCTCTGACCTTTAGAAATATGTGAGCACTCACATCCACACATATGAATTCAATGTAACAAATTGAAGTACAGCTGCGTCTAACAATGATGATTTACTGTTTACAGAAATTCTTTCTTGATTAATCATTTGATCTTAAACTGTGAAAAATCCAAAAATCCTAGAAGTATTTAGTGATGCCATCAGATCTCTTGTTTTGCCCATCCACTTATTTTTTTAGATAAAAAAGTGTGACATCCTATATCCAATTTTAGTTAGGAAAATGGCTTATACGATTAATAGAATATCAAAATAGTGACCAGCTAATTGCAGTCGAAGTGTCTCTAGGCAAGACAATGAACCCCTAACAGCCCATTACCATCCTCAGCTGTGCAGTGCCGGTCCAAGCCCGGTAGATATTGGCCAGGGTTGCGTCAGGAAGGGGATCCGGATTAAAAACTGTGCCAAATCAACATGCAGACAATGAGCCGCTGTGGCGACCCTGTACTCACGGGATAAGGGGAAAAAAGTAATTGTAATCTCTAGAAACATGGATGAATTACTGACTGGGCACAGGCCAAGTGGTCTGAGGGGTCAGGGAGCCCTGTGACCGTTTATATTGCTTGTTTGAAATAGCTCAGTTAAAACAGCTAAAAAGACCCAAAGGAAATTACTTAAAAAATATGACTTTGAGGCATAAAACGACCACACACAGACAAAAAACCTTCAAAAACAAATGTAAAATATATCCAAAAAAGGAAAAAAAAACTGTTTGTGACTCAGCCTCTCAGGCTTTATGAGATGCATGTTCATAAATGTTTCTACTCTTTGAATGAGTCCATATGCAATTCTCACATTTCCATCATTGTTAAACTTGACAAATATTAATTAAAATTTACACCCTGCCTTGGTGGTTCACTGGTGTTTCCATGACAGATCACCTTTTTGAGGTCAGCTGTCAAAACAGTCTTTGCAGAGGGCGTCAGTATCCTCAGTGTAATCTGTTCTGGCAGACAGCTGATCCCTGCTGAGTGCAATGGCTGCCAAGGAATGCGGTCTGAATGCCAGCGCTTCCCTCCAGTCTCTTGCTGATAATGAGCGAGCCAATTCCATCTCTGGGGTCAAACTGCTAATCAAAACAAAGGCAATTGCTATTCTTCTGCAGCATGCAACAAACACTCCACCAGCTGACTTACAACCTCGCTTTACAAGACCATGTCTCTGGGATAGTCCTTGTTTTGACTCACGTGATTCAAGCAAAGTTTACTCACAGTAAGGGTCACATTACTGACTGAGTCATTCTTTCTTTTCAGGGCCGCCCTTTTCCACCTTTGACTCTTGGTACAATGCTTTGCTTGTTGACTGCTGCCGGAATAATATTCCGGGAAGTGGATGAGAAGGAGTTGGAGAGGTGATCACATCATTATCTCAAAGCTACTCTCCTGTTGTGGGCAGATCAAAGTGGAAATTCTGCAAGGTCTCAGAATATGTGCACACCACATTGCTGTAAAGAAGGATACTCAAATGTCGATGAAATGAAAGCTCTCTTCATTAATAGATGAAAGGTTGTTGGCCTAACTCATCACATTGAGTTTCAAAAGGGCTAATCAGGCCCAGAGCAACCCAATTAAAAGTTATTATTGCAATATTGAGTATCAGGAACATGTATATGGATAGGAGTAATTTGTCATTTTGGGCTCATGGATTATTTGCTTTCATGCTAATAATCATTTCTTCCTGTTTCTAGTCTTTATGCTGGAATTTGCTAACCAGCTGCTGGTTGTATCAATAGTATTCTCAACTAAATCTTGGTAAGAAAGAACGTGTACTGTATTTATTTCTATCCTCTATCACTCTTTTAAGGTCCCACTGTGTGGCTACACATTCTGATATAAAACAAATATGTTTTTTTTTTCAAAATCTCTTAAATGTAAGAAAACCACCTGAAAAGTTGTAAGCGAAGGAACTCAGATACTTCATCTAGTGTTCTTCACTCTCTAAGAGAAATACATGCCGTGAATGAATCACTTACAGAACAAAGTACACTAACCTACTCAACTGTGCAACTTTGAAGCAAAGTTATTTAAATGCAGACTCGACTGTAGCTGGCACAGTCGGAGGTGCACGTTGAGCTCATCAGTGTGTGAGACTGAGGAATCTGCAGGAGCTGTGCAGCTTCTTGTGGTAGCTGTGATCATTAGTGACGTCTGGCTCCTCACAAGATAAAAGTACAGGCACTAATGTTTTCGTTAAGTGACAGACATACATCTGCCTGAGAAAAAAAACCTTTAATCTCTGCAAAATCTCTCTTTTGGTTGCATTACGCATCCTTAAAAGAGGTTCTGACAGCAGAAACCTTGTCAGCCTGTCAAGAAAAACACCTCTGCTTTTCTGTAATGTTTGTTACTGTAAGTTGTCCATATGGTGGCGATTTGTTTTATACTTTGTTCAAACCTTTAAACATTCTAAACCAGGTTTGGCAATATCACATTTTCATGAGTGCAAATCTGGTACTTTGGGCGCAAAAGTTCAAGGTTTATAAAGAGCTTGTCTGTGTGTAATTACAAGCCTTAATTTCTGCATTGGTCGTCATTGATTGCTTTCCTTTGCACCTCCCTGTCTGTGTTCACTTTTCAGTCCACTTGCACGTGTTAAGTTATTTTTATCCCGTCTGCAGGAAAAAGGCAAGAGACGGTGGCATTTGCTGATTGCTGATACTGAAGGCACCACATGTAGCAGGACTTGCATACTTAATGCCAGAAAACTGGAACTCCGATTGCAATCACAGGGATCGAGCAAGGGAGGCTGTGGGAGGGAACAAACAATAATACTTCCAAATACAACAAGTGTAGTTTACAGAGGGCACCAGAGACAGGGAGTGGAATCGGTGAATGGGAGGCCACCTTAATTGACAGCTGATTCTACATAGTGGCATTCCAACCTTTCCTGGTTTGTTTTTCCTCTCTGCGTGCATATACACGGTGATCCCCAAAATGCATATACAATTCATCTTTGTTTCTGCAGCACAGCCCATATAGAAGCATTGTATAAGCCTATTTAGCATTCCAACCATTTGCTGCACTGGCAAACATGCACCGCTGTCAAGATGTATGGCAGGTTTACCTGTCGGTCGAGGTAATAGGAGAAGCCGGTGAGGAAATCAGAAGGTGACACAAGGTTGAGGAATTGATGAACTTGTCTTCATGCAAATACACTAGTGCAGTGTTCTGTGTGTGTTTCCTCAAATGGTAGCATTGGAGTCAATTATCCTAACAAACACCAGGATATGGGAATAAACAGAAGAGGGAAGAGAGGATACCTGTGCGGCCTTACATGCCTACCTAGTTAATCTATGGAAAATGTGAGTCTGTCTTTGCTAAATAAAGCTCCATAGCTCCATAGTGTTTACTGTTAGATGACTGCTCCACATTCAAGGCCAGACACCTAAGGCTTTGTCTTCAGCTGTCTCCAATACTGAGAGGAAGAAGACAGGAAAAGGTCTTGGGAAAGGTCTGGCAAGGGCTTGGCCTCTTGTAGCTAATCAGGCTCTCTCTCCAGGCTGCTTGTCCATACAAAGCTTTTGCCTCAATCTGACTACGGAAACTTGTTAGGACATAAACTCCCAGTGACAAACTGTGTAGTTACCCTAGGCAAGTGCACATGGAGGCCTGTGCATAGTTTGCATGCAGCACACTCAGTCATGCAAAAAGACAACATGACAACCAGTGGATTTTTTCTATTTTCCTCACGCTACCTTATTTGAGCATTCCACGCACTCCCTGGAAGACCCAATCCTCCATTCTCTCTACCCATTTTCTTTCACAAGGCTGCAGTCTATTCTCCTGCCCCATCACTAGTAAAGCTAGAGAGGCATGGTTGAACGTTAAATGACAGTGTTCAGAGGCCCTACATCCTGAAATGCCCTCAGCATTACCTTCACAAAGGTGTGGCAGACTGTGGCTGTTGACTTGATCGAGTGTGGCTATGACAACTGTAATTATCTGCTGACAAGCCACATATCAGCGTCTTTAGTAACAGACCTTTGAGGAGAATCTTCAATTCACCCATGGAACATGATTACATGATTATTTTGCAGGGAAATTCAATCCTGCAAAAGCATTGGCTGTTGTGTGGAATCACACGGGGGCTATCTTTGTTTCATCGAGCTGTGTGAAAGAAGTCCAATGTAGTACAAGTTTGGAATTGCATAATCGCAAAGCACAAAAGTTTCCTTTGCTGCTGCAAGCGCCATCACTGATTCCATAAGCGCTGCAGTCAATAAATATCTGAGACAATCTCCGCCTTCCACCCTTATATCAGACAGACTCTAAATCCAGTCTGGGATGAATTCACTGCTATCTGATCCCTGCTGTCACATTCTCTGCAACACACACACATCTCAGTACACACACCGTACCTACCCAGCTTGCATGGTTACCTCTATATTTCATAATGCGTCATGTTCCAGTGTGAGATATGGTCCCTGATTTCATTTATGTGGTGCAATGGTGGCTCTCTTATCTGTGCTGGAGTGAAATAGCTGTGGATCAATGTCGTTAATATGTCAGTCTCAAACTGATGGAGTGTTTACATGCTGTAGAGAGCAAAAGTGAAGCATTTGGAAACTGTGTTGTTAAAGGAAATTTTAGATAAATGTAGACATTTTTTCTTGTTCTGTCTGAATTTGATTGGGACTTAAGTTCCTTCGTTCCCTCTGAAGTTGTGGCCGCTAGGTTGGATTGACTGGTGTCAAATATATGTGAGGATTTAGGCTTTGATTCTTGAGATTTCGGTAACAAGGACTGCTCTCAAACTGGTATGAGTTCCCAAAGTTACAGAAGTTTGTGGGACTACAAGATCTGATCTGCTTGTTTCGGGGCAAGTGTAAAGCAGGGTTGGTGGTTGGATCACAAGCTTCTCCTTTTGACCCCAAAGTCTCCTTGGGCAACAAACTGCTGCACCCTGAACTTAGTCTTTATGTTTATTTTGTGCTTAAAATCACCACTGCATGTAAAAATTGTACTGAATGTATATAAATATACTTATTAATCTAACCACTTAATTATTTACAAAGCCATTCACATGCACCCTTTGTTTTCACCGGCTTGCTTGTACTTAATAGGCATATGCTATATTTAATTATCATTATGCAGCTTTGTTCGTGCCTGGGTTTGAATATGTATCTGCTTGGTTCATGGTGTGTAAGTGCTAAGGCTCAAGCCAGTTACCTCCCCATGGCTCTATCTGGCCACTGAAAATTGCCCAGATAAACACAACCGGTCCACTCAATTCAATGTAACAAATATTATTACAATTATGTCCACAGTTGTTAAGGTGGAGGTGCTGTTACAAGGTCTTGTGACCCAGACTTATTGAATAATTTCTAACCAGTCCGAGAAGTCCAAAATCAGGGATGGACTCCAGGGACTTATGTCTGTCCTGCCCTATGAAAATGACCTTCCTCCAATACTCTCACAAACTTTCAAGCTCCCAATGGTGGCATTAGCTAAGACAAAATACAAAACAAAAACAGGAAAAGAAAGAAAATAAGCAAAAAGAAACCAACACACTAAATTAAACATGAATTCTCTTTCTTCTCTTTTAGCAGAGTTGAGAGGGAATAGGAATATCCAACAGACGGCGATTCAACTTTAATTATGTGTAATTGTTAAGTTACATAGCATTTTTATTTATTCTAATTTCATTAAGACTAAGACCTAAAGTGCTTTGTGAACCACTGTAGAAGACTGACAACTTTAGTGCTTTGATAATTAGGTAGCAATATCAATACAAATTCAGATAAGTGTTAACAGTGGTACAGAAAAAGATCAGCGTTGATGAGAGTACTGATGAATATGTACGTGTATGTATGAATGTGTAGTATGTGAAAACCTAATCATACTACAACACTAATTCAAAAAGTTGGGACGATGTTGAAACTGAGACATTTTACCATTTCATGGAAAATATTAGCTCATTGCGAATTTGATTACAGCAACACATCTCCAAAAAGTTGCAAGAGGGGCAACAAAAGGTCAAAAATGGAGGAGCATTTGACAACTAACTAGGTTAATTGGTAACAGGTCAGTAACATGCTTTCTAGAGAGTCAAAGTGTCTCGAATGTAAAGATGAACAGAGGTTCATCAATCTGTGACAAACTGCATCTAATAGTTGTGGAACAATTTCAGAAAGATGTTCCTCAAATTAAAACTGCAAAGACTTTGTAGCTCCACCATCTACATTACATAATATCATCTCTGTGCACAAGGGACAAGGCCAAAGGTCAAAACTGGATGCACGTGGTCTTCGTGGCCTCAGGCTGCACTGCATTGAAAACAGGAATGATTCTCTACTGAACATCACTGCATGGGCTCAGGAACACTTCCAGAATCACTGTCCGTTAACACAGTTCACTGTGCAATCCACAAATGTAAAAATGGGACAACATTCCTCTCCTGAAACCCCACCAACTAGTCTCCTCACTGCCCAGATGTTTACAGTTTTATTTACGTTTAACACATCGTCCCAACTTTTTTGGAATCGGGGTTGTAATTCCTAGTGATTCGTGTGAACATACAAATAATTGCCTGTTGAGCGTAGGGTATATTTTTAATGAACATGTTTTAAATTGTGTCATAGAAGCGAAGCTGTGAGGCTCAGGTGAGATGTGAATCACACTGATTTTTGTAAACATTTTCACTTTGGCATTAATCTGTGTGAAATCATGAATTTTTCTTTGAGATTCCAGTTCTTTTTTGTCTATTTGGTTCATCTGTATTAAAATTTGTTTCGTTTTTTTAAGTTTAGTTTTATTTTGTTCTTTTATCACAGACAAAAATAATACATGTCAACCAGCTACAAACTACAGCAGAGACAACACTTTCATGTCCTTTTCAGCCCTATTTGCAATTTCATTGAGACAAGTTGTGTCTAATTCCGAAAGTTCATAGGGCAAAATGGTGTTTGGTTCCAGTCGGCGGGAGTGTATGACAATCTTTATTCTTTCAAATCTTTAGACTGCTGCAAATCACACAAAAGTCAAACAGGATAGAATGCAATCAGTGGGTATTTTATTAATCAAAATACCTCAGGATCTTAGAGCTCCCTTTTCTTTTTATATCAAATCAAATTATTTATTTCCATCTGTTATTGAATGCTGTGGGTTTTGTGCTGCTGTTGGCTTTGTGTTCAGTAATTGAATCTGATGGTCTGGTCCAGATGGAAACTTTGTATTCTGTGAAACAACAAGCTGAGCTGTTGGCTTACGGAGATAGCGAAGAGAAATCACAGACATCTACGCAGCCGTCCCAACCTCACCAGCATAACTAATCATCGCACAGCTTACTGCCTCTCATCAAAGCAACAGAAACATGTAAGGGTTTTTAAGTCGACTGTACTTGAAGCATTGCTGTGCATCAATGTGTTTGCCCAAATATAGACCAACGCTATATATACTTGCACTAAATCAGTCAGCTAAAATCTCTGTTCCAGTCGGAGCTCGACGTGAATATAAACATCTGGGCTATCTGTCAGGATCAGCAGTGAGCTTACAACTGGATCAAAATCACATCCACAGTGTCTGAAATGTGACAGAGTGTCAATGTGCATTTTAGCTAGAAATCATTTTGCTTCATACAGACACTGTATATTCATATCACTCCATCATAGTTACACTTAAAAGATCTGTCGCAGCTGCTTTTTGGTTTCTTGGCATTTTATACTCCACTCTATTCACTACTTCTCTTCTTGCTCAACATAAGCAGTCCACTTATTCCCTAAGGTTAAAGCAAACTGTATAATAATGTCTCTGAATACCAGATATGGAGTTTTAACATTTGAAATTATTCCATAATTTCGGACTAATGCGTGACTAATAGCTTTCTTGCGCTTTCCGTCTTTCTAGCCTATCTCGTCCCCTCCTTCCTGCTTCACTTGGTTCTCACTTATTAATAGCCTGTTTTCACTCCTTCGCTTCTGCAGATGGTTCAGAGATGTGGCGAAAAAACATCGGGAAAAGGCAGGGGATAAAAAGCTGCCACTTTGCTAAAGGAAGTTTTAATTGGAGCCCAAGAGAAAAGGGCTTTTGGGTTTTTTTGCAAATTCTCTCTGCTCTCTATGGACGAGATGAGCAGCAATCTAATGACCAATAACGTTAACCGGATACAGTTAAGTTGACAAAAATTTAAAACAGGGAGGTGTCTGGGGCGTTTATGAGAAGTCTGCGTGTGTTTGTATTTATAAAACAGTGGGCCTTTATGTAGGTCTTATGAAATCAGTCATGGTGTTCCACTGTCACTCAAGATTTCATCATGCAGTCTGAGATGTCCCAGAAGACTTGGATGGGGCTAACTGAAGAATAATATGTTATGCATGTAAATAGAAATTAAAAAGCATTGGCATGAATAAACCATGGCTGGATTTCACTACAACCCCAGAACAAAAATTATTCTTCAAGTCTTTGGGAGTCATTTTTAAATTTGTCTCCCCCTCTGTGTCCCTTCTCAAGCTGTTGTCTCACTCCCTTGGCCGCCATTCCACTCTCTCCTGTCTCTTTCTCATAGTTCATTCATACTAGTACTGGCTCATGTTGAGTTTCAGGCACAGCCACAAACTGCCAGCAGCGCTCGGCTTAAACTCTAAAGAAATGTCTGTCAAAAGTCGGGTGAGCGGGAGGAGCAGTGCATAACAACAATGGCGGCGGGAGTGACCTCTTGACAGACTGACATCACCAAGAGTAATTGCCTGTCATGTGCCATACTGTTTCACATTTCACATGAAAGCCCCTTGTTATTCATTTAAACTTAAGCTGGGGTGGCCAAGGTCACTGCACTCGTTCTGCAAAGAGAGGGATAATTGAACGCCACACCTTCTCTCTGGACTGGCGAAGGATGGAGTGTCAAGAATGACTGGAGGTTAAGAAGAGAAAGACATTTGAATTTGAATACAGGTTGATGGCGTTGGTGAAGTGTTTACACAGTAAGTGTGTGGGTTTGGGGTGACTCTTTCTCCCGATCGTCATTTTCTCTGATGCTCGCTCAGTCCCTCATCTTTCTCCTTCTTTACCTCTCTCCTTCCAGCCCTGCAAACAGGGAAAACCCAAATTAGATGGGAGACTATCTAATTAGACTTAATCTGGCCTACTGACCATAGTGACACCCACCAGTCCCTCATATTGCTATTAGGATTTTTTTGTAGGATAATGTTGAGTTAGCGTCAAATATACACTCAGCACATTTGCGCTTTTATGTCAAGCTTGGTTTTATTTAATTTATGTGCGTACATCAATTGTGGCTGTCATTTTACAGTATATTCATAGTAAGTTCATATAGTAATGAACTTACTTTTTATTTTTATCTCCATATAAACATGAGACGCGTTAAAAAAATGTGAACCACTTAATAGACAACACTTCATACATTCACTTAATACCGAATGTTGTCTATTAAAAATAAATAATTTGAACATATAAGACGTGAATATCAATGGAAACATTAAAGAATGTGTGTATTTTATATTTAGAAATGATATATTACAACCTCAAGCCATTCAGTAATAGATGTTTTAAATAGTCATGTCTAGTTGAAGGCCACGGACATGAAAAATGTCTGAAATGTTGAAAGTGGATTAAAGTGTTACAGAATATGCTCCCGTTTCTCTCTTGGATTTTTGTTACTCTCAACACCAAACAGAAGGCAATGCTGAATCATCAGACTTTAGAACAATATTAATAGTGTGTGTGTTTACAGATTTAGATTAAATATCAAAGATTCATTGCTGTCTGATCATTTAAGTTGCTTTACCAAAAGCTCCTTAAATCATCAGAAAAGCAGCTCTGTGTTGGGGTCCACACAGAATACGTCTAACCAGAGCACCTCTGTGGACTCAGACGAACCTTGCCTGCACAATCAATACTAAACAAGTAGTCACATGCATGAGTCAGAAAAATATTGAATTTTCTTCCCAAAAAGACCCTTTTTTTCAGGATGGTGGGTTTTTTTTCTTAAAGTGTAGACTGAATCAATTCAACAAGAATCAGTTTGTACAAAAAAACTGACCTGATTAAAGTAAAAGAATGTGTGTTTAATCAGACCTGCATGAGACAGATGCTGCTGATAATCACCCTGTAAACCACTTGTAAGTGTGCACAGTACAGCTGTATTATTAATGAGAAACATGCAAAAATGGTGACCCTTCAAGATCAGCAAAAACACAATGTAAGGAATATTATGTACATTAATTAATGATGAAATAGTTATCTGTGATGAGATACTCAATAACAAAGTGTGAGTATCCATGTGTGACTAAACAAATGGCCTGGAGAGACACAGGACAGCCGTCCCTGTTGCAGCCCCCTGCCAGAGCCAGAGGATGTATACAAATTAACGTAGAACCTTCAGCACAGGGAGAACTTACCAAATTTTAGACTGAGATAAATCACTATCGGTATAAATTATTAAAAAGAAATATGTATTATGTAAATTTAAGATTTTTATTATTATTAATATTGTTATACAAATATTTTGTAGTTGCAATAAGTCAGATCATTCCAGCACAGGATGAATTTTTACTTCCCTATATTTATTCATGACTTTGTGAAGTTACAATTTGTAATTTATTTTTTTTTGTTCAGAATATATAAATTTTGTAATTTGTATTTGTTACACTAAACAAAGACATTTTAACAGATTATTAATGCACAGTTTCTTATCTGATGTTTAAATTTAAAATTTACCACCTATTTTATTCTAAATTTGTCATCATTCTTGCATGTGTGCTATGATGACAAATAACTGCACTAAGTGAAGTCCATTCATTCATTGTTACTTACTGTCTGCGGCAATTTTGCAGAAAAATAATATGTCCATCTGCCTCATCCTAAATTAGGCATCTGCCGTTGTAACCAATAGACACCTGGCATTACCATGACCTGTATAGAAAAGGAAAAAAAAGGCAATGCAAGGTGAAATGTCACGTATTATGATTGTAATGATCACATGTGGAGGTGTTCCAGCTCTGGTGGAGTATGTTCCCTCAGCCAGGTGTAAATGCCATCTATAAAGTGTGACTATATGTTAAGAGAAAGAATCCACCCAACAAGCTGAAAGGTCACCTCCTCCTATTAAGTCAAGCTATTTGAGTAAAGCTACAAGTAGTAGGTCTGGGTTTAAAATTAATTTGCATATTAAGATGCTATTAAGAAGTTTACTTAACAAGTTCAAAAAGCTGATTGAGTGTGATGGTTCTTCTTGGCAACAGTGTCAGCTGTTTATGGAAATGACACTAATGACTCATCATTAATATGGTAATGATTTATTAATGTGAAAATCTTTTCTGATCTTGCAGCCTTTTATATGGTTATTATTATTTATGTTTTTGCATTTTGATGATTGAGGGAGCTGGAGAATGGGAAGAAGGCAGGGTGGAGAGAGCAACGGTTGCAGAGGTGATGTGATAAAAGATTCATAGTGCAGCAGAGCCCAGGTCAGCTGGGGCCTCTACAGCCTTTCTATCTAAGCATCAGCAGCTTATCCAACTCTTCATGTGGAGGTTATCAGAAAGAAATAAACAGAGACATATTGTAGACAGACAAAGGCCGTCTGATGAGGATATGTTTATGACTTTTACAGTTACCGAATGAAATGCACTTAAAAACATATAATGTTAACGTTAATTAGCTTAATGTATGTTTGTGTCTCATATTGTTTCAATGTACAAATAGTATATCAACTCCTCTGTGACCTAAAACCCCCTGTTTTTGCGTCATATAGTGTACTCTATGTGTGCTGTATGGAAATGCCAAAAGTTGCACATGGCCTTATTGAGATAAGAGCATGTGGCAACACTCCCCACCTTTAGCCCATAAAGCAGTGTTTCTGACAGTGCCAATGAATATGTTACCGGGTCGGTGAGATTAAGAGGGACAGGCAGAGCGTTCCATATCAAATCAGGCGGAAGCCATTTCCACCTCTGCCATACATTTATCTTCCCGTGTCAGGAGTTTTTTTTCCCCCTCCCCACCGTACTCTCCCTCACACTGTCAAAACAACACCCTTGGCATCTATTTGATTTCTTGTATATTGCTCTTTATTCACTCACACTAGAGAAGCAGAGAATTAGAGTATAGGGAGAGAGGTGAGCGATCTTGCGATGAGTTAGCCATGATTTATTATAGTACAAACTGCAAAAAAGACCTTTCATTAGTCAAACTTTTTTTTCTCCAAGAATGGTGCAATGGTGATGTATTGCCGACATTACCTCCTCACTCTGATTTGATGTTGGCACAAGCAGCCATAGTGAATTTTGTTTTCAGGTTCTTTTCTTGGTGGTAGAGGTGGGAGAAAATGTGCTTCAGCATCAGTGAATTCTCCACACCTATGTGGTATTTTTAGGGCTACAAAGGCTTGATGGCATACAGGGAGAAATGTCATTGGTTTTTTTGTTGTTGTTGCTATTTTCAGCACCAGTAAGAATGCAACGCCAGGCTTCATGCACCATAGCAAAGAATGGAGACAAAAGTTAAGTTTGACATTTTCTGATGAAAGGGAAATGGGATACTGCTGACACTATGTAAAAATGTATATCAAAATGTTTGAAAATGCACCTAGCGTTTCCTTTTTCATTTTTACTTATTTGAGGTGGGTGGTAGGGAGCCTGGGAAGAGACATGAGAGAGAAGAAACACAGATTAACTTTCCTTGTAAATATACTTCAGTTGGTCACCATGGAAATGACAAACGTAGTTTTCACTTAAATGGACACCTAAAGGGGATACCAGCTTTTCTCATTAACGACAAAATGGCACTCTAGGGTTTTGTTTGCGCCAACTAGTAATCCGTGTGCTCTTCTCGCATCTAGCATACAGCCATGGGTACTTGTGAAGTTGTCTAGAGTTCTGCAGTTGGTTGTGAACAAAATCAAGCACGCCCGCCAAGTTGGAGTACGCTTTGCGGCAGGAGTACTCGCTTGCACTAAGTATTCTCTTCAGGTGTCTCTGACTGATGAGAAAATTGTATTTACTGCCAAGCACTGAATGACTGGCTTTGTATTTGAGGCCAAGCTCAAAATACAGCTCTATGAAAGGCTCCATGTCCCCTCCATTGTTGTCTTTTCATGGTGGTTAACTGACCTGGGAGACAGTTTTTTGTTCAACCATCCGTTTTTTTCTCTCACATGTCCCTTCCCAGGCGCCGTAGGTTGATGCTACAGTATAGATGCAGCTTACCAAAAATATAATTTATTGGAAATCAACACTTTTTTGTTGCAGAGGATTTAACAGTGTGTGCATGCGTACACGTGTGTCTCCACGTGCTTTTTATGATTCAATTCATTGTGTTCACATGTGTATCCCTTGAGCATATTGCATCTCTGACCACGATCAAATATCCATGATGTCGGTGTTGCAGCTGTCATTTTTGATTACGCTTAGAGGTCCTAACTTTGCCTGAAGCCGTGTGCGTTTTTACAATCACCTTAATTCTTCTGATCCCACTCACTGTCCGTCTCTTTATTACTTTGCAAATGTTAAGCAATTCTCAGTGGAGCTGACACTGCTCATGTGTATTCCATTTTCAGTGAAGGAAAAAGGATGAAGAGGAAGAGAGGACACTTTGGTGTTGTCCATTGAAAGACAGGGAGAGCTTTCGGGATGAGGGGAATATGCACAAACGGACAGAGTTTAATCATCCCTGTTGGACTGGCTGTATATAGATCTGATAGATGCTTTTAAGAGGATTGCTTCAGTAGACAGCAGGCGTCTAGACAGCAAAAAGAAAGAGAGTACATGCATTGTCAGAGATTCACAAAACATTGCTAGTTGAACGAAGCGAGGGGCAGTTCACTGTTGAGATGTACTGAACA
Organism: Channa argus; assembly: GCF_033026475.1. Taxonomy (NCBI): domain Eukaryota; kingdom Metazoa; phylum Chordata; class Actinopteri; order Anabantiformes; family Channidae; genus Channa; species Channa argus. The sequence continues at coordinate 19,025,791 of NC_090197.1, forward strand.
GGGGTAAGAGTGAAGTGGTGCTGAAGAAAGTCCCAGTGGCCTTTTACTAGTTCTGAAACACGGCTTTTATTGTTTGCCTTTATTGAGTAGTATTCTGAAATTGAGGTGCTGGGCAATAGCCATGGAAGTTACCAGAATACTTTAAACTGCAGTGGTTTTAAGAAACAAACTCATTAATTTAATGATAATAATCAATTTTAGTAATTCACCTTTTACTGTTTTGACTAATCAGTCTATGATGTAAATACAAGAAGCAAGGGGGAGAAACTGCTTTGCAGGTACGCAAACCCACACTCAAACTGCAATGCCCTGTGTTTTCTGACACCTGTGGATGAAAGTTAGCAGTATATCTTCTGTTCACCACAACATTAAAACCCACCAGGTGGTAGTAAAGCTGGGGGTGATCGCATTTCTGGCCACCAAATAAAGCAAAGACAGCATGTTAAACTCCAGCAATGCATTTTTCAATAGATTCAAAATAAATATATAAATATATACATATTGCTTTAGGGCTTTAAAGGTGCTGGTAGATGAATTTTGTTAATTCCTGTTTCTTTCTGTTTCCAGTGTTAAGCAAACTTGCTACTTTAGTTTGTTTCATGTAGAGTCATATGAGTAGCATTGTCTTATCTCATGAGATATTTCAAAAGATATCTAATAATTAACTAAAACTACTGCTTTAACAATTGAATGCTGCCACGTTTTGCATTATAATAGCTTAAGTTATTTATTAATCTGTCAATCATTTGATTTATACATAAAAGGATTTTTGAAATTACTTAATTTGTCACATCAGACAAAACAAACAGAAAAACAAAAAATCCATATACTGTGTTTATATGCAAGCAAATTTACTATGTACTATTCAGTAGGCTTCCTTGCTTAATGCCTGTTTCTGGTAGTAAAACTATGCAGTTTAATGTTTGGTTTAGTATGTTTGGGGAAAGACTGTGATTACTAGTACTGACATGAAAGCACTGAAGTGTTTGTTAGCCTCCGTGGAGGGAGAAACCAGATAGGAAAGAAATATTCTGTTTTGAGTCTTGGGAGCACAGAAATCTTGCATGTATCATTTAATTCTTTGTAATAACTCTAAGCAGGCATCTATACACAAAGCCTTTAGGGCAACGTACAAAAACAAACACACATGTTCACGGTAACAAGTTGGGAGCAAATAGACGTACAAGCAGCCCTTCATTTTCTCTACTATGTGCATATAAAAACTTGTTTTACTGGTATGTTTTACAGAGAACGGAGACATTAATGACCACAGCGTGTTTTTCTGGTGATATAAAATACACTCTACTCTCAATGTGCCTATGGTAATTACTCTTCATGAGACAGAAAAAAAACACTTTGATATTGATTATGCTCATATTTCATTTTCATCTTATGAGACATCTCTAGAGGGAGAGAATAAACTATGCTGGCAGATGAGCAGTGCGTCTTGAGCAGACTGTTTTTCCCAGCAGGCTTTGAGGTAATAGATCCCTGCTGCAATGATTAGTGGAAAGGACCAGGCCTTATGGCAATGTTCACAGTTATGCACACACGCCAACACAGATCCACAACTATAAAAAAGGATGCTGAGATGCTACAAACAGGAACAACAAAGTTTCAGTCTGGGCAGATGACCACACTCTGGGAATCAGAAAGAAATGTTTTTCTGACTCTGACATGCTATTGATTTATCTGCTTCCTTGTGTTGTGGATATGTTGATGATTGAGCTCTCTGAGTCCTCAGGCAAATCGATTCAGTTTATTAACAGTCCTGTACATGGCACATGTTTTTATGACGACAGGAAATGGTCTTGTTCACTTGTTACAGTTTAACAAAACTCCACTAGAGCTAAAACGTTTAAACAGATCAGCTAAAAAAAACAGAACATTAAACTTGAATAATTATGCTAATCAAATAATCTATGCTAATTACGCTAAAGTGGCAGCTGTTTTCTTAGTCTTCTGTGATAGTAAACGGATTATCTTTGGAGTTTAAACTTTTTGTCAGGTAAAAGCAGAGATTTCAGTAAACTTACTCACCTTTTCTGCAACTTTCCACTGCGACTTTTAATCAGGGAATTAAATTTGGTTCTGCTACATATTGACAAGTGAACTACAGTATCTCCGAGACATCTGACCATCTTCAGTTGACTGATCAATACTATTAGAGGCAGTTGACAGCTCTGAAAAGGACCTGCCAAAAATGAACCTTCAATTTTAAAAGTTTGTGGTATCTAACAAAGTTCTTGACGTACCTATATTTATAAGTTTTAAGTAGTAGCCCATTTTGTATATAAAAATAAGAATAGACCATTTAACATGCTGTCAGCTGGAACACTTTGGTTTCTAACCAATCTGTCAGTGTTAAAATCCATAGACAGAGATTTAGTGGCATGTGTGATCCTCAAGCCCAAACCTCTTCAGCATTACGAACATAAGTGACCTTTACTACAAGTGCTTTTTTCATTAGTTGCGCTATAACTGGAGTTTAAGACATTTATTGTGAATGACATTCTAGAAATGTCATGTCACTCAAGATTTCCGGGAGGCTACTTTAAGATCTTGCTAAGATGATAGTATTACACTTTCTTTAAATGGTGCTACTTAAATCATTGTTCAAAGTGCATGACATGTTTTGATAGTGGATTTAAAATGAGGAGCGAGCTACAAATGCAAAGTCTAACTAAGAATAACTACAAATCTTATCACGATATTTCTTCTCATTCTTTCTTTTTGAAACATTTTATTACATTTCACCAGCCTACTCAGTAATAGCAGTTGGCTAAATTTGGCACATTGAAATCATGTGGTGACGTTAATGTGATTTGTCCCTGATGAATACATAAGGTGAAAGACGCAAGAAATGAAGTGCACGCACATCAGAAAAGAGAAAATTGCTCAAAATTGCTTAAGAAGACAATAGTACTCCAACAGGAAGAAAGATTAGGCCCTAGTTGGAGGTTGATGGTTTTTACATCTTTTGCAGAATGAGTCAGGAAATGATCACGTCTTTGAGAAGCAGCAACAATAATGAGAAGGGTTGAGAATGTAGTCACATGTAAAGAAAGTGACTTTTGGGTTTATTTTTACTGAGCACTTAACTACCATCAATGGGACAACGTTGTAGTAGGTGTTTAGATTGGAGGACTTGTGTGCATGCTGAAAAAAAAATTACTAAAGATTGCTTAAACCAGTGTTACATCTAACTCCACATTAGTCTCCACCTCACTGTGTGTGTCCACAAACGGAAAAAAAACCCCAAACTGTCACAGGTTTTGGACTCTAGTTTTCTTTAGGTTTACTTTCTACTCTGGGCTTTTATTTTGACAAAAACAATCCAAAAGTAAAAACACAGGAGCAGAATTAACATTTCACCAGCACTAAACAGTATTAGTAAAGTAACAACAGCGTATATTAACTGGTGGTTGGGAATTTGTGCACAAAACTGTTGGAACGCTCTGAGGTATATACAATCCAACAATTCATACATTTTCTGAGACAGACTGATGTTTGTGAGGATGCACACGGATGAGCCGATGAAATGTACTTCACCCTTAGGGCTTCGCTGACCCAGAAACTATAAATTTAAATCAACCTAAGAAACTCTAATGTATAATGTTCAGCAACCTTTTTAGCAGCTCTAGAAGCCAGTACTTTGGTACATTTGGTGTGTTTTGATCAACGCAAAAAGCGGTGCTCCCGGCATCGTGTTTGTATCCATGAATGTCTATGAAATAAATCCTGACACATCCAATAGACACTTCACTAAAAAGAATAAATACAAGCCTTAGGGTTGCAGTAAAAGGCAACACCTGATAATGACCAAAAGAGCAGAAGTCAGTACAAACTCTGTAGAAAAGGTCATAACAATCAATCCAAAACTTGATGAGAGATTTTACTATAGGTAACTGACACCACATGAGCCCACACTGACGACACCTTCCCTACAGCAACGCTGGCTAAAAACTCCAAAGATTGATTCATTTTGTCGAAACTGACTCCAAAACAGTGAGTCATCAAAAAATGTCAGAAAAGCCAGCTCTATGTCAAATGTGATGAATCATCCACGTCGTCATTACAAACCCCCAGTTGAAGAATGTCACGCGACTGTGATTGAATCATTTGGGTGCACACTTATGAAAACCCATGTTTTTCAATGAGATACTTGTAATCAAATGAGTTCTGATTATTCCATCACAAAACAACTAGGGATGATAACACCATGTGTCTAATCTACAGAGTGGAGTGGCTGCTCGCTCTCTTTTCCTTGCTATCTCCCATTCCCTTTCTTTCTCTCTGTATTTATCTTTCTCCAATGCTTTTTTTTTCTCATTTTGCCTCTCTAAATGAGTCCCCTCTGATGTCTCTGACTAATCTCAGGATCACGTTTCATTTCCCTATCCATTGCCGTGCTGTCTCGCCGCACCTCATTCTATATCATCTTCCGTTCATCATTAATTCATGCGATGCAGCGCGGCAGAGAGCGCCGAGTGATACACTTCAACCATCACAAACAAGCGCAAATATCTGCACTCAGCAGGAATGATCTGCGTCGACAAGACCTAAAAAGAGAAGTGAGTAAGGATAAAAATGTGTTTACCATTTTTATTTTCATGTCAAAAGCAACTTTTTTCATGTTTCATCAGTTCTTATTTTGGTATTTACTTTAATCCTCAGTTTCATCAGATAATATTTCATAATTTTTGATATTGCAAAGCTCTAAGGAACATTTGAATGCTGAGGTGTAGTGTACTGAAAGTCTGAAAATCACTGCACTACGACTCTTAAACTAACATAGCAGTTTTTTGAAAAAGGAATGACGCAGTTGTTTTGCATGAAAACCATCAGACTTCCAATGTCTTGCTTCAATTTTATGTCTAAATTCTAGAACTTTGTACCTACTAATGAGAATGAAATATTTCACAAATCACCATAAGCACATGGTCAAAAACGACAGCCAACTAGGGACAAACTGGCTTATAATAATCATGTGCATTTAATGTACACCAGTTGATTTTATTTGTCCACTGACACAAATTCTTAGTCTCTTTTATTTTGTCATGGCAACCAGCATGACTTTTCTTCCCAGTTGAGGAAAAACAAAAAAAACATTTGTTAGAGCAATATGTACCAGCGCACACAAGCGAAACGCACACACTCCCTTCACATCATCAGAAAGCTGGATGAGACTACAAAATGCTGCAGCCGTCCCAGATTTTCGATTAGCAGTTTATGTAAAATTACAGCTCAGACGAAAAGCCCTAATTTGAGTGTGTTTTCTGATAAGTGCCTCATCAGCTTATCACGCCCTCTCCCCAACACAAAACCCAGACAGATTTTGGGTCACGGATTTGTCTGTAACACTGCTGAAAGTTTGACAGGAGCAACCCGAGTGCTCATTGTGCTCAGATGGAGGCTTGTCCTTGAAGTAGTGCAGCCTTCCAGCGCATTGAACAGATTTCATCCCCAGAGGACAGCACTGCCTCTGAGCACTTTCTGCTGGCTCATGTCCCCATCGGTGGACACACAAGTTCTGGCAGGCTGTTTGTCAAAATGCCACAATATTGAGTGTGCCTATAGTAATGTGTTCACCCAAACTGAGTTCCTCGTCATTACTTTCAAGATTACAATGATCATGGATTAGTCTGTCGGATTTGTGAGTACTCTCCTGCTTTTATACTTTTTGTATTAATATGAAGTTCAAGTACTGTGTTTTTTTTGTATCATGCCTACAAAAGGCTTTATGTGTCTTGTTCAAGGAGTCAGCGTAAAGATTTACTTTCTTCAATGGCACAAAGAAACAGTGTGAAGGCTTACAGACTTATGCTTCTATGGCTTTCCACCTCCAGCCACCTCATATATAACAAATCCTGCTGCCCACATCCATTAATACTGCATGGCATTTTTATAACATTACCACACCTTACTCCAGGCTCATGCTCTGGATAATACAGAGGCCGCCCCTTAAAATACCACTTACATACACAATCCTTTAGAGAGAAATCATGATTACAAACAATTGCTTTTAAATGTGTACTCACGTTTCTCTAGTATTTTTTTTTTGTTGGCTTTTATACAATAATCAAGCACAAGTGCATCCATTTTACACTCCACTGCAATGTGTTCTTTGTTATGTTGTGAGGTGCTTTCATAAGATAAGAAAACACTTAATTGCGGCCCATTATGGAAGACTCAGGTGTTAGTACAGAAGAGCAAGATTACTGTAAAAGTTAGAAACACTAAAATAAAATAACCCCAGAAAATAGTAACAGTGATGTTATTGAGACAAATCTATGCAATGCGGGAAATCAGTAATTGTGCTATTTTAGTTTGCTACGATTAGTGGAAAGTGTCAAGTCAGAAGGACAAAGAATATATGACAGAGCTCCTTCACACTCTGCAGTTGGAGCAGCCTGCCACTGAAGATGCTGCTCAGGGGTTTGAAGGTTTTGTCTATAAAGGATAAAAGTCTGAGCATTGTCATCCTCATCCCCCACCTCCTCTTCTCCTATAGATCCTATAGTCTTGAAAGCACTGGAGAACATGATCATCCCCGTGCTTCCTGCCTCCTTGAGGTATGAGAGGGATCTCTTAAGACGGTAAAGAAAGTGCCATCCACCATAATACATGGCTGGTAGGCAAACTGCAGTGAGTCCATACTTGGTCTCATCTTAAGTCAGTAATGTCAAGCCTCTCCAGAGTCTTCCTTAAGATGGGATGTTAAGGCCACCAGTCTGCACTCATTTGGCCTTTGGGGATGTGCACAGTCTTTGGAACTGGTACCAGGCCAGATGTCATCCATAAAGCTAGTACTCTCTCCAGCCCCAGGCTCTGACTGAATATATCATGGAGTACTTCATACAGTTGCTGTGCACAGGCCTTGAGCCTCTGGAGCTGATGCGATGTGGACCTGCAGCCTTCCTTGTCTTCATTTTTTGGAGCTCTCTCCTCACCTGGACCACAGAGATAAAAAGTTGCATTGGGCCAAAGTGAAGGATGAAGGAATGACTGCACTGAACTAAAATGGGTTTGAGCAGAGGGGAGGTGAGTGAGCTGTAAGGAGGTTAGAGCCACAGTCAAGTCTGCTTCAAAACATTTTATCTTTAACATATTTACAACATTAACTAACTATTTCAAACATCAAATCAAATGGATCAGACAGATGGTTTTGTCTACCATGCGTCTACTACACATACTGTACAATATGCACAAGTGTCTCTGAATATAGCAGCACCTAAAAGGATGGATGTATTTCCATGCAGACTAATGATTAATGCAACTGCTTGTTATTTTGATACAAAAAGAAATCCAAAAAATCCCTTTGCTTTCTTGTCCAGAGCTAAATGAAAATGCTGCCTTTTTTATTTGGCCGAATAGACTTATGATTTCAACAAGTGCCTGCAAAATATCTACAAATGAATTTACCGTATGTGTTTTTCTCCTGTCCATCCTTCTGTTCAGCAACACCGTAGCCTTATTTGACTCAAGGTTACCTAATGTGAATAGTTTCATGGCAACCTCAATAATGTAACACTGCATCCTTTGAGCTCTCACTTCTTCTGCACGCAGCTGTGCCTATAGCTTGAGGAGGAGAAAAATAGGCACTGTGATTAGTGCCCAAGGTAACACGCTGGACAACTCCATCGCTTTGAAAGTACTGATAAAATCTGAATGACTGCCTCTACATATTATCAAGCCTTGAGCATGTCCTTTGTTTGATTTCCATGATCATAGGGACTATTTCTAGACATCATCTCTAGGCTTGAGGTATGTTTTATTTTCCACTAGCATTTGAAATATAGTAAAACATGACTTGCAGACTAAAGAGGAGAAAAAAGCAGTGAGGCTAGAGGGTGACTTTTTAAAAAAGAACTTTCTTATGTCCTCTATATCCACTGCATCTTAACAAGGGGAGAGAAGTTTAAATATATGCAAATGAACGGACCAATCAGGTGCATAATGAGCTTCCTTCCATAAGCGGTTACCAAGTATGGAATTTACCTATGCAGAATGGACAATCCAACATGGTTAATATGTTCATGTGTCTGTTAAAACTGGCTCCTTTGGGTCTATGTAGGTATAGATTCAACTGAATTTAGCCCTAAATCCTGATTAAAACATTGTGTTTAAAAGGTGATATGTGGCAACACACCACCTGTGATGTTTTAACATTGTCCCACAATGTCTCGATGTCTTAAATATAATGTGGATAAGCGCTGAACAAAAATTACCGACAAATAAAATTATGTCTATCCAAAACTATGTTTTTTTTTAAACAGTAATGATTGAGGAACAATGATTGAGGAACATTTCAGTTAATGCACTGCAGTTTTATCAGTGACTTCTCTCTGGACGTACAGTAAGAATCTTTTGTAGTGATAGTCAGCTATAGAAAATTACTTTAAATTTCACTTTGCTGTACTTTAGCCAATGAAGGATAAGTAGCTCTTGGTGAAAGGGGCCTTAGGCCAGATAGATGACCTCATGTGAACTTTGTTTTAAATAATGTTAACCTCATCATTAACTGAATGCTGCAGAGAAAGATGTGAAAGCCAGAGTTGTGGGCTGTTATCTTAAAAACATTTGTCCGCAGGTCATTTAATACTCCCAGGATCATTAATGGGAACTCGCCATTGGAAAGTGTCCCCTAACAACTCCATTAGTCTTCTACCACTTTTTGTTTGTTCCTAAACACACATATTTTTAGTTTGTAATTTGCCTAATCGTCCATAAACAATCAGTCCTGTCCCTCAGGAGGGTTGGACTCTGTGCAGTGTGTTTGAACATTTTATTGTTATCGCATAGCTCCAAAAAGAAATGCTCAATTATCCAATCAGCACTTTACCCCCTAATTCTTTGTTTTTATCTTCTGTTTTTATCCATTTTTCAAACAGCAAACGCTCCCCTAACCTGTCCTTGAATGCATCGTATTCAGTGCTGGATTACACTTGCAAATAATCACATTATTGCCAAAGACTCCCTATGATAAATAAAGCATTTGTGCATGTCTGTGAATTTGTGCATAAAGATTGTCCTATTATTTTAATGAACATCTGTCCCTTTTGTCAATATTGCTAAATTTTGCACCTGCCTTTTTGCAACCTACCTGTATTTTGCCATAACACTGCTACCGGGGCCAGTGACAGTAACTAATGAATAAATATAAATGCATTAAAGAGATCCTTCTGTTGAAAAAAATAAGAACTTCATTAGTCAGGACAAATGCAATTGAAAGAAACTAAACAATCAAACAACTTTGACAGAATTACAGAACTATGCATTTTTTGCAGCTGTATGCAGAGCCACTGATAACCCCAGTTAATTGTCCATCACTTGGCCAGAATGGTAATGAGCAGCTAGCTGGATAAAACTAATTTCTGCCTCAGTCATGTCGCAAAGTTCAGCCAGTGACACACAAGGAAGAAATGATGTGTAATGGGTGGTGAAATAGTGGGCTAAGAGTAATAAAGGAACAGGGACAACTCACTTATTTTACTGCAGAAAAAAGTTTCCTACTTGAGTCATTGTATATGTAAACTATTGACACACTATGTAGTTTGACTTATACCACATCCAAATTCCATTAAAGGAAATATAGACACTGTACATTATTTGGTCAGGGCAAATACTTTTTTTTATGACATCATAGTTTATTTTAATGCTTTTACATTGAAGGATACCAAGGTACATATCTCACTTTTAATTGCTGGTGGTGTTGACTTATCCTTTTCACTTATTTAAGGTTTACGAGTTAATGCTGTGGTGTTTTGTCACCTTGTTTGCTCATTTGCTGCTGCCACAGCTACATCATGAGCCCCGCTGTGACATTTTCAATATGTTTACTTTCTTTTAGCATTTTTATGAGTGCAGTGCAATGTCACATGTAATTTCACATTTTCACATGTCAGTATTTTTTGATCCAGTTCCCAGCTGCCTACATACAACTTTGTCAGTGACAGGCACTAAATATTCAAAGAAACCAAATACATTATGAATTTGGTTTATATTAGGTAAAACAAGTTATAAATTTTGGCATTTGGAGTCTTAGTGCATATGTTATTTGCTACATCTCAAAAAGTTTTCATACCGTTTTATTCCACATATCATATGATGTATTTTCAAGTACCAAACATGTAATTGTAATACACGAATGAGGTCTTTGATGCTGTCTTTTTTGACACCTGAAATTTACACTCTGATGTGTCAAGGTCAATGGGTTCGTAGATTTATTTGTTTTTAGTTTTTTTTCCCCAGAAAAATACTGATCATAGTGTGGAGAGGTGTTGATGAAGTCCCCCTGTGACCCAGTTTGCTTGACCAGCAATGGCAACAGTGCAGAGATATTTGCTTTTAAGGGTTTTTGAGCGAATTTCTATTTTCTGCTGGATTGGTGCTTTTTCGAGCATTCTCAGGGTAGAGACCTGAGCATAACAGAGTAGAGCAAAGAAGCATGCTAGCACGAGCTTAACCTGCATATTCTGGCTTTAAAATACACTCACTGGCCACTTTATTAGGTACACCTGTGCAATCTAATGCAATCCAATACCACCCTGAATTCTGCTATGAATTCTACTTTTAGTTGAAACTGTCAAACTGTCAAGAAAAAGTAGAATTTATGGCTGTATTGGATTATACTAGACTGTACAGGTGTAGTGGCCAATGAAGTGGTCAGTAATAGTATAGAGCAAAACTAGTTGTAGAGATTTTTATTTTTAAGTCAAGCTGAACTGTTTGTGTTGGGTTGGATTTTCCATAAAGAAAATAAAGTCTAATAAAGTCTACTTTTTTTAATTTGTCCAATAGATGGCTATTTTTACTTTGTGAATGTTAATAGCACACAGTGAGAATAGTATTCACTTTGGTCACCACTTTAACGTAAACACTGTAAAAGTAGCGAGAGCACTCAGTACAAATACTTCATTATAAGTCCTGAATATAAAACCATATTTAACTAAAACTATGTAAGTTTTATCAGCACAATGTAATTAATAAGTATGAAAAATGAAAGTACTCCACAGCAAGCAGACTAATGGTCCGTGTCATTGGTACTATTATTTAACTTCTGTATAGCAGTTTTTTAGGGCTGTGCTAATTTAAACTTTCAAGCTTTATCCACGGCTGTACATCATATTCTATAAGATTATCTTTTTATATGTTATTTGTCCTTTCACAATCCCAAAATCTATTTTGCAGATGATCAAATGGGTCCTTGATTAGATTATTTTGCTTATAATTTCCTTCTAAAGTATTATTGTTTGATTCAAGGTTCGAATGAAAAAGTAAAATCATTTCAATGTAAGCAATCTAGAAATTAGCAGGTATAGTTGTCAGATTAATGAACAGTAGTAGATTGAAACGTGCACAGGTCCTCAGGGTGGCCAGAGGCAAATAATAATGATATGAAGAATTATGTTTTTTTTTAAATGGTGGACATTATTTACTCAGTAGTCATGCCTGAGATATAAAAACACTGAGGATGGAAGAACCTTTATGGAGATATGTTTGTTATGCAGTGTGTTTGGTGCAGAGTGCTGAGTTCAGATGAGGATATGTAGCGGACAGCTGCAAAGCCACGGAGCAGGAACAGCAATTCAATAGACAAAGATAAAAAGGAAGAAAGGGATTTTACTAACAAAGATCACTTATGCAGCAATTATGCAAAAACATTTTCTTAGACATTTGTAGCTCTAATTCCTTGTGCAATTAGCAACTTGGATTGAGGCAAATCGGTATATTAATAATATGTAGCTATTTTTGGTGATCTAGTTTGCTTTTTATTTTATTCTGCTGCAACCTGCAGTACCTGCAAGTGTTTATCAGGTTTGCAGACAGGAGAGATACATTCTGTCTGACCCCCTTTAGAGTTGGTTTAAAACGTTTTGTGGGTGACCTGCAGTGGCCAAAGCTAAAGTGTAAACACCGACCAAAACACTTGCTGAGGTGACCACATGGAGTAGATTTTGTAAGATAACCACAGATTACAGAAGTCTCCCACAAGTTCGATGGCCCTCAATCCCCCGGTCCGATGGCCCACCTTCCTTACTCGCAGTCTGACAGCATGCCACATGCAGCCTGCGAAGTGCATTCTCAGCTACGGTATGCTGATGGATTGACTGTGTGTCATATTTGATGCAGCACAAAAATCTGGACACAAGTGGTCTGCTGGACATCTTGAAAATGCATAAACACCAATCTGCCACAATCTGTATTATATTTTTGGTTTTAGTTATGAGTGCTCATAATCTTTTTCATGAATAAACAACTATGACCAGATGCAAACCTGCGGAGCAGGTGTGACATTTGGGCATGTACAGATGGAGAACGAGTGGCCAATCAGATGCAAATTAAGTTGGGTGTTTGATTATTCTTGACTCTGTTTACATTAAGCTGTGTACATTCTAAAACACACTTTTCGTGCTAAAACAATATGCATCCACTTCTGGTTTCTGCATTCACGTCTGTCTGCATTTAAATGCCAGCATATGAGTAATTCTCCTCCTACTAAACCTGCTTGGAGAGCTGAAAACCAAGCTAGTGTTTTCACATCTACACACTCCAAAGGCAAGTTAGGAAAAGCTCTGTTTAAGAGGAAAAAATACTGTTGTTTGTCAGGACAAATTGGTGAAACAAAGAGCGATAAACGGTGCATGTGATTTACATGGTCTAATGTATATGTGTTGTTGAGCAGGGAGAACAGGAAGACATGCATTGTTTTGTGAACTTAAGAAGACTTTCATGATATTTGGCTTCATTTGTCAATGCTGCAAAACTTCAGCTTTCCAAACACTGACTGTATGTGTGCACTGCCAAAAAAAGAGATGATCTCCCAACTTCTTGAGAGACATTAAACTAAGCAGATCAAGCAAAATATGACCTAGCTCTCTAACCTGTGCTTGAGCAAGCTTGTTCTACAACTTCAGTCGAGCCCTTTCACACTGACAGTTGACCCACACATTTCTTCGGTCAGTTGCACAACAGAATAAAAAAAGAATTTTTGCTCAGTCTGTGTGACAGTTCAAATGGCACTTCTAATATAGTGTAAAACAGAAAATAGGGACTTGCGTTAAACGTACCTCACATTTAGTTTCTGTGGTACTGGGTGTGTTTGGAAACTTCTATCACTACTACCTCTCTATGTCTAGGATCACACAAAGCCCCCAGTGTACCTGGGCAGTACAGGAAAACCTGAAAAACAGCATCCCAGGTAAAGGACTAAAGGTGATGGGGTGCTTGGGAGAGAACAGAGATTTCTTTTTTGTATATTTTCTTTTTTGCAATCTGCAGGCAAAAAAAGTCTCAGAATGATGCTGTATCAGATGCACATTGTATTTGTTGTTGTGATGTTTTGCATGTTTGTTACTATAGTATGTAGTCATACAGGGTCCAGGTCTTTGTGTAGCTGACATGTCAGAGTGGCCATGCACTGTGGTTGGGAGGAAAGAGTATCAGGAGCACAGAGGGGGAGCAGTGAGTGAGTATTTGTGTCTCAGGTGCACTACAGGAAATGAAAAATGAAAATGAAAAGGGGAAAAATAATGGAATGCGAGGAGCACTTGTCATAGGAGGCGGCTGCCATTTCTGACGGGAAATTAATAATGTATTCTTGCAAATTTGCTGTGTTATTCTGGGTGTGGAGGATTGGATGATCACTGCTACGGACTAGAAGAGGGGAAGAATACTGATCAACTGTGGGCAAGAAGACAGGAACACACATATATGAATATCTAGTACAAGTGCACACACACACAGTCGATCCAAGTGCATCTGTATATATAAAAACACAAGCTGCGTTTGCTATGCACACAGCGGTGTATGCATTTGTTCTTTTAATTTCTGCAAACTACATATTCAGCATTAATTGGCTGTAATGGAAGATATGTTTTGCTAGCAATTCCAATAAATAGAAAATATTGATTTGGTAAATGCAGCAGGTCTCCAAGGACAAGTGAAGAAATTTAGAGTGATGGGATACAGGAAACAAAGATTGATTAGCAGAGGCGTGTAAATGATTTTTTGTTGTAAAGCACCATCCTACATCTTCATATATCGAGTAAAATCATCTTTTGCATTTGCAATAAAATTGACGCTTTCCCTCTTTATCCTCTCCAGACATATCTGAAAAACAGTGTTCTGAGAGAAGACAATTTGACAGCACATGCACAGTATGAATGCTAACCCACTCAAAAACCAAACAACCTGCACACATGTGGACAATCATTGGGCTTATCTCACTTTCATAAGCTCCTAAATGTGTCTGGCAGCCATCAGCTGCATGCAGACAGCTGCGAAGCCATATCAGTCATTTAATAGATGCTTGAATAAATGGGAACGTGCGTGTACACTAAACGGAACACAGCTGAAGCTATTTATTACCAAGGCTGTGGATTTACATTCAACTCTGTGTTAGTTGAATATTGCTTTCCTGAGCATGGAAGGTCAGCTCTCATTGCTTTGCTAATATCCTCAGGTCCTCTTTTCATCTTCGAAGGCATTTTCTTGTCCCTCCCATTGCATTTGTGTGTGCATGTGCATGCAGGAGCTGTTGCACTGTCTGTAAGAGCTCTTAAGGCCTTTATGTTCAAATCAATTTCATGGCTGGCTTCATCACAGCTCCACGCCTCTTACATATATCAGGTACATTGCCGTGTAGTCATGAACAAAGTGGTCGTCGCAGACACCAGTGCACCGCCATCGACTTTGCCAGTCTCTCACATGGTTGCACAGCTTTCGCTCTTAGCCTCATACATGCAGGTTCATATTTGCTCCCCCGCATTAGTTGTGTTTTCATTCTGTTCATTAGCAACTCTGGTTTTCATTTCCCAGTAGGCAAATGTCAGCCTCCCCTGGCTTTTTTGTGCTTTTTCTTATTTCTTTTTCTGTTGCTCTCCCACTCCATCTCCCACTCCAGTTTGATGCGATCCATTCCTCAGATGACTGGCGAGGTGTTAAATATTGAGTCCTACTGTCAGAGGCTTGTTGCTTTCAGGCACAACCATTCAGGCACAGCCTTTGCTTTGCTTTCAGTTAATTTTTCTAACAAAATCCAACCTGATTTAAAGAATAAGTATGTAAATAGAAGGTGGAAGGGACAAACAAGACAAGCAAAATGGGTTACAACATGGTATTGCTATTGAACTTAATGGACACCTCTATTAATTATTGATATAGATGCCTTATTCCATTTTCTAGTCTCTTATGAGTCATAAAGGATGACTCAATCTGTTAGGCAAAGAGAGATCAAGGATGGAACATAGAATGACTTTCACTTTGATGCCCCCATCATCACAGTCACAGAAACATGTACAGTGTGGACATCAACCATCAACTGTAGATATATTATGTGCTATGCAGCAAACAGCCTTCCCGTCAAAATTTTAAACTGTTTTGTGCACAAATGGGTAAAGACAAAACACATTTGGAAGGAGTTTATGTGTGCAAAACACAGGAGCAAAAGTAACACAATGTTGTTATTCACATTTAAAACATGAGCTATCCTTTAAAGCCTGCTCCTAGAGATACAGTACCATGGGCAGGAACATCCCCCTTAATAAGTGGTTTGGGCACAACACTATCAAAGCTTCCTCACTAATGCATGGGCTGGCGCTGTTTATGCTGACAAGACATCAGCCTGATGTCTCCAGACATGTTATCTAACATAATCTACCTGGATATGTGGCTGGGAAAGACTGAACCAAGTAGAATCCACACAGTGTTGTTTCCAGCCCCATCTCTTCACCTACAGAAAGCAAAGACATATTTCCTTCATTATTACTGTAATTGTTATAATGACACATTTTTATAAACTTTAATGGTTACTTTTAAACTGAAAAGAAATTGTTTATGCTCCTTTCTACAGTGTAGACACTTGAAAAACAAATGACTTCAAAGGCATATGTTTGAATTGATCTGTGGGTGTACCCGAGGATTTAGATAGGAATTTAGAAATCAGGCTGATAGCATATTGTCATATGTTCAGTTGTTTGGCCACTTCAAAATGTGAGTACACCTAAAAAATAAATTGTTGGGTAGGCACTTAATCTGTAGGAAGCTGGATCTTACCAGAAATAAATTTGCACCACTAAAGAAAAAAGTGTCAAATGAAAGGCCAGCGGTCTTAACGCCATGTCTGTGGAATCTTCTTACTGGTTCCATTAGTGGGCAACCCATTGATTTAATTTCATCTCTGTTGCACAGAGTGCATCCCGGGGTTACATGTGGCATTTGCCATTGAATTATTTAACTAATTTTACAGATAGGTCATGCTGACAAGGTTTGTCCATTTTCCTTGTCTGTGTTGCCGGCATAGAGGGAAAAAAAGAGAAAGAAGCAGGCGTGGATGATTGGCTTGGTAATTAACAGTGAGGACTGTTACATCGCTATATGGAACAAAGTGAGTTCGAAATGTCACATGTCATTTTTTGTGATCGCACGGCTGGAACACACACACACAGACACAAGCAGATCCACAAACTTCTTTTTAAATAATTGGCTGTTTAAAAGTCAATCGAAGGTTTTTGTTAGTGTGTCACAATTCTTTCTGTGAGCTAAGAATCAGGGATGCACAGCACGCTTGATTTTTTAATGTCTGCTTTTGTCTTTTTCTGACCTTGATAGCCTGTATAAATTTGTACCTTACAAAAAAATGGAACAATACGTTGCTTTGTTACTATTTGGATCAGCAGTGTACAGCAATGTGTGCTTTTGCAGCGGCCTTTGATTAGGACATCACAGCTTTCTTAGTTGCCTTTGTTATACTATTTTGATCTTTGGCAACTCAGACAAACAGAAAATGAAGGTTCCTTAGCTTCATCAATACACCAATACACCTGAGGTAAATACATGCACATTGCTGCAAATTATAACTCCAGACACTTGACAGATTTGTAGGGTGATGGTCAAAAACATTTAAAAAGATCTTGTGATTACCAGCTCAGGGCATTTTCTACATTTTTAATGTGAATAGTCACTTTAAAATTTATTTCAAGTCACTCACAGCCATTTCGACAGAAGAGACGGAGCATAAACATCGGAAAGGGTAAAACTGAGCTCATTTAGTGTTCCCATGTGTATGTTGTGCAAGCCTTGTGACATTCACACTGGAAGAAAATGGAACATGCTGTAGCTGATAGGCATAAATTTTGTGTTAGATCTGAAAATATACAGAAAATGCTTTACAGAAATAGATCCCAAAGCCCAGACTGTATTCAGTTTTGCCACCACTTATACTCAATATGTACCTCCACATATTATGCACTCTCATTGACAGCATTTATGGTATTAATGTTGGCATCCTTATTTAGCTCCAGGTATATGTGCGTATACATGTAGTGAATTAGATCAGACTTCAGCTAAAGCTAAAGCTTTATTATTTAAGTAAGACAAATGAATGTGAAGTCAACTTGAATCAAATCAGTGACTGTTGGTTTAAACAATAAGAAATAGATATGACAGTGTACAACAGCAGCAGGCCATAAATTCATCATTTTGTGCTTTGACACATTACATTTTGTAGTGGTACTTTAAGCCTGACCATGACTACAACAACACTCAGTTGCTTTGAAATTAAACTTTAAAGCTTTCCCAAATTCTCAGACTGGAATTCAGATGAGTGTCACTCAAAACATTGTATTTTATCCAGCCTTTCCACCTAGAGTTCCATTCAGTGGATTATTATTAAGTAAAGCTGGCATGTCAAATTCGCTTTACTTGATTTTTACACAAAGGATATTTTCATTTGGCCTGAAGTATCACATAATCTACTTTGTTAACTGTGTCTGTCGTTTGAAGGCAACTTTTAAAAGACAGAAAAAAAATAAATTTGGGGTGCCCTTTTGGATTTACTGTCCGTTAAGTCAAATCAAACGATAAAATAAACCTAGACTGTGGTCTCCAGAATCGCCCTTTGACGTATTTCATTTGTTTGTGGTGCGCTTTTAAGTTGAGATCACAAGAAATAGCATTTGTGTAATTTGAAATTAGTCCTTTAACCAATCACATTGCCTCATCAGAAATGCATTGTACATCAGTTCCCATCCCATTTTTCTTCTGTTCTTTGTAATTAAAGCACATCCTCTGATAGATGGTGTAAAATTATCTTCCACATTATGAGATCCATCAAGTAGATTTAGACTTTCAAGTTTCACATTTTATTCATTTGTCTGATGCTCTTATGACTGAGCTTCTGTAGCAGTTTAATTCCTGCATCGCTAATATTACCAGCAATCAACATTACATCCACACACTCCTGGTAATGCAATAATGATAAAACATTTGTGAGAAATGGTGCCACATTTAGCAAGAGGAATGATGAAGGTTGTGGCAGAGGGTGGATGATTGTGTAATTGTAATGTCACAGATAGTACATGCTATGGGTTAGTCACTCCTCAAGGGAGAGGTGATTGGTGACCACCGTTGGCTTTGCTGAACGGTGCCATGTTAAAGGTTAAGGGCTACTAGATACTTACAAAGAACCATCTCACTGTCTGGGGTAAGTTAACCTTTGCTTCTTTTTATTGATTCACCTCACCATAGAATCCATATTGATTTGCCCTATGGACCTTCTGGAATAAGTGCATATTCTGTAAACAGAGCTGGGGTGCATCATAAACACACACACCCAAGCAAAATTTAATTTTATACCATGACACATTCACTTCGGTATATGATTGTTGGGCGCAGAAAATGAGGAGGCGTTTCCCCTGACACTTCCTATTAGTTTTTATGAAAGGGAAGAAGAGTGCGGATGAGGTGATGCTTCTCCTGTGGGAGGCAAGATGTTGTGGTGCAAGCATGTGTTTGGGCTGACATGAGATTGACAGTATGAGTGGTTGCCTGTGCTGATGGGTGTCACTCTTACTTTCCTTGGCCTGATGCAACTTGTGTCTCACTGTGAAACTGTGACAACATTTTGAAAAATGAAAATGAAATAAAAAAAATAAATTGAAGGCCAGGAAAGCTTCATATCTTGTGTTAGCAGCCCCTTCTTTGTGTGCCACCTATCATCAGTAAAACAACAGTTTGAATGAGAGCTTTAGCAGTGGGAGTTGTTGGCTTCCTGCATTTAATAATGTACTATACGGAGACCAATTGCTTAAATTCTCCAAAATGTTTACAAGTTATTTTTTTCTGTGTTATTTCTGATTCATTTTGATACTTTTTATTGCCCTTACTGTATAATTGTCCTAACTAAAAAGTAGGTTTTGAAGCTTAAATAACAGATTTGTTGGCCCTTTGAGGCATTAAAACAAGTCAAAATCATCCTGCTAGCCAACAGCTAACTGAGGTACAAGGCAATAGATTTCACAATGGACCAATGAGCAAACACTGTGCTTAGGTAGTGCTCATAGGGGTTTATTATCCTAGTGTTTCATTGCAATTATTTCAGATGGCTTTTAAACCTACATATAAGAAAAAAAAACTATATAATATTTAATATGCCAAAGTATTATATATCCAATGCAGGTGTTAATGTCAAGGCAGGTGTTGTGGGAAATTGGTGCCAGCTAGTGGCCGTAGCAAATAACTCTGTGGAAAGGTGCCCAAACTGCAATTGGTGATGAAATTTAGGGTCGACAAAGTCTTTGAAGGCAAAAAGGGAGGAGTTGATTTCAACGCACAGGACTCACCAGAGAGAGGAGACACCAGTACATGTCCTATTTAATATCATTAGTCAGTGATGTTACTTCCCCTATTTTTGCTTCTGCTTCTTTTAACAGTCAGACATTTTGTGCATTCGGTGCTGAGTTGGACGTGTATATTGGCTTTATAAGAGCATTACAAGGAAAAACAAGTTGCCTACTACTAGCATTATTAATACGTAGCATGGGCTAAACGGTTCTGTGGAGTTGAGGGACCTGCACAGTTGGATGATTAATCTGTGAATTTGTTACTATGAGTGACACTCTTCATATCTTATATTACTTGATACTTTCTTAATTTCTAAATATTGCTTCATCCAAATTTGATCCTAAAGAAAATAATGCATGTGTTCTGGTGACAAGAAGACGCCCAGTTTCCTGCAGTCTCTTTAAAGCAGCACTGAAGTATTTGGCAATTTATTAGATTAATGTTATTAGTTCTACTTAATATAAAGTGTTAGGAGGACATTTGAGAGTAATCTGTTATCCAATTTCACAGGCAGTCTAAAACGGGCTCTTGGAATCTCTAGTGTCTCAATCTGCTCCTCCCTTTTGCTCTAATCTCCTCTCCTCCAGCTGGAGCCCGGGGAACAGGGGAGCTCCAGTGTCACTCTGAGGAGGAGCTAATCTGGGCACGGGCCGCCCAGGATCTGTGCTCTGGTTCCAGGCCAGTGCTCTTGGCTAGCTCCCGACCCCAATCATGAGGCCTGCTCTGCTGGAAGCTTGCTTTGGTCCACAGCATGGTGATGCAGTTGTGGATGGAGGGGTCAAGAGGAGAGATGAGGAGGTGGGGAACGAGTAGAGGGTGGTACAGATATAATAGATGGATGATGAGGAAAGGCATGATGGTGGCAAAGAAAGAGATGTATTAATCTTAAGAAAAATGAACTGCTCAAAGGGAGGTAGGCGAGAGTGCTTGAAACTGAGCTATTGGCAGGAAGAGCATGGGCAGTCGTGACTCTGTGGATTTGTTGGGATGTGGGGCAGAGAGAAAGAGGAAAGGCAGAGAAGGGTTTAGCAACAGAAAGGATGGCAGTTTACTTTTTCAGCTAATTAATTAAATCTGACCACTGGCTGTTGTAAAGGAGCTGGTATCATGAGACACATAGTATATTACTTTTTGGAGTTTTAGCATTACTTTTTGGGAGTAGGCCTTTCTTTGGAGTTTGGATAAACAGCATGATGTTCCCCCTTGCAGGGCAATTATCTCAGTTTTAAATTGAAAGAACTCTTGATAGTGATAGCGTCTTATGGTTTTGAGGCCACTTGTTTTAGATGACAATTATTCCAACTTTATCTGTTGGTATCATCACCATAAATATGGGCCAGTAGCTACCTGCTCCACATGCTAATTACCATGAGGTTGTGTTATTGGTTTTGCCACAAAACACTTATAGTTAGGCCTAGGATAGGAGCATAGTGCCAGTATGTTATAGAGAAGTATTTCAATTATAACTAGGGATTGATACTGACTTGCTATTCAATGCTACGATAAAGCTCCAATCAGCAGATTCATGCAAGACATCCCCTGACAATAGCACAGGCAGTACACAGGTAGAAGCTGGAATCTTTTAATCAACCTTTATTTTTCCTAATTTGCCAATAAACTGCCAGTCCGGACCACCAGGATTAAGTTTCAGAGGCTACATTTAGCTCACACTGCATGTTTTGACAGCACAATTTGGTTTGTTAATTTAAAGCATGTGATGGACAGTTCTAATAAAAGCACAGGTCTATAACTTAGCTTAACTAATAATTTCATGGAGAAAACTTTTTCAGAATCAAGAGTCAGAATACGTACAGCCCATGTACATTTTCATGATTTATTTTAGTATCAAATTTATTACAAAAACAATTTTTTGTCCTCAAACCTAAAGTGCCTCCTACTGTCTATGACTGTTACATTTTTGAAATTACAAAAACAAATGGTTTGAAATACGCACGACACTTGATTTATTTTTCAACACACAAAGAAAATTATGGAAATGCATATGTGGAAATTTAATTCCCACCTCAACATTTCATATTGTAGCTCCAGCTTTTGATTATTGTTTTACTTTGCAGAATTGTAGTATTTTTCCTCTGCTGCCAAAGGCTGATAAGAGATCACAGTAGGATTTTTCTGCATGTTATGCTGTGAAGTAGATTAAGAATCAGAAAGGATTAAATGTGAAGGTCATTTACAAATAGCTTTGAGGTGAGTATGAAGTGTTAGCGGGAAGGGAAATTAAATTCCATCAAATATTCGTCAGCCCTACTGAAATAATGGGTGTGCTTGCATATTTCCCATTATTTCACTTAAGAAAGTAATGGGAATTTCAAATTTTCACCGTGTAACCGAAAAACATCTCAGACTTGATTTTTGTGGTGTTAAAATTGTGGTTCCTTCGAGGGGAAAAGGAGGGAGAAGGGCGATGCCAGACATCTAAATACAAAGCAGAACATTTCCTAGACAGGGGAGCAACCAGGGAACCAAAAGAAAAAAGAGACACACAGCGAGGTAGGAAAAGGATGGAAGAATAAGAGGAGACAGATGAGTTTCTGAAATGAGTGGAGGACATTGCAAAGAATAATAGTGAAATGTGGGGTGGATGAAGAACAGGATCCCCTCTTCTGTGTGATCACAGAGAAATCAAGGTGGTGCAAGTTCACAAGCACAACAATAGAATAGCTTTCCTTTCGATGAAACATATAGAAATAACAATTTCTTCTTGCTCAGCAGCATCCCTGATATTAGGCGTTTACTACTATCATCTATAGGGGAAACCAATATTCAGTCCCTGTACTGTATAATACACAGCTTTAAATGTGTGTCGGTGAGGCAGCACTGCAGATTATGACAGGCACTGGCACTGTGAGCTTGGGCTGGCTGGGCAGCTGGCAAAGCTTAAAAACCTCTACAGGTGCTTGGGCAGATGCCTGTATGTGTGTGTGTTGGTGTGAGCTTTATCGGGGTGTGAGACAGCATGCATTTCCTGTATTACGATGAGATTGCAGCAGGCGGTCTGTAGCAAGCAAGGCTCACACATTCTGCAATATGCACACATGCTCTTTCATCATAATGTAGACTAATATGGTAATAAAAGCAAGCACTTCTACGAAAAATGTTAGTCAAGCAGAGCTGGAAGGACATGGCACTTGAGCATGAGAATGTGAGCGAATATATTACAGCAATGATCAAAAAACAAGTTTGTCATTTCTGATCTTTGCTGATGTGTTTTATTTATTTATCTATGAGGGTTTTCACCATTAAGGCAGTGTCGCACTTCCAACATACAATCAATACTAAGCAGATCTTGTTGTCTGCCTGAGATCAGGCAAACATTAATATCAATATGCTTCTTTACAGATGGCATAAGTGGCACTGTTATTCATCTCTGCATCACACATTACCTGTCACAAATAGTAAGCTACACACTTACAACTGCGTAAAAATGTTTTTGCACATATTTGTTTCTGTCGGAGCATGCTCGTTTTACCAAAATATTTTTTTGTTTAATCAATTCCATGAACTCATTAGAGGGAATTGTGTAGTCAGAGATCAGAGAGATTGATCCATACAAAACAAGGTCAGTTTAGTCTTACCAAAGCGTGGCCATACAGGTGCGATGAGGCAAAGGAGATCTCAGAGGAAATCAGGAAGAAAGTAGTAAGAGCACATCAGTCTGGGGAAAGCTATAAAATCTTCTCCAGACAATCTAAGTCCTATCCATCCTCTGTGAGGCAAATCATATACAAATGGAGAACATTCAGCATGACTGCAGCTCAGCCTAAAAGTGAATGCCCTTCTAAAATAACCTCAGGAAATGGAAGAAAGATGATAAATCTGTTTAAAGTCGACTCAATTGTAACGTCATAAGATTTGCAGACCTCTACATCTGAGGTAGGTGTGCCTGCTTCAGTAATTAGAAGGAAACGTAATTAACATGTTATTAAAGGGTGGATTGGTAGAAATAAGCCTCTTGCATAACAATTAAGCTGCCCAAACCAAGAGCACCTGAACAAGCCTGAAGCTTGGAAGATGCCTATTTGACCTGTATGGCTCCATATCATCACAAGAGCTTTTTTACAAAAAGAAAATAATAATAATACCCATGCTGGTTTGTTTATTTGTAATTTTTTTCCTACTTTGTGCACTGCAGAGAATCATGAAATGTAAGATCACATAAGCTTTTGCCTAAAAGTAACTATCATGATGGGGATTTTGACATTTTTGCTTTGCTTCCCTGCACATTTAAAAAGGAATTAAACCTGGAGTGGGACTTAACTAGAAGAGTTAATCCTGTTTTAATAAGCCACTTCCTGCAATGCATTTTAAATAAAGATTAGTTTCTGCGTAACTTTGGTACTGATCTAAAAAAAATAATTTTAATAGTTAAATATTTCAAACTGGCAAAACAGTAGCAAAATAAATCGCAATATGTTGATAAACACAAAATAAGTTCAATACTTTTGTCAAGTCTGACTTCGGCAGTGAAATGAGCTTCACTGTTTTGTCAATGTGAAAATGACAGATCCATCATAATTATTGACTGTGTTTCTCCTCTCAATAAGGACAGCACTGGCTGCTGGTGCTCGCTGGGTTTGAAATAAGACTAAATAATCTGTGTCTTAACTGGCAGAAAGTAATATCTGTAAGTTAAAATTGATACTTTTGACATTTTATTACTGCTTGCTTTTAACAATGATGCATCTGATCTTGTGATGTAAAGTTTATTGTCAAACATTAAATGAAAGATCAGCTCCAGCACATTTAGTAGCTCTTCTGTAGCTTTCAGTCTTACAACTATCCTATCTGCTGGGCAATTTGACATTAGGATATAGAATCAGTTTGACCAGTAAAAAGAGTGATGTGACTTAAACAGCAATAATTTAATACTGGTGTGAAGAGCAAAGTAATTAATATTATTTAGATAAATAAACAGCAGACAAGTTTCAATATGCAATGGTAATTTTGAATAGTGACTTCTGGTGAGTATTTGCTTTGTTCAAACTTTTGCAACTATTCAGGAATATTAGCATTTCTATTAGTGTGTTGACTCTAAAACACATTAAAAAAGATGAACTTTTATTTTTACAATTGCAGATAATCGGTTGGTTTATTCCCAGCCATTTGGCAAAGCAATAGCTACTTGTGACTACTAGCTGCAGAAGTTTGGTTTTGTCAAAAGCTCCTAAAAAGCTTGTAAAATGAACACTGAGTGTAGAATATTTTAACCTCTACTCATACATTTTGGGTGTCCTTCTGATTGTGTTTCATTTAGAGAGGCCTGATGAGGCAAAACCTTCAAACATTTCACGATAAAAATGCAGATCAATTACATTAATTCTACAGATGTATTATGCAACCCACCCCCAAGTGGTAAACCATGGTTTCAAAGTTAAAGCTGCACTAAAATGAATATGTTACCTGTGGTAACAACCTGAACTGACACACTGGAATAGCTTTGATAAGAATTTAGCCTCCCATTAATTTTCCAAAAATGACAGAAAATCTGACATTCATTAAAAGGGTCAATGTGACTCTAAAAGCATGTATATTTTGTTTATTTTATGACCAATATCAGCTTTGTGTAGATGAAGCTGCAAAGTAAACCTGAAGCTAACCTGCAAGTCTGATATTCAGACCTAGCTCAGCCGTGGGCTTACTGTTAATATCCATAACTGTTTTTGACATTTTCTTAGCACTTCAGTACAGCACAGGTGTCATTTACACTTCTAGATATGGTAGAAAACAAAAAGGGGGATATCTGGCTAGAGACATGTGCGCTCATAAAGGGCAAAATGAGTGTGAAATCATGAATGATCTCACACCATTTCTTTGAGCTTTTCTGGCAGTGGGTTAAAAACAGCTTTCTCCTCCGAAATCCTATTGTGTCATTAAAAAAACAAAATGAGTGACATACTATTTTTAGATCATTTTGTACACTGGAAGTTCTTGGCTGTCATCCACACATTGGAACAAAAAGGAAAAAAAACGATGACTGCACTTCTTGCTTTCAAATATAGGTACACGTTTACGTACTTTGTTAGGACTTTGCCACACTGCGAAGCACTGAGATAAGTGCGTTATAGGTTTTCTCTTCCCAGCTTCTACAGTTACTAGGACTAAGAAGACTTCCCAGTGTATTCACAGGGCCATGACAAGGTGTTGACATGGTTTTATATACTGCATATTCAAAAAGTTAGCACAGACTCTTCAGTCTGATTGGACAGAACTTAGCCTGAACTTAACCTTGCTCCAAGTCAATCTAATTATCACACTGTCAAACATGTTACTTGCTTGTTGTGGGGGGGCACAGTGCATGAACTTGAGAATATAAGAAAAGAAACTATGGTGACAGCTTACACAGAGTGCAGAGGTCCATACATTGCAATTTGGAAGTGTCAAAATGTCAAACTTGTAAAGACTCATTGTAACATAAGTTGCCAAACTGCTATTCGGAGCCATTTCTTTTTACAACAATCTCTTGTCACCTTGTTGTCATTTCTAACACAAAAGTAACATTTCCTAAGAACATTTCAGGATGCTATTACTTTTAACTTAATGAAGCTGATGATGGCAGTATGATCCCTCGTGTGACAAGTGCTGATGGAACTGTCACCTTCGTTGACAACATCTGTGACTGACACCGATGTCAGGGTGTTAAAAACGTTGCATTGTACCTTCTGCATAGCATATGAAGAATGTTCGCTAAAGAAATTATAGTTTTTGGCAAGGCAGTTGTAGCTTTTAATTGTGTTCAGCATAGTTAATTTGATGCATGGATTGCACGGCAGATGGTGCTGAATATCTCAGATCACGTGTATGTGCGGTGTGGGTGTATGCTGCTGTATATATCTTATCTATAGACGTCTGTCCTAGATATTTCCTTTGCTGCACAGGTGTTGACAAGATATACACCAATTACCTCATGTATGGTAATTACCAACTGGTACCACATTATGCAGTGAGTAGACACACTTTTATTTTTTCATGTTTTAAGTACATTATATATATTGTCCTGAATCTGTCTTAAGGACAATTACCTACTCTATTACTTAGGAAATAAAGCACTAATTGTAGTCACTAGTTTATCTTTAACATAGGCAATATAGGCACATTAAGATCACAACATGATTGTTTCTTTTCATTTGCTTTCTTAAAGTTACAAATATAGCACTTAAATTAGGGTCTGCACATTCTGAGAGTGTCAGGCCAATATTTAGGGTCCAAAACACCCAAAGACACTGCACTTAATGTTAGCTACAATGCTAACATAGCCAGCAGTAGACTGCTATCTTTCAGAGACTCAAAAAACTTGGGCTGTGGGAAACGGTCGCTGTTTCTCAATATGCATTCCTCTCTGTACTTATGTTCTTGTGGACTGAAATGTCACCAGTCAAAGCCTAAATACTGTTCCAATATAAAGTTAGCATCTAACCATGTACAGATCAAATACTTGTTGTTCTCACTCTGCCTGTTCTATTGAGGATGCTTTGGGAGCAGGTTTGTGTGGACTTGCGGCAGACCATGTGCAGTCTTGGCGGAGAGTTTAAGATAAGCTCAAAGCGGATTAAAAATTCATCCTAGTATTGCTATATCACAACTTTATCCAGTTTTAATATTTTTTCCATGTCTGAAAGTACCCCTTTAGAATTATAATTTGTGGTCTGTTTGTACAAATTGTTTCTTTTTGTAAATCTGATGGGACGTTTTCAGCACTGTTAGAACCACGGTACAACGGTAAGCTGACTGCAGCCCAGCTTCTCAGAGGATCTGAGATAACATCCCCGGTCATCCCAGGGAACAACAGACTTATTCCAGTAAACTATGGTAGTTTTACCATTAGCTCGGTTGTCAATAACAGTTTTTGATATGTTATTATTCCCTTTGGAAAACACACAAAAAAAAAGGGCTGTATGAATGAAAACTTATGTAGTGCAGTGTAAATTGCAATGTGTTTAATAAACAGACCTACAAACAGCATGTTAGTTATTTTTTTATCTCAAACACTGTTAGTTGTTTTTTCTTTACTGAAAAAGTCAGTTTCTGTAACATTTTGATTATTTTGTCATTGTACATCAACTGCTGTCGAGCTGCGTTTAAGTGTAATCATCAGTACTGAGCTAAGCTGCTGCTGTCACTGAGAATGCTGCTGCCCCAATTGTAAATAGTTCTTCTGAGTCCGGACTCCAAGATCAAATTTGCCAATTCCGAAGTCCGGATTTGGCGCACTCTGTATTGATAAACACCCAACATTTGGTTTACTGTACATCGGAGCCGTGATATATAAAATAAAAAAATGTTAAAAAAGGTAAAAAAAATTAAAAAAAAGGTTCTAATAATCAATTACAACAGCATCATATGATAGAAGTATCATCAACAGGCCCATTTGCTCACTTTAAATCCTCCAGACAATTTGGGACAGGGGCTTGTGTATGACATATTAGCCAAATGGTAACAATAGGCCATGTTTTAGAATGTGCAGTTTGATCTGTATGTAACACCTCAAGGACTTAATAGAAATACTGTAGTAGGACTAATTTACAGTATATGATTTTGCTCATTGAGTTTTTATTAGCTTGTTTGTTCTGAACCCAAACATCAACTCAGTTAACTGCTGCTTAAGACAGAGAAATGCTACAACCCTTTTTAGACGTCTGGCCCATAGTTGGATCTCGTCAAAATCTTGTTGGAGGGAGGAAGCTCATTGTCTCAGTATTCGTAGTACACCTTCCTTAGCAATAGGACTAGTTCGGGAGCTTATCAAGAGTAATGTAGACTCCGCAGGAGAGGTGCCACATAATCTTAACCTATTCTATCTATCTATAACCAATTAAGCTCCGTTAAGGAACTAAAGCTGGTGATCAATAATTTCTACTAGGAACCTCGGTTACAGTGTGTAACCATCAGTGTTTTGTGATACATTATTAGTTTTGCATTTTCTCATAGATCTAGTTTCTTTAATGTTAACCTCGTGCAAAAAGCAAAATGAGTTATAACAAGAAGACGAAATGTCCACTCCAACTTCCATCCTGAATTTAGGTATATATAGATGTTTAATCAGCTGTTTGATAATCTTGCTGATTAGCATCTGTTGCACATCTTAAGGTGGTCCACAAAATCAATACCATCTCAGCAAAAACTATCTAAGTCAAGTCTATCATATGATAGGTTGATACTGTAATCATTTCCAGGTTTTGTTACAACCTTTATGTGCCAGCGTGTACAGTCTATTATCCGGTACACATCCCGACCGTGTTCTCCACAGAGGCATCTTATTTACAGAGTCATTTGTCATCCGTCACTAGCGTTAAAGTGCAGGGCAGTGGGCTTCACGATGGAGTAATGAAAAAATGCTGTGTACAGGTAGTTTTTGTGGGAGTTGTAGTCTTGTAGTGCCACATTGCAATTATTACTTTTTAAGACTTCAATTGAAAATCCACGTGTTGGGTGTCAGGGTTTAATCTAAGAAAATCTTAAATTCAATAATTCAAGGAGGAGGGTTTTGAATTCTGTTCTACATTTTATGGGAAGCCAATGGAGAGAAGCTAGTGAAGGTAATGGTAAATGGTATATAGTTGCTTATATAGAGCTTTTATCCAAAGCGCTTTAAAATGTTGCTTCCCATTCACCCATTCACTCACACACCGATGACGGTGGCTGCCATGCAAGGTGCTCACCTGACCCACCGGGAGCAACTTGGGGTTCAGTGTCTTGCCCAAGGACCCTTCGACTTGTAGCCAGGAGCGGGGATTTAACCACTGACCCTGTGGTCCATGGTCAATTGCCTTACCAAGACACCATGTGTCAATACCATGGTTGGTATTGATACCAAGTAGTGGTGAAAAAAATGAAGAAATTTTTTCTTTAAATTTGTTCACAGCATTTTCAGATAAAAATTTGCTGTAGTGGAATTTTTTCCTAACTGCTGTATAGTCCGTTATTGTAAATTCAAATGTTATTAGAAAATAGTCAGACAGAAGAGAATTATGATGAAATACTATTAAATTATCATTTTCAATGCCATATGTAAGGACAAGGTCTAACGTGTGACTAAAACAGTGAGTGGGTAAATTAGAAGCACTGCTCTGGCAGTTACTGTCAGCATATACATGAATGTTAAAGTCATCAGCTATAATGACTTTATCTGTAATAAGCACTAAATCAGATAGAAAAATCTAAAAATTCAATCAAAAACTTGTAATAAGGGGCTGGAGGACACTACACGATAACAAATAATAGTGGTTTAGGAGTTTAGGAGCGAAAGGCTAAGAGTAAGGCTCACTTATGAGTTATAGCTATGTTTAGGTTTACGGTTTATTGATAAGCTAGAATGGAAGATTGCTGCTACTCCTCCACCTCAGCCTGTGCTTCTAGGAACATCATAATTAATATGACTTGGGGGGTTGACTCATTTAGACTAACATATTCTTCCTGCTACAACCAAGTTTCAGTAAGACAAAATAAATCAATTTGATGATCATTTATCAAGTCATTTACTAACAGCGATTTAGAAGAGAGAGATCTGATATTTAATCCACATTTAATGGTTTTGGGTTTTGATTCAGTATGAGCAGTAGTCTTAACTTGTATTAGGTTTTTATGATTAACTGCCCTTGTGTTCATTTTTAGTTTAAAAAGTTTAGGTGGTCCTGGAACAGACATAATCTCTAAGAGCAGTGTGGTTAAGATCATAACATTCATCAAAATAATAAAATTCTCTGGGTGACAAATTAGAATCCATAAGAGCTGCATTTTGTCTGTTGTTAGCGTCAGAGTCTATAAATATCTGAGACTGTTTATACCTGTGGATGTGGTGTGCAGGCTGAGGAGTCTGGAGAACCAGCCAACACCGCGACCCAGCGTGGGAATTGGGCCGGAAATGAAGAACCGTCTGTCGGGAAAACTCCCCAGTGAGTTGAAAACTTACATGAAGTCACGTTTAAGCAACTCAGACTGTTGGCGTTTGGTGTCATTTGCGCCAGTGTTTATTACTACTTTTGTTGCAGTTGGAGATGTCTTTCTATCAGGTTTGGAATTTTCTCCGCTATGTCAATGACAGTGGCTCCAGGAAAACCAAACTTTTAGCTCATTTTAAGCGGATTTCTCTAACGATGGAGTCGCCAATAATCAGCATGGTCGGACCGGGAAGAGGGTGCGGTGGAGAGGTGAGCCGAGGAGCAGCATGTGGATTCCTCTCTGGAGGCGCGGTGTTGGTGATGGTGGCACATCTGGTCTGCCGTGAAGTCGGCCTTTCCAGCTCCTCAAGAACAGTGAAACGGTTATCCATCTGGACCGGGGAAGGTGGTCCAATGGACTGGTTGACCAGATGAAAAACACGACGTCCGATGTCTCGTTTTAGCCGGGATCCAGACCTCCTGTGTTCCATGTGTTTATTCTTGTTCCATGTAGCAAGAGGTATTAAGAGCTGCGAGGTGCTTCGCTTGTGTGGTGGCAACATTGGGAAACCCCAAGATAAGTTTTTATTTTCTTTTTTTCTTTCTTTCTTTTTTTTTTTTTTTTTGCTTAGTTCGTTTTCCAAAAGTTTGATGGTCTCTTGCAACTGCGTGAAAACGTGTACACAGTTTGCACACACCGCCATTTGGTAACTACGGAAGTGACGTATTAATGTTGAAAAAAAGTTTTTCAAGGCAAATTTAACCAGTTTGGAGTTTGAAAATAATAATCACAGCATGCCCATCATTGAATATCCAGAATTAAGAGCATATTTTATCTCAGGGAATACTGTAGATAAATCTCAGGGAATACTGTAGATAAAAGGTAATAAAAAGTAATACTGTAATAAAAAGTGCATCCAAAGGCCAGTTTACTTTGGAAATGTTTTTCGATGTGTTTTTGTAAGTAATCACCCGTCTCAAAGATCAACGGCTTTCGACCCCTTCAGGGGTCTCCACAATTGGCAGAGGTTTTACAATGGATGCCCTTCCTGCTGCAACCTTCCCATTTTTATCCAAGCTCGGGACTGGCACCAAGGTGGCCCTTGGTGGCTGGGTCGGGCCGCACCTGGGATAGGTTTCGAACCTGCGGCCTGCTGCATCCCAACCCAATGCTCTACCAATGAGACACTCACTCCCCTGTCTAATTGGACTAAATTAATTTAATCAAATGTAGTAATCCACACTGTGCATAAGACATGCCCTTTCACAATAGAGGTTGTTAAATGGCAGTAAAAAAACAAAACCAATGAAACAAAACAGCACATGCTTTTACTGTGAAACACACCAAGAGGGGAATCCTTACACACATGTTAACTGAATCACATGATATTCTGCCAAAACAGTGACAAAATAGCTAAAAGGAAAATGTATTGTATACTTGCAAAGTAATTTCAGTTGTCCACACTGTACATCTTGTTCTTAATTGCATTTCTTTTAGTCATCTGTGAAGTGAGTGTAGTTGGTCTTTTATCTGTTCTAAATCTGCTGTAAATGTATAATGATATTTCACCCAGAATGGATTTAGGGTTCTAAAATAAGGTCACAGAATCCATATACAATGCAAATGCATTTTACCGCCTAATACAATTGTCCTCAAATATAATATGCTTTTTGCAATAAAACATTCAGGGTAATACTGAATACTAAATGTTGCTTCATATATATAATGGATTCAAGAAGAAATTCTTAAAGCCCTTTAAAAAGCTATGATTTTTATTGGTTTCCCTCTATTTACCTTCTACCAGCCATCTTTCAGCTAAAGTGTTTTGTTTTTCCTAAAATGGAAAATGTTAACGCACATCTACAAATGCTCCTATTCCTGTAGCGTGTGGAGGATTTCACAGAAGCAGAGACATCTCACATACCATAGAAGCTGACAGAGAAGAAAAAATCAGTCTGCAACTATCTGTGTGGGTGTTTGCATCAACACAGTTGAACAAATATTCCAAAAAATAGTGTTTTAGTGTGACTTTATCTGTATCTCTGGAGGGATATTACAATAAGTTATTAGAGGCAGCTAAGTCCAACACTGCTTGGGTGAGTCTTTTTTTACTCTATGTATGTTTTTGTCCCCATATCCTTCAACATCTGTAGTAGGGTCAGGATTCAGATTGGCTTTGACACATCACTGTTGTTGGATTACTACAAAGATAAAGAGACATTGAAATGAATGAATGAGCAGAAAACTGATATTGTACATTTTCCCTGAGTGCTGACAAATGAGTATTGTGGGCATAAAGGTTGGAGGACTTGTTGCCCATCACATGTAAGGGTGCTGGTTGTACTTAATTTAGTGTTTACTCTCTTTGAAAATGATTTGATTGATTTCTTCTCAAGCAATTGTATACTTATGCTTCTGAAATAACACAGGTGAGATGTATCATGGACATACTTGCTTATTTACAACATCAAAGCATATATATATATATATATATATATATATATATATATATATATATATATATATGCTTTGATGTTTTCTCCTTGACTTAGATTTTTGCTTGCCTTGTACCTCACTTGTAAGTCGCTTTGCATAAAAGTGTCTGCTAAATGTAAATGTACTAATTGGTAGAAAATCTTGTGTGTAGGTTTAAACTTTTCATTCACCAGAAACGTTAACATGAAATCGTAAATTACCAAGACATGTTTGAATTGTACACGTAGGTTGCAAAGAGTGATTTTCCCAAATGATGCACAGAGTCAGAGCTTCTATTCTCTCTGATAAGGCAAAATAATACCTAAGTGACTGAATCGGCAGTACTCAGCTTGTGAAGCTTAGCTCACTTTGTCTATAATCCTTTATTCTTTTTCCACTGGTCTTGCGCTGTCTCAGTCTGACTAGAAAAGTAAAGAACTTTTGGAAGCTGCACTCTGAGCAGTCAGCAAAAATGTGTATCAGGCTCAGTGGTGAGTTTCTAGCCATAGGTCAAAAAATTTCTCCTCAGTTTTTGTCTGGCTCAGCCAGGGAGTAGAGGAGGTCAGCAGAATGGCATCAATCAGTAAAAAAATGACATGAGACAGTGTCATATTTGTTCCTGCAAAGGTTGCGATAAATTGCTAACTTGATAACCCAGCATCAACAGTCAGAGGCAAGAGATGTTTTCTGTTTTTAGTGGAAACGAAAAAAAAAAAAAGTAGGTCAGACAGTCCTGAAACATCATGATGGATTCAGCACAGGATCAATAGTATCAAATTGCTGCTGCCATGTGGCAACAAAGGTGTTATTGCATCAGCATTCAAGCACTGTATGCTCAAGGCCAAATAAGAGAACTTGACAGCTGAAAGAGCAAAAAAAAAAACAGACTTCGCCAAAAAGAGCAGAGTAAAGATGGAATTAATTCTTTTGAAAAGTTCACAGGCACATGAAGGTCAGTGACCAGAGTCTACTTACCATGTGAGCAACACTATCCAGTCAGCAATAGCAGAGCTGAAAGCATATTTGATATTTAATCAACTGTTTGGTCAATTAATTTTAACTGCTTAGATTATAATTTGTTGAATTAATTTATCAAGAGAATTTCCTGGTTGTCGCTTCTTAAATGTGAGTAGCAGATAGATTTCTGTATTGTGTTTCTATTGTAGCCATGTTTGTAGTATTGTTTTACATATGGAAATGTTGGTCTGTTGGTTAGTCAGTGAAGCATCTCAAACAAAATCACACAGAAAACTAAGTTGACATTCTGTGATCTGTGAGAAGAGAAGTTTCTTTTTAAAACTTTATAAGCAGCACTCCTTCACATTAAGGTCCATTTTTAAACATCTAAAAACACATCTAAACGCCAAAAAAAAACTTTTTAAATACAATTCATCCATTATCTTAAACACGAGGGAGTGCGGGAGCTGAAGTCAGCTGTCGGGATAAACCCGGGAAAAGGTCACCAGTCTATTAAAAATGTTTAAAAATGAAAAAAGTTCCATACTGTACTACTAATTACAATAAGTAACACAAATGACATGAAGAAGAGAGTTGACGAGCCAGGATATGATATCTAGAGTGTGGGAAAGAGGATTTATCCTGCTTTGGCTTCACAAATGAAGTGAAAACAGCACATCAGAAAACTTTTGGGTAGAAAAAAGGAAAAACTCTTATTTGGGTAGCAAGGACAATGCACTAAATCTAAACTCACTTTCAAATAAGGGACTCAGAACTGGACTGCTAAACTAAAAAGGCATTGCGTTTTTATTGTTGAGAAACAATAGTTGTTTTGTTAGTTAGTAATTAATAATTTAATAGTTTTTTGTTAGCTGTGTGGCTTTCACTTCTAAGTCAGTATTTAGTGGTTAGTGGCCTGTATACTTAAATATGACTGAACTAAGTAGCTCATTGTATGCTGTTTACTAGTGAGTTACTGTTTTACAGTAATGTTCTCAAATGTTCTCTCTTTGATCTGTGTTGTTTTTCATGGTCATCTTCAATCACTTTGACCCGGAATTATGGCCTCTGGAGAGGGTTCGAGCCAAATGAAAGTGATATAATATAAGAGCAAAGGCAATCCAAATAGGGTTTTAGGTAAATAAAGAAAAATCTTGTTGGTAATGACTCTAAGTATCCAAGCCTCATTGGGGAACTGGCTGTCTCTTAGCAACACCAGTGTTGTCGGCGTGGAAACCTCTGGCAGATTGGAAGCATTATTCGCCAGGGCTTAATTAGAGGGGTAAAGATTAGGCCAAGGTTGTCTTAAATTGAGTGATGTTTGTGAATGTGGGTGTGTAACTGCATATATGAACATGTTTTTTATAGTCTGCATAATCCAACATGTAAAGATAACTGCATATTCTGTGGTGTTGTTCTCCAAAGTAATAACAGTCCCAGTGTTCCCTTTAGTGTTGTCCTTAAACCTTGTTATTCATATTTAAAATGTCATTTTAGGTTCATCTGAAATTTAGTACCATTGGCTCACAATTCTTAACCTTTGAAACTTCAAATAGAGGTGGGAAGGTCTCTCACAGAAGAAACTTTAAACCCTTTTCAAACTCTTTATAAGGGCTTCAAGTGGACTGCTGACTCCCACAAATCCAGCATATCCAAAACAACTTTCATGTGTGAAAACCAGTTTTCACATTTTGGTTTCAGTGGAGATTCATTATGTTCTGACTTCACTGGAGAGAGCCCTTACAACACCTCTTTCAAAGCCTGAATAAAAAGACCAAAATGGTTTTCTATAACCTCTCTATGTGCAGTATCTTTCCCAGCAGAACTTTTTTTAAAGAGATGGTATGATGGAAAACACACAAAACAGAGCTTTAGGGTGGACTATGGTGATGGTGGTGGTCCTGCTGTGTTGTTAAAGTATTGAGCTTTAAGTCTACTGTGTTTGTAAGTCATTGAAAACTTCACATGGACCAGTTACTTTGGTGACTTTGAATTGCCTGTAGGTGTAAATGTTAGTGTGAATGGTTGTCTGTCTGGATATGTCTCTCTGTGTTCACCCTGAAATAGAGCTGCTACCCTGCCTTTCCCAGTGACAGCTGGGATAGGCTCGACTGAGGGCATACAGAGTGGCACAGAGCAGTGACACTTCTGTAAATGGTTTACATTGTGGCTAGAATAGTGCTCAGAATAAATATATATATATATATATATATATATATATATATATATATATATATACCCTGAATATAAATGGAAAGAAATGTTACACTAGTTTGGACCAGTGTGTTTAACATACAGTAAAGTAACTGACAACATTCAACATCAGATGTAATCTGCAGGTACTCTCTTAATTTTAAATCTAACACGAAAAGGATCTTATTTATTTCATTTGACTTTATTGAAGCCATTTAGTACAAGTGGAAATTAAAATAAAAATATTTGCGTTAGTCTCCCTTTAAGACAAAAGGTGAGAGAAAGAAAAAAGTAACACCCTGGCATTTGAGCCGTATGGGTTCGATCCACCTCGCCCCGACCTTTTCTTGTTCTACAAAACAATGACAAGAAACTAACTAGACCACATTTAAGACCTCCAAAACTCTTTTCCTTTTACTCTCCAACTTCCACTATTTCCGACTGTAAATGACCACAGGGATAATTTAGCATGACCGTTCCCCCTCCACACCATAATTATGGAGACAGAGGGACATGGAGTTGACCTATATCAAGTCCTGATTAAAGCCAACATATCAGAACACGTTGCATGTTCTGAAATACTCTTACTTGGTCTCCTACATTTACTTTTATGATGTGTGTGCATGTGTAGTAGAAAAA
This sequence comes from Channa argus, assembly GCF_033026475.1. Taxonomy (NCBI): domain Eukaryota; kingdom Metazoa; phylum Chordata; class Actinopteri; order Anabantiformes; family Channidae; genus Channa; species Channa argus. The sequence goes on from NC_090197.1 coordinate 19,062,577, forward strand.
TAATCTAAAAGAAAGTAAGGGCAGAGAAGTAAAGTGTGGATTGTCTTCATGTCACTTTCCCTTAAAAATTGCATTTCCCTGATAATGACTTTCAAAGGAAGGATTCATTCCCATGTTTTCTTATCTTTTTACTTCCCTTATGGGTTATTTGTCTTTAAGTAGTTATTTGCCATTATAGATTTGCATACTATGGTAAAGACTGAAGATTATGTCTCACTTCCTGACATAACTTCACCTCCACAGACTTACCCAGATTGGAAAACCCCTCAAGCTTTGCCTACTTCAAATGAACTTGCAGAGAAGGAAGATGGAGATGCTCCACTCACTGAAATATAAAACAGAGGAAATGGAGAAACTAAAAGCACCTTTAACAGATAGTTCCTTTATTATTCAAGTCCCCAAAAGGCAAAATGAGAAGGAGCTGGGAATTGTCACAAATTCTGATCAGACGTGATCAAAGTGCATTATACACCACAGTAGCAAAATGCAGCCTCATTCCTTGGCACTTCTGGGTCAGGGAGCATTTTACTGTAGATTTGTGACAAAAAGAGAGAGTGTGTGTAACAGGGAAAGTGTCAGAGAGGTGTAACATAAGGAGAGGGCTGGCAAGACTTCTGCAAGTCATTAACAAGTGTGCTTGCACTCCCATCTCTGCTTTCTTGTCCAGTTTTGTATCTCGTATTGCCTGAGTACGGGTTTCTTTTCTTTATTATAAAAGCCTTTCAGACACCTGAGCTTTCCTGTATCAATTCAACTTCTTGATTGGCCCCAGATGTCCACATGGAAATGATGTCAAACCATGAGTGCACTAGCCCATTTCTTGCAATTCTCTGCGTGCTCTAACTCAGCTGCTCAGCTGCCAGGAAACAGGCACAAAGATAGACCACAACAAACAAGCCAGCCATAAAAATAACCAGAGAAAATGAAGGCAGTGATGAAGAAATTCTGGCTTGGTGTAGGTCTTGCTGTATCATTGAGTCGCATTAGGGATGGACAAAGTGTTGCATGTTGACACAAATTTTGAAGTGTCGTCGCAAGACAGAAGTATGGGTTTCATGCACATCAAAACAGTGCTGAAAATCAACACTTGTGCGAGTTTCTTTCCAGCGAGTGGACTGTCATTAGAGTTCACGTACTGTGTGTCAGCTCCATGAGAGCAGAAATAGTCACACACTTCGTCAGTCCTGTAACACAGTAAATATGTTGGGTAAGGACCACCAAAATACCAATTTTAAAGTTTACATTTACATTTATATTTAGTCATTTAGCAGACGCTTTTATCCAAAGCGACTTACAAGTGAGGTACAAGGCAGCAAAAATCTAAGTCAAGGAGAAAACATCAAAGCAAAGTCCTATCAGAAAAGTGTTAACGTTTCACGCGATGCAAGTGCGAGAAAGCAGAAAGGCAGTTGTTTGTTTTTTTGTTTTTTTTTATAGATTTAAGTGCATGCGGAAGAAAAGTTCATTTTTGCCAAGAATTTGTCAGTTCAAAGGAAAAAGTAATGACACAGACGAGTGAGAGAGCTGTTGAGGAAGCACATGTAAATGATGTGGCAAAGCACAATGTGATGGCCAAAGATGGATTGCTCCTCACACTGCAAGGATTTAGGTTGATTCATGTTGGGTTTGTGACTGATAGGTTAATAACAGGACAAATTCTCTCGGCCCATTATGGACGCACAATAATAGACAGATATTGACCCAACAAATCACATGGAGAAATCTCCCATCATTCACTTGCAGTACACAGTAGTGGTGCTGTACACACACACACACACACACACACACACACACACACACACACACACATATCAAACAACACTTTCTCCATGACAAAAAGGTTTTAAAAGAGAAAATCATTAATTGAAAGCTTTGCACTTACTTTCAAGGGCATCTGGGTCAAGATCCTAAATTTTCCTCTAGGCTGTTTGCGTGAGATGTCAAATGCAGAGTGCAGCTTGACCCTTTCTTCTTCTGAGCATTTCATTGATTTGCCATTTTCTTGCCCCTTTTCAAGAATGTATCACAGGGAAAGAATAATATCTGGACCCAAAGATAGCACTGCTGGTTTTATCCTTTCAGGAGTTTGGCCAAAAGGGGAAAAAAAAAAAGCTTTCTATTTTACAATACATATTCCACTTCTGCACAGCTATTTGTTTTTATTTTGCAGCAGAACATGCAACATGTAATTTACCATATTCTTCAATTGCAGGATTAAAGCTTTGCAACACCTTAATGGTTAAAGTTAGGCACTAAAACATCAGAGTCAGGTTTAGGCCCTAAATACAGATGATTAGGGAAAGAAATGGCATGAACATCATACTATGTGTCACATGACATGCCAACATGCTAAACCAACGCTGTTGGTTGACATAATAGTCGTTTAAGACTGAACTGAAACTCAAGTCCTCTGCGGAAAGTCCTTTGTTTTGTGACCCATCCAACCTCCTCCTGACAAAACCTTTGCTCTGATGAACGTTTAAATAGTGAGCAATGGCTTTCCACTTGCTCTGTGCAACACCTGCTAATTTGAGTACAGTCATACTCATAATGATAACTTTTGTCCTGACCTACTATCAGCAGTACTTTGGAGGTATCCCTATAAATCATGACAGAAAGTCAGAATGCAGCTTTCAACTCACCAACAGAAGAATGGGGAACATTTCAGGAGATGGTGCTTGTGTCCCTGCAACTATGGTAAACCTGGCAGGGTTCAAGTCAAACAGGCCTGGCATCATCTGATCCAGACACATTTATTTTGGTTTAATCTAACCAGAAATGTGCTGCCAATATTCATCAGGCCATTTCTTAAATTGTTTAGCAGTATGATCTTTCTGTTTTCTGAGCAATGCCTTTTTTTTAGAGGTTGACTTAATGTTATGTCATTTACAGTGTGATCAGTGATCAGTGACTGAAATGCCACAGATAATCCTTGTGCCAAGTCAGACGCATTCAACGTTCTGTTTTTCAAAGCAGTTTTGTGCGAATATTGAATTGTGCATTGTCATTTTTGTGTGGATGGCCACTGCACATCCTCTAATCAGTAGTGTAGATCTCAATATACCTTTTTGTTACATTAAGAATGGGCCTTGGATTTCAATATAGTCTACAGTGTGTTATGTATTATACTGCACATAATATCAAATCTCCTACATCCCATCTTCACAAGAATGCACTCAGAGTTTAGTGGTCTTGCACAGTACTCAGTTTTGTTGTTTACTTTATATTATCTACAGCAGTAATGATGTTTTTTTCTTTTACTGGACATTAAATTACCCTGTTACCCAAGAAAACAGTCTTATATTACAAAGAATATAACAAAAATAGCACAACCACTGCAATGCTGTTTGTATTGCTACTGCAAAGATGCTAATTTTGTCTGACTCATGGTGAAAACTGATGTTGTTTCCCATGCTTGTGTGGGTTTACTTCGGGGACTCCGGTTTCCTCAGAGACACATGCATTTTAAGTTAATTAGTGACCGCCCATAGTTTTTTTGTAAATGTCTGTATGTGGATCTCTCTCTTTCTCTGTTCGCCCTGAAATGGATTGGATCTGTCCAGGGTGAACCCGGCATCTCGCCCAGTGAGACAAACTCAAGCCCCGCCGTGACCCTGAACAGGATAAGAGGCTAAGATAGTGGATAGATGGATGGATGTTAGTTTGACATAGCTAGACTCATCCATCAGACAACAACTGTCGATCTATCAACCAGCCAAAAAAGTTGCTTACTGAGGCAAAAACTCTCAGTAAACCTGAAAAGATAATCAAATGTAAAATGTATGTATGTGCATGTGTGTTTATAAGCATGTGCTTTCTCGTTCTCATAACCAAACTCCAAACATGTCTCTTGGTATGAATTCTTTTTTTTCTGTGGTATTTTCTGTGTGATCTCATTAGACCAGAACAACAACAAGCTGCCAGGGCAAGAACAAAATGCAGCAAATGAACAACAACACAACCAGTTCCCAGCCACAGCATTGTCACCTTCTATGGGCCCACTGTAAAGGCTGAGAATGATGAAAAGTAAAGTAACACCCCTGGGGGCAGCCTCTGAACACTGCCTAGAGGCTACCAGAGTACTGCACTCTCAGCAAGTCAACAAGAGTGCAGAACAGAACTGTGGCCTTGTGACTCAAAATAAGTTTTCTCCAAAGTAAAATATACAGTACTGAAATACAGTGACACGGATTTATATAAAATAATGAATATATATACAAATGCTTCATTTTAGAATATGCATATCTCTTACAGACTGCGCTCTCATTTGTACATGTTCACTGTCTTGAGATGTAAGTTTGACAGTGTTGAATCAAAATATCTTTAACCAAAAGGAGGGAACTATTTAAAAATAATTAGCAGGAATAAGTGATTCAGCTAGACTATAATTTGCTGATGCTATAAACCTTTATCTCAGCTTAACATCATGATTTGTTAGTGAATTTGTTTTGTTGAGATTGTTTGATTGGTAAGTAAATTCTTATTTAAAGAGAATTTTCACCAATTTTCAACATGCTACCTATGGCTGTATTCTAGTGTGTAAATACACAATAATGCTATTAAATGTCACTCTGACTTCCCTATATTTAAAGAATCTCTCCTCCTCTTGCTGAAAAATGCCTCCAGATGACATCGCTTGGAGGAATATTTAGTTCAGATTATGTCATCTCGTTGCTCACAATAGTTGTGAAGTTGTGATTGTGGTCAACCTGCTTTTCCAGATGATATTATCTGAACCCCTAATGTAAAACTCCTCTGGGTCTGTCGTCTGGAGGCATTCAGCCAGAGGAAGAGAAATATTTTAAAATAGGGAAGTCAGAGAGAAGTTTAAAAGCATTACTGTATATTTACACCCTAAACTAAAGCCGTGGGGGTGAAGTCGCCCTTTAAGTCCCTCCAGTGTTCCCAGTCCCATTGAAAACTGCATGATCTTGCAATTTTTCTATAATCACTGCAACTTATTTGTAGATTCGACCTACACTATGCTCACCCTCTACTGTACAGTACGCCAGAGCTGCTGATGAAAACTTGCAAAATTTACATGGTGTTACTTTCTTAAAGCAACACTTGTACAGTAAAACAAATGACAAGTCCACTTATGGGAGAGAATGTCTCCAATTATTAATGCTAACGACGTTAAAAGCACTGCAAAACAAAACCCAGAAAATGAGTAAAATGCAGGTATAATAAAGAGGCAGGCTGCTACAGCCAGATATATTACAAAGAATCAGCTTAGTTTGATTAAATCATTAAGGATACTGGTAATGTTACTACAGTATAGGTCACAAAGTGATAGAGGTGTGCTTGTCTGTTTGCATGACCATCTGTGTGTGTGTGTGCACACACAATGTAGACCACAAAAATGGCTGAAAAGGTCTGCAAAATGTTATATCTTTTCTTGGAACTCTACCAAGAGGTTGCAAAATCAATCAAAGGCACTGTGAGATTATCACCCAGGTTGAAATAGGAAAACTAAATACTGCAACACAACTAAGACTTTTCTTCACTTTTTGTGAACTGGAATAAAACTCAAAAATCACAAAAAAAAGAAAATAAGCCCTTGTCCTAACTGCTCACAGAGCTGTAACCTAAGAAAAAACCATATCATATAGACGACATTGTTTACAATAAGGGGTCACAGGCAATAAAGCTTTCAGAACCACTAATCTATGGTGTAGTTCACTATGAAGACAATGTTCAATGTTAGAAACACAGCCATAACAAACGTGGAATCCAATTTTGATGCAGACCAATTTGGAAGTGAAGTTCGATTATTAATTGCTACTGGATGCTAACATATTCAACTGATTTACATAAACGACAGATTTGCAGATGTGCAGAGATGCAAATTGTGAGCATTCAAGTTATATAAAAACTGTCATGTCCACACATTTAGTGAAGTATTACAGAGATCCACCCCTAGACACTGTCAGGAATAATACTAGCAGCAAGAGTAAATGTAAAATTAAAACATATTTCAAATTCTTTCAACACTTTTTTCAGGTTATATTGCCTTTTTTGTGACAATAATATTCTTTTTGTTGTGGTTGTGTAACATCCATGGAAGAATTATTATGTCTACATCTGTGAAAACCTGTGTAAATGGACAAAAACAGGAAGTTTTCTCTTTTCTAGACTTGTGTTTTTCCTTTACTTTCACTCAGTCATGATTGTGATGTTTTAGGCTCTGATGAAAGCTCGGTTGCAGCAGCGACAGAGTAATTAAAGGGATTGATTGCAGCAAAGGAAGACGCACTGCTATGTGTGTACAATACACACACCGACTCACACGGGCACACAGTTTTTCCAAAGATACAGCCATTCCACTCTATTTCGCAGACATTTAAAATTACAGTGCTAAATGTACCAGGTCAACCCAATGTAAATCCTATGAAAATGCAATGAGATGAAAATGCAACATAACCCGGTGTCATTCTGAGGATTTTGACCTGCCTCAGTTCACTTTCATGCAGGTTATTGCATCACACACCATATATAGACATGCCTCAGTAGCTACTTCTTGACAGAGAAAGTTCAGAGAAGTTTACTGTCACCACTGACTGTCCATTCTTGGGGGGAGAAACTTGGTTCTTATTATCTACTTCAAAATGTTTACAGTATTGTCCATATAACCTGGTTCCTCTGAATCATTGCCTAAAATTATCTGTTATATTTTATCTATTGTGATACATGCTGTTGGACATGGACATGCTGTCCACATTCTGGGCTATTCCTGGCCATATTAAAAATTACCAATTTCCGGCACAGCTTAATACTGAAAGCCAATCAAATTTCATAACCAAAAAGTTACTGCTTTAATATTGATGGCCACGCAGCACTAAGTAAGAATGAGGTCTGTTCATGTTTCATTACTCGTTTTTTAAAAAGTTATGACTCATCACTTTAGACTCTTTGTATTCTAAATATTTCTTATACGTATTATATATACGTATATATATATATATATATATATATATACGTATATATAATATGTGTGTGTGTAATAATGTAATATTAATTAATTAATTAATGCACACATGCTAACATTAACATGTTTCCAATTACAATACAACAATGTAGAAGATAGCAGCCTGTTCCCCTTCACTGCTTTTTAAAAAAAATCATGCAATGACGGAAGGATTAGATGTGATATGTAAAATATGAATGTGGAAATGTGGCTCCACCATTAATCTTAGACTTTAGTTAGCTAGCTGGTATATTGAAGTGAGGTTAACTGATTTTTCTTGTTTTACTTTTAGTCAGAAAAATATACATACATAAAACAGTGATGTAGAGACATTTATTCTCAATCCTCAGTGTCATCCCTAAATGATTTAAAACACCTTCTACCACTGCATGGAAACATGAACAATGGAGGGTCAGGTGTCAAGACCAACTGTGATTGTGCGACAGAGGTCTATAGTAAATAGAAAAATTGCATGATCCATCGCCGATAAGTATGCTGACAAAAAAATAGCAAGACATTTTCAGCAGATCTTTGTGTACAGTGTCTATTTTCTTTTTTTTTTTTTTTCTATATTAGTAATAATCCACCTCCTTATCAGAACTGCCAGTGAACCTGCGTGCATGGAGCATAGGGTCAGAGGTTCAACACCCTGTCCCTCCTGGGTATACATGTGTTGAAGTGTCTGTTGGGAAGATGCCCAAAGCTGCTACTGGTGGGTCAGGTGAGCTGTCAGTGTGTGAGTGTTAATGCTGTGACCTTGAAATTCTCAAAGGCATATTTGGAAAATATGAAGCGTTGCCCAGAAATAAATGGATAACACTCTTGTGATATTTCAAAAGTTACTGGAAGGCAAATATTCACTAAAAGTGACTAATTTGTCAATGAAGAAAAAACTACATCAGGAACTGAGTAATCCAAATGCTTTCATGTCTGTAACTATTCATCTCATGAAGATGGGTAAAAGACTCGAATAAGCAAAGCTTTGAGTACATCAACCTAATAGTTCCACAGTGAGTTGACAGTCAAAGTGACAAGAGCAAAACCACCAAAGAAATGTCAATGTCCAAAAAGCAATACAGATTACTGAATACTGCAGAGCATTAGCCAGTTTCATTGCAAACACCAAGTTTTTGGACACACATCATGAACCATTCAGCATGTCAGTAAAATACGAAGAAGAATATCATCAAAGACATTAAGCATCATTTATATCCAGATCCCTCAAATCTCTGCCTGGAGGGAGCTGTCATTCTTTTGAAACCTATACGCAAAAAAATAAAAACACTTCTGTGATGTAGCCATGTCTTGTTTCTGTCAACAGAAAGGCAAAGCTAGATCTGATGGGTAACGCAAACATGCTTCAACACTCATTATGCTTTTACCTCTACTGTCAACATGTGAAGAGGACACAATTCCCACAATTCACAACTGCTGAAATCACTGAAATGTCTCAAGCAATTGAACTCAAGCAAAAGGACTTATTGTATTTTCTATAAACTGTTTTGTGTCAGGCATAGCATGAACTAAGAAGATTTCAGGTATTTATTCCTCCCTTTTTGAAATACTTTCCTATCAAAAGATTTTTGCTGCCATTCTTTCACTGCACATTACACTTCATTTTGTTAATTTTTGTCCCTGGTGAGAAGAACTCAAGAGAAATCCTAAACTACAGAAGCAAGTACTAATAGATAATGTCATGAAACCATGGCCCGGTCAAACTAGCGAGCTTCATCTATCAGAACCAAAGCAGCAGACCACAGAACACTTCTCTCTACCACCTGTTGAAAGTTTTTAGGTAGATGTTTGATTTTGACAATGATCCGCTGTTGGGAACCTAAACTCACTGGATAAGCCGAAAGGACAAAAAAAAAAAATGCTGGTTTGAGTTTGTTTTCTGGCAGCAAAGCCAATGGAAATAAACTGCCAAGTAAAGGTTTAAAACCAACATTTGATTTTTAAATTTAAGTGAATGTAATTATTAGGTGGTGTGAAAAGACGTGCTTGTTGACATTATTCTGGTCCTGGGTTACCACAGTCTATTATTTAAACAAGACTGTCCTCCCACAAAATATATTGTTTTGAGTTGTTTTTGCAAAATTTTAAAATCACATGCTTTCCCTGATAAAACCAGTAGTCATAGAAATGAATACTTTAGTCACAGAAACTACTGTGTTTCAAAGGAAAAGGAAAATGGCCCAATCAACAAAAGACAGACTTATGTACAGATTATTCTGTTGGCTAGTTCTTTCCAACTAACAAAATTGGTTTCTTGTAACCGTGATGACACGGACACATGGTCATCTAACCTTAACAAAGTAGTCACTTAAAATTAAACCAATGTGTGTTTCTGACCTTAATCAACTTCTTTCGACTTTGGCCTAAACAAACATCGACTGCTGTCAAATAATTAAACTCTCTATACAATGCATTCTCATTCCCATGGTGTCACTTTGTGCAGTCCTTTTGCATTACATGATGCCCTGTTTGCATCAGTAATTAACACAGGGGGCTTTTAGTGAAGTACAATGCAAAACTTCATTGAGTCACAACAAAAGGTACCTGTAGTGTCAATATCAGAGACAAAAGGACACAGTAGCAGCGCATTTTAATGCCTTGGACGTGTCATTATCTGACATTGTGGGATGAGAACGTGTAACTATAACATACTATTCTGGTTGCTAACATGAGGAAACAGATGAATTTTGGTTGTTTTGTTTAATAAGCTTTGTGGCTCAGTCAGCATACTGCCCAACATGGCTTGCTGTTGGAATGTTGCCTAGATTGTTGTGTGGCCTTGCTTGTGAACATGAGCGTGCAGAAGAGGTGTGACTGCTCTGATTGACATGGTAACAAGATCGAGGATGGTTTTGAGTGTGCTGGTGCAAGTAAAGCGGGGGTTGGCTCTGGAAGGCTGGAACACACTGTTGAGCCTTCTTGATATTGTGGCTCAACTCAGCAACACATTGGCATTGAGAGGATGCCCACATGATGGCCCTGTAGATGTGTGCACACTCCTGCATGCTATGTGTGATTATATTTTTCTTTTTTTAATTTATAGGAATTTTATGTGGCTAAAGATATGGTGATATTTGTACAGATTGGGCCTGGGGCTCTGATGGATTAAGAAGGTTGGCCCAGCTACTGTAGCTTAACCCAAGCAAATGCAATGCAGATATTAGGCTGGTTGCATGGCACTGACTATGTGCTTTTTTCTTGGGTGATGATATTTCAAGAATATATGAAAGATGCATTAGTGCAAAGAGCTGTGATTTCCCATGACTTCACTACAAGTATTGTATTGGAAAGACTAGCAAAGCTAGGTAAGAGTTATAAAGTTACCAGGAATTATCTTCTGGGCACTATAAATAAATGTATCCAAATCTTGGACAATCTATCTTGTCCATGTGATATTTGATTGAATAAGGGGAAAGTTTGGACTAATGGCTTAAAGTTGCAGGCAGCTGCAGACTGGGAAGTTGGTTCATAGTGGGATCAGCAGTTCTACTTCAGTCAATGTTTAAATAAAGTGCTTAAAGGAGCTTTTTGCCACTACTATCTGCTTACTAGTTTGAATTTTTATACAGGCTTTTCAGTTTGCACCAGTTGTTTCTTCACTAAACATTTCTCGATAAAAGCTCATCACAGACTGCCAAATATTGCACATAGTTTGCTGTGTTCCTAATTTCACAGTAAAAAACAGTTTGTTCTTTACTCCTAGTGAACACAGGTGTTGTTAGAAAAGCTATTTTCATGTTGACTTAGGACATTTATAAAATGCCAAAATTGAATATTTGATGGTATCTCCTTTTCAGCATGTGAGCACTGTGAGTGATGGCCAGTGAAGCAGCTTTTTAAAAAGCAATAAGCGGAAACCGGTGAAATGGCAAAAATACCATTAAATATTCCATTGCAAATTGCAAGGTGGCAATATTTATAACACATGCATTGATGTGTAAAATACACAGTGTAAGCTCACCAAGAGATAGCCACAAACTGAATAAAACCTTTGACATTTCTCAACAAACCATCCCCAAAACATTTGTCATACTGCTCTCCATGTAGAAATACAGATATACTGACAGCTAAACTAGCATGAAGCCGCTGAGGACTCACAGTCACACCAACTGTGCCTGTGACAACTTTGTCTAGCCTTCATGAACTTGGTGCCCCAATAAGATCATTTAGTTTTCCCCTCGGGATGGTGCTGGTAGCGGCTGCAAAGCGACCAGACTTACTTTGTGTCTTCGGATGGCTGAGGAATCTGATTTTGCCTTTGCCTTTTACCGTGCTGTCCACGGTGTTGATTATTATTCTGAGAGAAAACCATATCTTAGGCTGATAAATATTTCATGCTGCTTGTGTGCTTGTGGAGTTCTCATCTGTGAATGCATGAGCCTTATTCAATAATGTGCTTCATTTTTTGAGGGTAATATATTTTATTTCTAATCCCAAACACTAAAAGTGGCTCACTTTCCACTCACTCACCCACCCACCTCAGTGTCCTTTGCACTGTTACACTCTAACTGCTTTTCCTGCATATGCACAGATCAAAGTGCATATATTTTTTAAAGAAGAAAGGTTAATGCAGGTCTGAATGCTTAGGGCTTGGCATCCTGGCTATATATATATATATATATATATATATATATACACATATACTAAAGGAAACTGAATTCATATACCACTGTTTTTACTCACATGAAGCGAGTATATAAGAGCAAGGAGGGCATTAACATCATAAAGCTGGGTTAAAGACTTTTCTGTCAAGATTCACTCTGAAAATTCTGAATCTCTTCAAAATTTAGATGTCTTGTTGGCTCATTTACCTGAGGAAGCGTTCAGCATTGGGGAATTTAACTAAAGATTGTCGATCTCTTTTTGGTCACACGCCTTCTAAAACAAACTTGTTAGAGCACGACATGAATGTTGTTGATGCAGTACCAATTCCAGCATTACTATAGGGTTTCAGAAGAGAAAAAAAACATAGTTATTAAACATATTAAGGGTAAAGATAACTTCATGGCAGATGCTCTTTCCCGTACTGCTATATAATGCTTACTATCATTGTTAGCAACACTTTTTCCCTAAATCTTTGTAGTCTGTTCATCTCTCCTTAAATTGCTCCCAGGTGCATGGGTTGCTGAGGTGGGAGATGCTGATCCTTAGAATCGAGAGTTGTAAGTTGTGGGTGTGTGTGGGAAGATTGTCTCACGTAAGTTCTATTAACTCTTGTGTTCAGTTGCCCTGAGTTGATGTACCTGATTAAAGCCAGAGTACCCTGTTCAACTGTTAATTTGTTGCAGCTAAAAATACAATGGTAGTAACGTTCAGGGTAGGAACCCTGTCTTATGGGCCGAGTGTGATGGCTTAAGCCATATCTGGGTTCTGTCTTTGTCTATGTGTGGTTGGCTGTGTTTTTACTTGTTTTCCAGGAAGCCAGTGGGTGGAGCTGAGTTTTAGGCATCCTGTACACCTTGGTCAAATGGGTTGAGGTTCCTATAAAGGAGGCCTTGGTCCTGCCTGCTGAGTTCTCTTGTTGTCTGGTCTACATGTCTTCTACACTTTCCATTCAACATTGCATAAAACACTGATTTGCTCACAAACATAAATTGAATCTTTATGTACTCAATTAAAAAAATTTGGGTTATTTGAGAACCTTGTGTGGACTCTTCTTCTTTGTCGCATACTGTTGAGCCAGCTTGTGATAAAATGGGGGCTTGTCCTTACTATACCTCAATTGTTTGCTGGTAAGTTTCTTGATACTTGATTTGAAATGACTTTTGGAATTGTTTGTGTTACTACTCCATTCGTGTTTCTATTCCATAGTATATCTGTAGCGTTTGCTCCTTGAATTTTGTTTTACTTACAACAAGTACATCTTGATTTGTTGTAGTTTGGTTTGAATAGTACAAGTTCTGGGAGGCTGCGTGGTTCGTGGAGTTTTGTTTGTTGCTTGTAACAAGGATTGGTTGGATGCATGTAGATTTGGTTGATTGCTGAGCAGAGTTTTTGGGGGTTGAGGTTTGATGCTGTCCTAAAAATTGAGGCAGTTTTGATTTAGAATTTGAGACATGGGGACAGTGTTGATTGCACATGTGACAGTTGGAGCTTTCCCTTGTAGGATGTAGGAGCACTTCCCCTTTGGGATTTGTTCAGAAATGTTTGTAGTGTTGCGGTAGAAACACAGTGGTTGTCCCGATGGGCACATCCATAGATTTGAGGGGGTCGCTGTTTTTGCAGTTGCCTTCCTAACTCTATTGGCTTTTAGTGCAGAAGTACCCACTGTAAGTAGCTGCATGAAGACTAGGGTGAGATTATTAAGTTGCATATCTTCAATATCTGTAAAAGTCTGATACAGCTTGTTTGTACCTGTGTACATTTTTGGTTTGCAACTTTACAAACCTTTTGCTAATTTTCACCATCTGTCTAGTAGCTTGACCAATCACGAGCCAGTCCCAAGGTCCCATTCTCAGTACCAAGACCAGTTCTTATTATCCGACCCAACCGGCTGGCTCAGCACCATCAATTAATCAAGCTTTCATCTTTTGTATCTTTTCTGCCATTTGACAGTTCTTATTTAGTTAGTTGATGCTTGACATCATTAGCCTGTTAATACTGATCTTCATAACTAAGGCAGACTGAGTATAATTGAATTGGCCCGTCAGTCTATTCTCCTATATTCAGACTTGCTGAACTGAAGACTAAACTTTCATTTAAATCAAGTCAGTGAACTCTTGAGCATAGCAGCTCATTGTCTCACTGCATTAGAATTTCAAAGTAATTGAACAAAGGGAAGCACTAACATTGATCCCACTGAAGGCTAAATGGTATCAAGCAGCAAGTGATATTGAATGAGACACTATTTCATTTGGTGCTTTTTTCTGCAGGTTTATTTGCGACTCAAACAACTGGGGTTAGGCTGCCTTTAATTCTTCAGATTTGTATTTAGTGTGTATCTTTTCACAATTAACAACATCTTGTAAGCTAAAATTATTTCAGAGAGCATAAATTAATTTATTAACAATTAGAATCTCTGCTCTCACTTTTCTCTATGAGACCCTCATTGCTTCTCTTGTGTTTTATCTTGTTTGTTGGAGACACTGTTTCTTAAGGTAAACAACCGCTTTGTGCCACTTCCCACATTCTTATCAGTGGTCAGCAGGGTACTCTGCCCGCTCGACCCCAATCCCCCCGCTGCCGTCCTCCTCAACCCTGTGACCGCTCCCAATCCCAATTCTTAACATCTCATCCTACCCCTGTCAAGCTCCACATTGATGTCCTCTCCCCCTGTTGCTGAGACCAGCTCACTGTTGTTCTTCTATCTCTCCTTAAACTCAACCATCCCAGTGAGAGCACCTGCCCACTGGTCATAAAATACCTTTTAAAGTCATTTTCCAGCTTTAAATCAGGTAGGGTTTGTAGAGATTCAAGGTTAAGCCTTGCCATCTGAGTTGTAGTGATACCTCTTCCCATTTATCCAGAGTATTTTATTTATTTTTTTCTGTATGATCTCAGTGAAAACTTTAGCATAAAAGTTGGCATTTTAAGCAAAGTCAAAAATTGTATAAAGGCAAGTTCTATAAGTTAACAAAATCTTTCTGTGAAATTATATTTAAAAGTAGGGTGCATGGTCAGTCCACTTAAAAAAATAGGGTAAGCGAAAAGCATTGTGTTATGGAAATATTGCAATGCAAAGCTATACGTAGTTTTTTTTTTTTTTTGCCACTTTGACTTTTGTTAGCAGTTGTGGCCATATTTTTTCTCAGTTACTGAAACCCATCTCTAACAGTCTTCGAGAAAGCAACAGTGGTGGTTTCTCTTAGTGATTCAAAATGTTTTGTGTTGAAGAGAATCATTAGCCTCACTGATTGCTGACATTTCAGCATACTGTATCTGTATGAAAACACCTAATTACCTCTGATTGTTTTATTTGTTTCTGACTATAGATGCCCTAAACATTTATTTTCTCAATCAGCTGCTTGTTATGAGAACACAGATGGACATGTCTTTTTAGTTCAAGTCGTTATAATGTTACATTAGAGAGTTTTATTTTTTCAGTGGATAAAAAGCTGATGCCATACTGTATGTTGTAGTATATTATATCACCCTTTGTGCTATGTTGCCATAAAAATACCTCAAGACATTGTGGTTTTAAAGAGTAGTTAACACTTTAAATTTTCAGCTTATGAGATATGGCAGGATTGCTATGTGTTGTGTTTACAAAAAAAGTGAATCCTAGTTATGGAAAAAATAAAGAAAAGCACTGTGAATATTTAGTTAATCTAAACTGACATTGCATGCAAACATGTTACTTTTAGTTATACAGTCTTCTGCAGCTGTAACTGGCTTATTTTGCAGGCTAAATCACTGGCGAGAGAATACACAACAGGCATAAATGTTATTTATTTTTGGCAAATATCAGAAGTGAATTTAAACACCTTAGCACATGAAAGGCTTCCTGAAAACTAAATCCAGTGTAAATTCATAGTCTTTTTTTCTATTTTCAGGTGCAGAAACTTTTCAGTAATATGCGACAAGGGCCTGGTAAGAAAAAAAGTCTATATTCTTCAAGCAATTTTCCACTGAAGCTGTCCACTGTTCCCCCTTGGGTTCCTCAGTGCCCTGACACTCACCTCACCTTTTCACCTAAGCCCTTAATAACCCATCAGCTTTATTGGCTCTTCCTATTGTCCTTTTTTAGCTGAAACCCCCTTTCACTTAGGGGATATCTAGGTAGTGGAGCCACTTTGCTTGAACTCCCAATGCACAAAGTGAAAATACATAAATGCACAAAGAGACGCACACATTCATTAAAGAGCACAAGCAGAGGCATTCCTAAAAATGACCCTGCAACCTCTTTATCCCCTTACAGCCTCCCTCTCCCCAACTACTCACACTGACAGAGAAGGTAGGTGTAAAATTGATATTAGTATTCTGCAGCCGGGCTGATGAACACCAGCTAGCAGACCACCAGGTCACTACTGCGAATTAATGATACATACATCTTCTCCTCTGCAAGGCAGCTTCCAATTGGAACTGCAGCCCCAAGATTAGATTTGTGAAGGCGCATGCATGAATATACAATCGCTTCAGCAAGCCTTCCGACCCCTTCACTTTTTCCCCAGTTTATTGTGTTGCAGATCCAATTTAAATGGATAAAATTTAATTGTTATCATTTATCCACACTCAGTACCCCATAATAACCAAGTGAAAATAACCAAAGGATAAAAAAAAAAGAAAAAGAAAACCACACCAAAGTATTAAAACCTTGCCATGGCACTTATTTTAACCAGTTGAATTTTGTATATGGCCATGAAGTACAAAGAACTGTTTAGTAAAAAGTCCTCTGCAGCACTCTTGCCCAAAGGACGACCAGCTCAGCCGCAGAGTTTAATGGTCGGGAGTGGCACTTTGTAAAAAGCACATGGGAAACCACCAAACTGCATTTACAGGACTTTGGTTTTTGCCTTCTCTGAACCTTGTAATTATTCATGCTGTTATCAATGATTATCTGTAAGTCATCTACTGTCTACTGGCATAATTATTATAGGCAAGGTACAAAGATCTGAAGTGAATTCTAGTGGCTGCAGTAAATATTACACAGATAGTTTTCCATGGAGGAGGTTAGGGCAGATGGATGGCTGTTAAAACACAGGACTTTAAAATGAATTTAAATATGTTTGAATTAATCAGTGTTGTTACTGTACTTCAACCCACCCCACAATCTTTCCCTAACCACGATACTGACCTAATGAACCAAGTATTCATGATAAGCAGGTACAGGCCTTTATGGTGATGATAACAACAGCAGCTAATGGCTGTTGAATAACATTAAATAAGCTCAAAAGACCATAGAGGTGCCTCTCAACAGCAAAGCTGCCAGGTGCTGATCAGGACAGTGTTAAGAATTAATGTAGCCATGGACTGTGTTTAGATGCGCCATATACACGCATCAGAAGAGTCATCTGATTTTTTTCTCCACCTCTGACTAATTTTGGAAGCTTGACACATAGATTTTAACTGTATAGTATTAACAGAAAATGCGGCTTTCTGATTTTCCTTTTTTGTGTGTATGTGTGTGTGTTTGTGTCGAAGCACAGTGACAGCACATGGGGAAAGAAGAGGGAAGAAAAGTGGAGACATACGCAACCGATCCAAATAGGGAACTGTCTGAATATTTTTGGTTTTTTTAATCTGCGGGGAAAAGCGACTTCTGAGAGGCAATTGTGTTAAATTTTCTGTTGGACTTTAGGCAAACTTTATTTGGAAGTTTATAGTAGAAACCTGGTTATGTATACATAGCGAGGAAATCTGACAGAAATCTTCCCGGGGAAATCAGGTTACTCTAACGCCCATCCCGATTTCAGAAACCAGCTTTCCTGACAAGCTGACTGTGACTGGGTTACTTAAGTCCACATAAAAGCACTGATTGACTTTTCCAGCATGAGGACGATCCAAAGCAAACTGTCTAGAACATACGTATGTAGCCCAACAGTTGAGAAGCTCTGGAACAAAATTCCCAAAACCAAAAATGTGTGCGAAGGTTGCAGAAACTTACCTCAAGAAGACACAAAGCTGTAATTGCTGCCAGAAAGGTTTCAATATTTTTTGTAATTAGAGAACTAATGTAAGCTATTTACTACTAAATACACAGCATAATTAAATGTGCCAAAGTATGCAGAGATGCACACTTGCACAAAAAAATCACATGCATAGATTCATAGCACGTGTTCTAGTTCGTGGATGTAGTGTCAGTTTTCTGTTCTTTTTCCTCTAGGAGTTCCACCTGGAGCTAAAGGAGAGCACAGGTTTGTTTGCCTACAGACACTGACAGGAGTGCAGTTCCTCAATCTTTATTACAAAGAAAAGGCCCCAAATGCTCTTTTAATGGCAACTTTTATCAGCCATCTCCCATTGCAACGTGTCTTTGGAGTGCACGACAAATTTACACATGGACTTACGCCTGGGATCCCCAGCTGAAGAGCATTTAGCTGACAAAGTCTCCAGGGTTGGATGGGGATATGTATTATTGATGGGGAGAAGGTAATTTGTTGTTTGCAGACACAGGAGGGAATAAGTGGCATCACTCTGTGGAGACTCCATACACACACTTATGTTGTGGGCGTGTGTGTATGTGTGTGCATACACAAGGGAGCACAAAACACATGCTCCCTCTTGTCAGTGGTCCCAATTGAGGACAGTCATTATTGAGTGATGGGCAATAAACGGGAGTTCGAGACCATTAAGACATGGTAAGTTAAAGAGGAAATGGCACAAATTAAGATGGAGTTTCTGGGGTGGGGAGAGCAAGGAGGTTTTACTCACTTCAGCTTTTAATCGAAAGTGGCAGAAAAAGGCGCACTTAAGAGTGTGCAGGAGTTGATATTAATATCTGATACTTGAGAAAGTTTCCCAAGTAAAATTAAGACACAATTATGAGGGGAAAGATGATGTGCTACAGTATGTAATTAGTTTGTCTGTGGTGTCTGGTCTCTGCATTTTTTTATTTGGTAACAGGCATTACCAGCTCAGTTGATGTGGAGGACGAGTTGAAATTTGTTTTTTCTGTCATGTACAAAATGTGATAATAAGTTGATTGTGGCAAATTTCAGAGATTTTGTGATGTAAATGTTTATTAGGATAATTTTCAGTCTGAGGGATCTTCTTAAATAAATTACTTAATTGGTGCCCACGGGAATTTAAAAAAAGTTTTTATCAACTTTATTAAGATTAAGCATGGCCACAAGATGCAATATTCATTCCACCAACAAATAAAATAATTTCAGTGTACAGATGTGATAGCTGATAAATTACAGAACAGACAAACACACACAAAGCCATCAAGTGAACGAGTCTTGTAAAGCAAACAAATCTTTGCTGTGTACTTCAGTAATGTAACAAAGAACAAAATGAACCACTTCCCTGTCTCTGTAATTAAGATACAGCAACTACATATGGAGCCACAAAGGACAAAAAAGTATTGATCAGACTGGATAGAATATTGACAGAAAATAAAACATATGTGACCGATGAATCAATGTTCAGTTTGTGCCATACGGCATGGCTGACCTTAGTGAAAGTGGCCTGAATGGAATTTTATAGATTTTGCACTGCCTATTGGTAGGTTATTCTGAGTGGGAGTGTAAATATCAATATCTGTCTATCTATCTATCTATCTATCTAAGGTAGGTTGTAAAGGCATTGTTTTGTTTGTAGAAACCAAAAAGTCAATTTTGTGATGCAATATGTTAATTCTTGGTCGTTACAGTACATTGTTGAGGTTCACACTTCCTGTGTTGCAGTTTTCCTCCTGAAAGTGGTTGTTTGTGTATTTGTGAAAGTGAGGTTGCTGTCTTTCCCAGATTTAAAGGTCGAATCAGATTCTCTTCGGTTTGTTTTTGGGAATTGCAAACAGTTAATGACGACACATTCACACACACACAACATAAGTGAGACATACCAGTAGAATAATTTGGCAACACTTTAATAATACAATAAAGGGAGACTTAAACATGTAATACATGGTTGATAAAGCACTGTACACTATAATTCTGCTAAACTAAAAGTGTAATTCTTATGGAGGCTGGTGTACAAATAACAATGTAGTTAAAGTAATTTAGAATACTTCCAGTTCTGCAACCATACAAACGGCCAAACAAAAAAAAAAACACTGTATATGCACACATGTCACAAATCAAAACAACCCAATTTCTTATGTCGCTGCATATATTATATCATATATCATCATAGACTCCTATTGATGCACCAGGATAAACAAATTTCCCACAGTCCATGTTTCTAACTACTGTACCCTAAGTCAGTAGTAGTCAAAAGTCAATACTGCACTACTGCTCTAGTTACTGTTCTACAGCTTTAGTTTTCAAGTGTCTGATCTATGAAATAATTAAATGTGACAGTGAACATCAGCTGTTTTCTAAATTTTAAGGCCTTTGCTGACTTGTGGCTACTTGCAGGTTGGCAACTGTTTGACGTATTCAATTTATTAGTAAAAAATATATTTAATAGGTTAATACAGTATGTGGCCAGCCAGGCTGGCTTGTAGCACTTGACATTTTGATTGCCCATTAAGGAACATAATGAGATTTTGTCTTGCAAGGTTTTCATCTTTACAGTGAAAATGAAGTAAAATGGAAGCCGTGAAATGATCTGTATGTGTGTGTGTGTGTGTGTGTGTGTGTGTGTGTGTGTGTGTGTTTATATGTTAGAGAGAGAGTGAATAATAGACCTAAAGAACGTGAGAGCAGAAATACTTAATAGATCCTTTCTTCCTGTCATCCTCTTAAGAACACAACAAAAATCTCGTGATTGCTGAAAAAAAAAAACACAATAAAATGGAGAAACACACAAACTCATAGTTGCACAGTATCAAAGAAACAAAATATTTGTAGATACACACTCACACTAACACACACAGTACAAGATCCAGCGCTGTTGGACAGCCAATTACAGGAGCTGCCTGCAGGGGAGGAGAACAGGGAGAACAGAGGAAAGGTGAAGAAATATGAAGAGTGTTGTAGCAGAAAAGAAGGCAGACGAGGGTTGAGGGACCTTGATGCCAATCAGTTGCTGATATAAAAATCAGAGTCTGATCATTGCCTCTCGGTGGGCCTAGAGAGAGACCCAGCGTGTTTTTTTCCCCACTTCTCTTCCCCCCTTCATTCCCTCTTTCCTATTTTCCCTGTAATGGACAGCCTGTTCTTCTCTGACTCCATCGCCCGTACTGTGTGTCGGGGTTGCTGTGCACAGCAGAAAGACAGCACTTTGATGGACGTCCTCTCGTGGTTCTCTGTGTCTCTCCCTGTTGTTCTGTCTCTCTCGTTCTCCCATCCTTCTCTCTGCATGCCCTGTGCTCATAACAGCCCACATAATGTCCTCCTTTTCCTTCTCACAGCTTTCTGTCCTTGTTCTGATTTTGTGTTTTTTTTACCCCCTCTCATACTGTTCAATAACATTTGTCTTCACGCCTCTTCAATCTCTTTGCACTGTTTGATATCAAAGAGAAAAAAAATAGCAAAGTGAGAGTGACTTGCTGTCTCTGTCATTCTATCTGTCTTTCAGAATGAGTTGGAGTGTTGTGTGTGAGCACTGCAACTTCCCGTGATTTAGGCAATATCCTTCAATTTCTTATCTTCTTAAGACATGAACCTTTCGGGGTTTTTTTTTTTTCATTTCTTTTGAGACAGTGTTTTTTTTTTTTAAGAATAAACCTCTTTAAACTCCTATGCTTCTCTTGGCAACTGTGGTCAAGTACCACAGTGCAGAAATCCATTTCTGCAAGAAAACCACTGCTTGGCTAACCCAGTTTTGCTGCACATATATACATAATTGGAAAGCAGCAGTGAATGAAAGTGTTTATAGTACATGTGAACTTGTGTTTACTTTGCTCATTTGTTGTTAGCACTGCTACACCTAAGAGAAGGGGGGTAAAAGCCAAAAAGAACCTCAGGGATCACAAAACCTGCTGTTCCTCAGCTGTTAGTCCCAGCACCCTGTAATTTTGCTTTGCCCAAAAGTGTAGCTCACAGGAGCAGCCAGCAGCTATTAACTGAGGTGTTACACCTCATGTCAAACACTGAAATATTACACCACACGGGACAGTGGTAGCTCAAACAGAGAAGAGGTGGGGAAGTGAATGAGAGAAACCGGGAGGGCAGAAAGTGTCTTGACTCCCTTGGCATGTGCTTTAAGGTTCAACTGACACAGCAGTTTATAAAGGCTACAGACCTGCAGTATGTTTTTGATTACAAAGTTGATCAGAAGAGATGGAAGTATTTTAAATATTTAATAAAAACAAAAAAATTCCCATTTATTATTGTTCATTAACTTTTTTCATTGGAGAAGAACAGACTGTGAATCAAAGTAAATTTATAGTTTAACGCCTACAAACATGGACATTCTGACATCCGACAAGAAACAAGCTGTAAGATGGACTTGTCTGACCACAGAACTTTTGATCCATCTGACATGAGCTTGAGCTTAGAAAAACTGCAGCGGCAGACTGTGACAAGTTTCCAAAGTGTCTCTTTTTCAATGTTGTCCTGGGCCCATGTGGCTGTTTCACTATCGTAAAACATTCACAGGTACAGAACTTAAAATATTCACCATTGAACCATTCCGAAATAACATTTTTATCAAACAAACTTGGAACGATAAGGTTGGTTGTGATATACTGAAGCAAAGACAGACATTTGGATTTTAAAAAATGTCTTATAATAATGAGAAAATAAACTTTGTTTCCTGAGATAATGATCCTGTTATCACGATAAAACAGCATAAAAAAAGATAACAGCATCCATGGCTGTTCTGTACCAAAGATACCGAAAGTATCATCCAACCCTCACAGGCAGAGCAGCGGTGACTGATGGGTAACTATACATTGGTAACTAATCTACATGTGTTAAATCAGTGGAATGCCTCTTTAATTTCAATTGGTGGCACTGTGTTTATTTATTGGATTAATTTTTTTTTATATAGAAAGGGCTTATAACACTAAAATGACAATTATATACAGAGAATTATTATTCTCCATAATGAATCACTGAAGTTAGTTGTTAACAGAACACGTAAGGAGTAACTAGAAAAGCTCATGTTTCAAATATCTTTAAAAGGTGTTGATGAGATCTACTAACAGTAAATCAGTTTGAGTATGTCTCCATGTCACTGTGTGAATGTGAGCCTCACCTATACAGCTAAGTCATGGCTGAGATAAAGGCTGTGACAAGCTGGTGGGAAAAAGTTTGGACAGTCCACTGACAGGGAGGCAGAGAGACAGGAGGGAGAGAAAGCACCAGGAAGGCACAAAGTCAGAGCTTGGGGAGGATCTAAATGAGAGAAATGAGTGACTGTAGTGTGTTGTGGCAATTATGTTTTCCACCGTCAAAGAAAAGCCTCCCTGGAGACTCAGGTGACTTGACAAATGACAGGAGAGAAGCTGACGAAGTGAGAGAAACATCCATGTCTTGCTATTTCTTTGCCTTCACTAGTTATTGGTTATGTTTAATATCATTCTGTATGATCCGTATGTCAAGGTTAATTTGGTTCAGTATTCTTGGTGCCACAGCTCTTGCATGTTAAAATCCGTTATAGTAGTGTAGCTACTCAAATGCACCAAGTACTCGCCTTCATGGAGCCAGTAATGAAATCCCAAAGTACAACAGCAACAGGGGAAAGGCAAGAAAGAGACAAACGATTGGCATTTAATGAGAGGCTGAAGTTAAGTTGGTTCTCCAGAGAAAAATGATGCACTAAAGCGTGGTAAAAAAGAATGATGTGTAAAGTTTTGCTAGAAGGAAACGAATTGTTCAGCATATGAGAAATCATCAGATATAACGACTGTATTTTGGTTTTTTAATTAATAAAATCAGTCTGACACTATCTGGACTGTGTAAAAACAACAACAGAAATAGCAAAACAGTGGCAAATTGAGACAAATGTCCACATCCAATCCACTGCTGTTCAGGGTCATATATTCAATAGATGAATGCATTAGCTATGCAGAGTAACTCTATTTCCACACTCCTGGAAAGGAACAAAAGGATCTGACCTTGAGTGTTTTTCACAGTGTTGTGGAGGCAGTGGAATCACATTCAACTGTGATGTTAATGGCATTCATGCTGCATTTGCACAGATGATGTATGTGTAGAAAAACTGTGATGCATGATGGAATAACGCATCCATGCTGAATGTGAATGATCTCATTAATGGGTCCTAACCAACTGTTGGTGTGAGTATATTAGAACTGTGTGTGTGTGTGTGTGTGTGTGTGTGTTTGTGCTTGTGTTTTGATGATCTGATTCAAATGTATCATTTATCATTGATTGCCACATTCTGTTAACCTTGCAAACAGACTCTGGTTGGCTCTTTGCTGCACATATTGATTTTGGTGAAGTGTTTTGCTTCACTCAGCCTATTACAAAGTCTCATTTGGGTTTATAACATACTGTAACCACCTCCTAGTGTGCAAGCTATTAGCTCAACATCAGCTGATTCATACAGCTTCAGATACGGTTAACAGGTGTGCATGTTAAAACCCTGGGGTGGGGGTCCATAAACCACACATTGACAGGGACACACACACACACACACACACACACACACATACACACATATATACAGGCAGCCTCTCAAACATTAATGGATCCACACCCCCCACTGTTTGGCAAATAGTGACATTAATGACAGAAAAAACATAGGTGTCCAAAGCTCATCAAGATAAGCTGTGACAGCTGCAGAACCCCCCTATTTTAATCCCATGCACTTTATTAAGACCAGTGTTTCCAAACACGTTTTGACCAAATCTCCCCCCTTATTGAAAAGTGAATAATGATGCTAACTGCTAATGGGTTTATCTATTCCTGTTATATAATAACATTTGTTAAACATTTTATACCCTGTCAATCAAATTTCCGTGACATTTGCTAACTAAAGACGCTGAACGTGTTTTTCCTTGAGAAGTCTCTTGACCTTACTTGGCACCATCTGGATCTAACAGTTTTTCCCTGCAGATGATGGTTTCTGGTATAGGACAGCTAGCACTGCCTTTTCACTAAATGCCAAAGTCAAGTAGCTTTTAGTCAGATTTCAGGTCTATTCGACAGCTCAGTCAGTTCCGTTCTCTGCAATTGTGTTGAAGGCTGAGATATATTAACATTGCTCTGAGGTCTTTTTAAAATTATATTTTCCACCACATGCATTTTTTTTTAACATCCCATCATTGTTATTGATGTTTGCTGTGCACCAAGTGTGTTGCATTGTAACATGTGTACCAGAAGTAAGGTAATTTCATTAGTGGATTATTTAGTTTGCTTCTTGTTGTTTGTATATACAAGATTATGTATGTATGTATGTATGTATGTTTTTACTGTTTTTACTTTATCATACCATAAAATTCAGGTTCCGTGCAAAAACTGCCCCACTGTCAGTTGATTTTTTTTTTAAATCTCTATTCATAATTAATTTCAACACCAGTAAAATAAAGTAAAATAAATTCCCACCAATATAGAAGGCAATACTGGGAGTGTAAGTGTATTTTGTGTGTGTGCTTCCATGTGTGCACAGTATATGTCAAGTTTTAATAAACTCCCAAGGGCCTTTATATGAAAGACATATTTGCAGGGACATAAACAGCATGAAAGTGAAACCTTAAATTCAGTGTTATGAGTTATCAAAATTCATCTGGTAATAAAAGCATAACAGAGAAAACATTGTCCAATATAACGTTTTTATCTTATGGACCAACAGTGTGCACAGACAGTGAACCGAGCTACTGTAATAGCAGGATATCGTATGTGTGTGGCTGATGGTAAGGTGATTGATTTACTGAGCCAATGTTTAAGACTCCATCTGGTCATTCTGTTTATTAATTTTACTGTGTGAAATGGTGATGAATATTGTCATGTATGGGGAAAGATTTTAAATATGTCACCAATTGCAGTCACGTTTGGCTCTTCCAGCCTCAACATGTAGGGTCAAAATTAGACACATTCTCACACATACACCCACTAATGTACGTAAGAATAAACACAGTGGCATCAGAAAGTTTTCATGCTTCTTCGGTTTTTGCACAATTTATTATGTTGAAAATGTAATTTTAGGTGGATGAAATCGTCACTTTCACAACACACATTAATGCAGTGGACAAAAGCATCAAGTTCACATGAGAGGATGTCACAAAAATCTGCCTGGCCTTCTCAGATTGCTCAGTTCATATTGAAGAAGACAAAAGCCTCAACATTGAATTATCCAAGATATCAACACTCATGGATTAAATTTTCCTCTTTGATTTGAAAAATCTCTGGAGCACAAACTCAGAGTGACCAGAACCCTACACCACTGGGCTGAGAGCCTACAAGGGTGGAGGGAAAGGAAAAGGAGGCAAAAACACCAGGAAAGCCCAACCCAAACTGGGCCTTTGTCAAATCTGTGAAAGGATTCAGTAGGAGCACATCCACACTCAAGAAAGGACAAAAAAACAGGACAACATTATAATTCTATACATTACTGAAGTATCTCAGAAAAACAGGAGGGGTTTATCAGTGTGGTATCTTCAATAAACATACAGGGACGTACACGGATACATTTCAAACCCAGCACTGAGACAAAACACCCAGACACAATAAGAGCAATGTAGTGTATGCAGTCTAATGCAGTAAGGGATGTACAGACTTGAAACAACCAAACAAACACACGGCACAACAAAGGAGAGCCAGCTCCTCAGGACATGCCTCAGCAGTCTGAAAGAGAAGGGTCTTTCAGATGCGTGGAACTGATCAAGCAGTTGCCACTGAACAGGACATTTAGGATTACCATGACTTAGATGACTGAGACTAATGAGAGACAGATGACATGTGTAAATAGAGACAGTAAGTAGGATTTGATCAACATGGAAAAGACAGGTAACAGCATTTAGTAAAAGGCACAAATATCTATATGTTGAACCTCATGCCAAACATTTAGAGGACCAACATTGTTTTTCCTGCTAAACAAATTTGTAACAAAACTGTAAGAGGTTGCATTATACAGGATTGAAGATTCTTATTTTTCTTCTTTTGCCTAAGGGTAACTATGATTTAGGAACTAGAGTGGTTGTCCACAAATCCAAATTCAGTCCCCCTGTCGTACAATATTTCCCTTATATTTTGATATGTTCTTGGGCAAGACTCTGAACCTTAAGTTCAGCAGCTGCCAGCATTGGTGTGTGAATGGGTAAATGAGAAGCAACTGTAAAGTGCTTTGGGTCCCAGTTAGGTTGAAAAATGCTCTGTAAGTGGAAGCCATTTTACTGAAATAGTTCTGGAGTGCTTACAATTTTATTAAATTCTTAACATAAAAATGTTGAATAGTGCAGCTTTAAATAAATTGCACATATAAAATGCTAACTGCTCCTTTTTTAATGCTAATACACATGTCTGAATCTGAATGTTAGGTTGTAAGACTCTTACCCAAGTTCAGTTTTTACAGTGTTTCTTAATTCAGGTTTAGGTTTTTAACCAGAACTATGAACATACACACCCACAGACAGACAGACAGTGACCAGGATATAGTTTATCTGCAGCTCTTTGTCTCCATCTCATTTGTGGGAGGTGAAGGCATTGCTTCTGTTGACTGGGTTTCACCTGAGAGCCCTTCCACAGCTTCCTAACTTTTGCCAGAGCTTCGTGAGCCCACAGCTCAGTGGCTGGAGAAAGCACTGCCCTTGAAATATGTATGATTTAGAAAAAAATAGAATAAGAGACATAGGGTGAAGCGGCAAAGAGGAGATGAGGCTGGATGACACAACAGTGACTGCAGACCTCAAGGGGAAATGCTAGTTATTCACAATATATCACATTAGATAATATTTTTCTGTGTCACAGATCAAGGTATACTTTCATCTCTGCTTTTAATGCAAGAGACATGAGTTTCACAAACAGTAGGTCTGTGGAAACTTCAAAGAACAGGCCCTTCCCTCTCCAGTGCAGTACATTACAGTGACACTCTGCATATAGAGCGTGCTGCACACACTGATTCACATCAAAATAATGTACAGAAAGAAAGTTGAGCTTATGAGTAGCTGCAGATTATTTAAGTGAAATTTCTATGTCTGAAGGATTTGGTAATGTAACAAATTAGGTAAATAATTATTCTTTGGTTATTTATGCAGGTTAGCTGCAGAAATGACATCCAGCCTCTTTCACTGAGGCTTGAACCTCAGAATGGAGCCATTGTAAGAGAAGTAGACCAGAAGTGGAGTCACATATTGATTTGGCTTAAAGCACTGTGTGCCTTGTTGTAACCTCAAACACAGCTGTCGACTCTGAGTCATGTTTAAAGATGTCCAAAAATCTGATTCTGGTCCTAACTCAGTCTTGAGCAAATAGAGTGGGTACAGAGAAAAAACACCTGCTGTAGAGGTTGTCACCTTCTATGTCCTTTAAGCATTGAGTCATGGTTGATTTAATATGGCTTTTTTAAAAAAAAAATAAAAAAAAACAGACAAGACAACTAAGACTCATTTAAAAGTGAATTAACCAAAGAAATCTTTTTTTTTTTTTTTTTTTTTTTTCATTGCCCTTTCTGACGCAACCCTTCCCATTTTTTTCCAGGCTTGGGATTGGAACTGCACAGCTGGGGATGGGTATGGGTGGTTCGGGGTTCAGTGACTTGCCCAGGGACATTTTGACATGTGGTCAGGGAGAGCGGAGCGCGAACCTCCGAGCTTATGGTGGTCAGTGTGCGGCCATTCTACCAAATGAGCCACTGCCGGACCAAAAAATAATCAAAGATATAATACTAAAAATAACTATTTTACAAAGACCGAAATCATCACTGGTGCTTCCAAAGTCACACGAGTAGTTAAATTAACAACATCTGAGTGCAGTGAATATGTATCCAGACTGTAGCATATTGTAGAAGGTCGGTCGCTGTTGAATCAGTATCCTGGCTGAAATGAAACCATGAAGACAAAAGAACACTTCAATCATCTATGTAAAAAAGTTATTAAACGCAGAGCTCAGCAGATGGCTACATTTCCAAGTCATTAAATATCTCTTGGAGTACAGTTAAGTTTATTGATAGGAAAAGGAAGGAATATGCGTACATCTGCCTAGGGTAACACAGTCTGTCAGTAAACACACTGATTGTGTCCGTGAGCCATCAAGCCCTCACACCTAGCCTCTCTACAGCATCACCAGCTGTTCAACTGGAGGAGAACGGGAACTGCCAGCAAACATGATTGGAACGTAGAAGATCATCTCATGCTGATGGACAGGACTGCTAGCAGCTGGAGGGGTAAGGAGGACTGCTTTGAAATGCAAGAAAATCTCAAGTCAGCCATAGCATTTGTCAAAAATATTAAGAAAACATGAAGAATCCCTGACAAACCTCTCCATCTCTTTTGTTTCTCTTGCCTGTCTCAAACTACATCTCCTTGTCCTAACCTTCACAGGACTACCTAGTTTAGTTTGACAGGTGAGTCAAAGGATAACATGAATACATGTTGGCATTCTCTCTCTCTCCCTCACACACACACACACACACATGCATGCACACTATTCTTGTCAGGACTCCCCAAAGACCTGCTGTCTGTTGAGGAGCAGACGAAGGTAAAGATTGTGTGTGTGTTACTCTTTTCCTCTGAGAGCGTCATTACATGGTTTTCTGCATTGGGAAATGACGTTTGCTGCTTTTACTTGCCATCTCACCGACATAGCTGTGACTTTCTCGTCACAACACATTGAATGGCTACGCAAACTTTTCACTCTCATACACATTTATCTCCACATATATGCAGGGATGTACACACACACATGCACATGTTACCCCTGTAACTTTTAGTAGGTCAACCCCTTAAGGGTGGCCCAAACTTACACTCAGGTAGGAACACAAAGGATATTTCTAGATACATGCAGCCTAATTAAGCAAAGAACAAAAAGATCACATACTCGTGTACCTAGGGTTGCTAATTAAAGGAAATACCTCATTTTCCTCTCATACCTATTCATGACTAAAATAGACAATGACGGCAAAAAAGTCTCCAAGTACAAAGTAGAATTGTACTCTGCCTCAGGTGATTTGGCTCTGCCCCAGGGCTTTAGGAGTTTCACACATTTTTTAGTTTCCAGAGTATTCTCTGTCCCTCTGTCTGTTCAGCTTAAACATACCAGTGGATCAGAAAGAGAAAGAATGAGAAGGAAATGAGCCAAAACCAAAGTTGTGTGCTTTCTCAGAAATGAACGTCTATTTGACTGAGTGTTCTGGGCAGCACTGACTTACGGGGCATTTTTATCACACACCTGTCAGCTTTGGAGATCTGTGGAGTGAGTACTGCCTGCGGGGAAGATCATACACACTAGTGGGCCAGCCATCGGAGCCCAGGAGGGCCTTGAGAGGACTTCTTTTGGTGAGGGTGTATGTTTGTGTGTCTGTGTGTGGGTGTGTTTGGGGGGGGGGGTCAGGAACAACAGACACAAAGCTCTGCTAGCTTGTAGTGACAGATACTTAGCTGGTGTTAGTGGTGTTCTCCGGGGGCTCAGAAGGTGTTGGGGAGAGGATAAATAAGCAACGACACCTGTGTGATAGAAATCCCATGAGATTATCTTGCCACACTACTAAGGCTGATGCAGGGGACAGATTTGAGAATAGCTTTCACACAAAGTCAGCCGCAGCCCATCAGCTTCTAAACAGTACTGAACTAAAAACCACAGGTTGACCGGACTGCCTTTGGTGGTGTGCTGGAAATTTGCTTCCAGTACAATCCACAGAACCTGCAACCCACTACAACTGTGTATGTCTGGGACTGGAGCTAGTTTCTTTTTAACTAGATTGTTACAGATTTACCTTTTTTCATGCACATTTTTTCTCTTCAGCTTAGATGAAAAACTGTAAAAAGTGGCAGAATCACACTATTTTCCAAAGGCCTGCTTATACAGAAACCTCACCAAATTAGTGTTCAGCTGGACTTTCTTTAAGAGTTAACTCTTATAACTACAAAATAAAATCTTTTTAAAGTATAAAAATTAAGGGAGAAAATCAGAGATGGGCAAGTGGAAAGAAGTGATTGATTTTCTCGCAGATCTCAGCATGAAGCATCAGGAGCAGAGAAATACACTCGTCTTTCACCGATCTTTTCTCGCCTACACAGTTGACAGAAGCACCTGAGAGATCAAGACAAACAGACAACACAGCGGAGTGATCGGTTTGATGTCATGCTAACTGCCGCTTCACTGAAGGCAGATTTAAGGTGCTCTGTCTTTGAAATGACTTATTTATAATGTACCTGCTTCAGACTTTCAGACAGAAACCATTCCCCCCCAAAAAATCAGTGAGCCATCAAAGCTTAAAAAAAAAAGGCTCAGGGCCTTTCTTACTTGAAGATACATTTGTCTGCCTGTCCGGACCTCCTTTTCCTATTAATTACAACATACAGAATCTGAACAACAGATGAAAAAAGAATGATGCAATCGAGCATTTCATCTTTTCCCCCCCCTGGCTGACAAAGAGAATGCATCCCAGGTGAGTGGACAGCGAACCAATAGGGGCGTATTGATCCAAGCCTTTACTTATGAACTCCTCAAGGACTTCTGTCATTCTTAGGCATGTCAAAGGGGGCTTTGATTTCTAGGACGTCTGTGTAAGAGCTGGCCCTACATCAAATCTACCTGAAGTCTGGCTCCAATATCAAACTATCTGCCTTAATTATTCAAAGGTTTCAGACTAGATGCCTTTATTCTTTTGCTGCAACCACGATGCAATCGAAATAATTTCTCCATTTGTCAGGTTAAACTTCAGAAATAACAGGCTACACACAAAATCAGGTTCAATATAATTCTTTCAAAGGTATTTTCGTGGAAAGGCATTTTGTGAATTAATGATAATAGTTTATCATTTTATTTAAATGTGCCTTTCGGGTAACTCAAGGTCACTGTACAGAAACAAACAATAAACAGACGTATAATCAAAGCCTATTCAGACCAGGTGAGAAACAAAGCACCAACCTAGAGGATATAACTGGGTCCCATAGCCAACTTCTCCTCACTATAAAGAAGCAACTAAAGCCTGTTTCACACATGCACTAAAATCCCGACATTCTCCTGGCTCTGTCTGGAGGGGGTGAACGTTAAAAAACTAATGTCCGAGTGAGACGCTCCCAACATTATCCGGACTTTATCCTTTGAGCCCCCTAGTAAAAAGTTTGTATTATGTGTGTGAGGCTGTGTGCGTGCAGCTTGCTGCTCTGTCCCAAATTGTCAAGAGGATTTAAAGCACACAAATAGGCGTGTTGATGACATTTCAATTACTCGACTGCCACGGCAGTCAATTTATGGATTTTTTTTAGATGCTTGGCTTCAATGTGCAGTACACTAAACACTGTTTCCAACAGTCTATGTTTTCTATCATGTTGTTCCTTGTGTCACTCGGACGATCTCCCACTCTGTGTTTGGACAATGTCTAGGGCTGATTTGTCCAGACATTGTCCGGAGTTTATATGTGAAACAGACTTGAGAAGAAGTCCACCCGACATGACACAACTTCCAGATGTCTGGCCCTGCTCCACTGGTTTGTGCAGCTTTGTGACGATGTAATTTAAACGATGTAATTTGCCACAATCAGAAAAAAGCAAAAGAAATTGTAATCAGTAAACAGGTTCCTCTCTTGGATGTAAAAAAAAAAAAAAAAAAAAAGACAAGCAAGGAAATGACTGGAGGAACTTTAGGGGGAAACTAAAGCCCCTTTCAGATGTGCATTGGAATTCAGACATTTTCCAGGCTTTCTCTTGGGTGGGTATATGTGTGAATGCAAACACCCAAGTCTGTTGGCTCTGACATTACTTGGACCTTACCCATCCAGCTCCGAAGTTCTAAGTCTGGATTATCTCCACCAGAACTCATATTTGTGAATAGAGGAGGTAATACATCAGAGGATACACCGTGAGTGAGTGAGAGTGTTAATGATGTCCATTTCAATGGCAAATACAAAATACCCAGAGCAGAAGAACTCATTCATTCCTTCGAACACAGTCACAATGTTGAACTGGAAGGACAACAAAATTGCATTTTTGTTTTTCCTTCATTTCCAGCACCCTGCTTGAAATGCCCAAGTCTGAAATTACATGTCTGAAAGGGAAACTTCAGACAATGTCAGGACCGGATCCTCCTTACATTCTCTAGAGTTCATGTCTGTTAGGGTCTTAATAGGAGGTCAGAAGTTTCACTTAAAAGTTGACGAGACAATTCGTTTAAAGCAAGATAACGAGGCAGTGCTCTTGGGAGCTGGTTGCCTATGTAAGAGGCACTGTATACACAGGAATTCACTGCTTCAAAAGCAGTTTGTGCTGATGTTCCCTGACTCCCTGCGATAAAATCTTTAAAACTTTGTTCAGTACTGCTGCTTTATGCACAGCCTCTCAAATTCCGAGCAGAGCATTTGCTTAAATTTCTTAGTTAAAAGTTTGTTTTTCACGTGAAACTTAAATGGCAGGAGGATTTGTTGCTCTCTGCCTCCAAGTTTCATCTTCCATCATAATTTTACTTCCTTTTACCGTGCAGCATTTGCCATCATTGAAGCATAACTTAAAGGGGATTTGTGTTGTTAAGAAACCTTTAAATCATTGTGCATTGAAAAATAAAACCGCAGAACTCATTCCTGCCTCAGCCCACACAAAGGAAAGTTCAACTATTCCAAACGTACTGTGTTTATAATGAACTACGTATTTTGAGTGGGAGCTTTATAGC
Organism: Channa argus; assembly: GCF_033026475.1. Classification (NCBI taxonomy): domain Eukaryota; kingdom Metazoa; phylum Chordata; class Actinopteri; order Anabantiformes; family Channidae; genus Channa; species Channa argus. The sequence goes on from NC_090197.1 coordinate 19,095,775, forward strand.
AACAAGGATTCAGAGGAATGATAACATCTGTCAGTCTGCTACTTTGAAACTAAACTGCAACTGCATTACATTTTTGTAAGGAATGTAATGTATTGGATGGATTATGATTTGATGCAATGTATTTTTATTATTAAAGCCCTACATTAAATAGAAAGTGAGTTGTAAGGAGGTAGTTTGCATCAATGGTGGGCAAATAAAACACAGGAGTGTCACACAATCAATGAATAGCCACTGTCTGGCTAATATGATCGGCAGAAGTTGTCCTCTGTTAAAATACGACTCGGTAGTGGATTTTCATGTAAACATGAATAACATAAACATATTACTTTGGGGCAACATAGTGGCTGTAGCAAACAACAGTTAGTAGTTAGACACAGAAAAGTTTGCCTGGAGGAGGTTTTGGGTGGAAGGATTTGGGTCAACAAAGCAGAGAAGTTTTCCACAGGAGGCTGGAGTTTGTGTCCATTGTGAAGAAACTTTCACAAAGTCATATGGTTTTCGCCCTGTTATGAATGAGTGAAATGAAGCAAAACTATGACATTTTAATAACATCTAACGAAGTTAGGGAAGTTTAAGAGGAAGTTTAAAAGCATTAATGTACATTATTGTGAAGGGAAGCCTATAAGCCTAATGTTGTTTTGCCTTGTTGTAACCAAACCTTAGATTTAAGGTATAGAGGCATAGGCTACCTGGGTGTTTAGGTTAGAAGACTTGTTAGTTCAGTATCAATTTATTTGCCACTTTTCATTTATATTAATTGTCAGTGTATCCTTTTCCATTATGTTACAATTGAATCTGTTTGCAATAATTTTTCTTTACAAAATATACTTATCGCTGTTACTGAGGTTGTTGTAGGACTCTAGCATCCATCAACAGCAGACAAAAAAATCAAACCTTTTTATTTCGGTATTATTTAATATTTAATACCAGTAATGTTCTATTGTTGTGCTACATACTTGTACGGATTTCAACACAACTTTAGTTTTTCTCCAGCTAGTTGCATAATAATAACACTGTAGGTTATTATTATTATTTAGAGCAAAGCTGAAAATAAATGTCCCAGATGAAAAATTAAAACAACTACTGACGTAATGCACATTCAAACCTGAAGAAACAATAGGGATCCAAATCGCAACATGGTCTAAAACTGAATACTGTCCATCTTATGGCTGCTAGTAAGAGTGGAAGTCAGAGGATTCGGGATAAGAGAGCCAAAGATTAGGGATGAGTAGCTGACTGGATGAGGGATAATGGGTAAAAGTCCGGTTTTGGGAGGCATGGCATCGTGTGGGAATTCTTAAGAGGGCTGATTCAGCCCGGATGACAGAGGAAGCTGATTATCCACCCTCCTTTTGTATGTGGGATCAGGATCAACAAGCAAATCCTCCACTCCAAGCAGAGAGTCGAGTAAAAGGGAGAGGGGGGCAGGTGGGGTGAGTGGAGGATAGACATTGAAGGAAGGGTAGATGGAAGAAAAGGAAATGACGAGAAAAAAGGGGGATACAAATACAGAAAAAGAAGGATAAGGTAGGGAAAGAAATGGGAGGGTAGAGCTGTGATTTTGCCCTTTGTGCCTTGATTTGGCATTTACAATGCAATCAAGTTATCAACGATGCAGTTATCACCTGCCATGCACTATTATGTGAATGTATATGATTATACTCTCATTTATGTAGTCTGATTTTGAAGCCTTAGTCCTCATTAGCCACTACATTTCACTGAAAACTGCTTTGTTCCCATTCCTGTTTTTTTTTTTTCACACCTCATAGTCTCTGGTGATTAAATGAACTCAGAAATATCCTGCTCTAACAACCTGTACTGTGCCTGTTCATCATGGGAGCAAGAAAAGCCAGACTAATTGCATATACTTCTAGATTTGGTGCATAGTCAGTGAGGCTGAAACATCGCGTTTGCGAGTCCATGTGTGTGTGTCCTAGGTTTTGCTTTCCTGTGCCAGACCTGCAGCAATACAGAAGGCATTAGACACTCACTATGTGATGAGACAGAGCAGTTTTCATTAAAAAGACATTTGGTGACGACTGGAGGCCTTAAATTGATGTGAAGTGAGAGACAAAAGACTTGTGTTGGTCTTATGGGAGGAGCGGGTGGCGGTGGTGGTGTTGGCGTGAGTCATATGTCAGTGTTTCAGACTGACACTCAGATATACAGTGACTGTGTGTGAGCCAAGGTTTAATGGTTATAAGAGGGAGGCAGGTGCACAGACACACACACACACACACACACACACACACTATAAGTTAGCGATTCTGTGCTGGAAAGAGTTAGGACGGGAGAGAGTTAAGGATAGTGTGAAGTCAATTGCTGAATGTGTGGAATGTGTCAGTGAAATGTAGATTAACAAGGTGGCGGGAGAACACCCTGCCTCTACAGCCCTACACCTCCCAAGCACACACAGAATCCATGACTCCCCTGGGATAAGAACTCCACCCTAAGGCACAGTTAACTGGGCCACCAACCATCTCAGCAAGAGTGTTTTATTTTCATTTAGAGACAAATCTGAAAAAGCATCAGAGTTCAGATGGAGAGAGAGGGCTTATCATTCTTCTACATGGATTTAGGACAATAAAAACAGAAATTCCAACTGAAGTGAATGTAACTTACCCCGCTGGCATAAGCACCTCTAGATAATTCTTACTGCAGAAATCTTACTAGTTCATTTTAGGAGCCCGCTGAATTTTTTTTGTTTGTTGTTTTTTTTTTTTTTTGGTTTTGGTATTTGAAGAATGGCGAAAAAAGTGTAATTAGAGTTTGGCAGATAAACTGTACAGGAAGATGAACTAGATGAAAATGTAATTGTGTGCTGTGCCATGCAAACATCATTAACATCCACATCAAAAGTGGCTTTGAACTACTGGAAGGAAACTATATGTATTAAAACCAGATTTATTCCTGAATTGATTGTCCCTGACTGATTTGGGCTGATTTCCATGCTATTTGACATTCAGTTTCTGGGGGGTGGGTGGCTTGCAAAGCATGATTAATTGCCTCAACGATCAAAAATCTGGCTGTTGTGTGATCTGATGGATTTCTTGCATGACAGAAATCGGTTGACAGAATTTGAATGCGTTTGAGCAGTTCAATCTAATTTCCCACATGGTTGCTGTCAAATGATCCATTCCAAACTGTAGTGAGGTCATTTTAACAATAATGCAGTAGGCAACTATTTTACATGATGTGTTCTGCGTATTGTGTGTACTCGGCCATGTTGCTCGCTGTTATTATTTCTTGCTCTTTAAAAGCGCGATGGCATAAGATAACAGTGTTTTCTTTCTATCTAGTCAACATTTTGGGGATGTGGTCATCCTGTTTCCAGAGTTTTTAATAAACACCATTTCTGTTTTGTGTCTTCATTCAATAATGTAATAATCGACATTGCTAAGATACTGTAGCAAAGCAATAGCCATGCAGAGAAGCTAATTAAAAACTGAGTTATTCCTATATACAATGAATTATGTCAGGGCTTAATCAGACAGGACACATTTTAGCAGCCTGGGCTCGTTTTTTTGTTTTGGTTTCTGTTTTCAGCCTCTCACTGACCGCATTTATATGGATTTAAGTAACTGGGTTACAGTCGGCTCTCTCAGCAAAGCTAATTTCTAAGGGGGCCTTTTATACAGGAAACTGAGGATAGGGGAGGAGGGAAACTTGGTCTCCCCAGGTAGATTTCTGTCGGAGGACACTGATTACTCTGCCATGTATACACGTAACCAGGTTTCTAATCGGCTTTCTCCAACTGAGCACGTGCGTAACCAAAGGCAGCAGACAGTAAGCAGCACGCAGCTGAGATGCCTCCTTCATTACATGCCTCTTTCCTCCAACATTAACTACATGAATGTAGTCTTCCCAATATTTCCTTTACAAAATCTGTTTATACATTCTAGGTTTACTTTATTTTACTACCCACAAGTATATATATAATCTAGATACACTGCAGTTTCACTTCCCGCAGAGTCAAATTTTAAAGGCTAGACGCTTCAGGACAAAATGTGTAGGCAGATCTGTCAGACTGTTGATTGTAAATGAAGCAATCAGAATTTTTTTTTCGAGGTGCTGCTTCTTCTCACAACTTTACCCTACAGAATAAATAGGACTTAAGTCTTTCACTAAGATTGGTGAGTCTACATTATTTTAGGTGCGCATCAACTGGAGAAGCCACAACAGCTTCACATACTGAACCCTAAACATAGCAAAGGTACATTTCCTTTAATGACCACACATGTTGAAGTATGCCACCACAGATCCGGTGAGTTTGGAGAGCCTCAGGCCCGGGTCCTGGTGACCTCTTGCTGTAAGAACACAATAGAAGATGCAATACAAATGCAAATGGGTCTGACATGCTGCTTCATGACACAGTTTAAGAATGCAATAACATGTCATGCTTGGCAAAAGACATTTTGTCTGGAGGCGTCACCACTCCTTAGTCTGCTGTGACAAATGGAAACCCTTTTCATGTTTTACAGTGTCTTGCACAATGGTGAAGGTAAGTAAGTATGCCAACATGGTCAGTAGGTATATTTGAGCAGGTAATTCCCATTTCTTTGTCAACCTTAATGGCTTCCCTGTGGTTCTAGATACATACATACAGAATATCTTTACTTTGTAGAAGCTTCATGCAGAGAAGTCTGTTTACATGTGGGCAATGGGTAAGAAACTTTTAGTAGCCAGCTGAAGCAGGAAGAGAAAAAATTTTAAAAAGTGTCTGAAAATGGGCATACATTGAGGTGATGTGTAATAATATTTGATAAGCACAAATGCACACAGGGCTCCAACAGAGTCAGAGAGATGCCCCAGAGAAGGAAAGTTAGCCAGTCATGAAATTACTAAACAAATGGAGACCTTACAGGCTTCCTGGCTCAAACATTTTACTCAGTGTTGAGACCTGCAGATCACCCGGGTGCACTATCTGTGTGCCTGAATAGTCATGCTGCCATGATCATAATCATAATAAAAACAATATTGTTAGTCAGTTTGATGTAATTGTTTCATTATTGGCTACGTACTTAAATATTGCTTTGAATTGCAATAGACATCTGAATTATCATTGTAGTGGCTTACCATGGTATGTAACGATTGGCTGGGTTAACTTTTTGTTAACAATGTTACAAAATTGTAACATTGTTTTGTGGTTGTGAAAAAATATATATCTGTTGTCCTGTGCAGTACGCAAGTGTATTTTTTTAATGACTGGATACTTTTCCACACACTGTTTGTCCTGGGAGACCTACTTAAAACACTTCAAACATTTCGGGGAAATGCTATAACAAAATATTAAAGCTACAGTATGTAACTTGTTTTGAATATTTTTTGGTAGCGACGCTCTGTAATTTATCTTCCCACGGCACAGACTTGCAGAATAGCACTGGCAGCCCTGCAGAGAAATTCATTTTTCATTCATTTTTTAGGGAGGCTCACGCTTGTAACCAGTGAAGGACAAACCATGTAGGTCCCAGTCTGGCCAAAAAGGCCACCTTTTACATATCTATACATATACATGTCTAATTCATTAGAGACAACAGCCACAAAGATACAATGAGTGCTGGAGATGGGTCACTACTTAGATATCGATTGTTAGCCCTAACTCACCAGAACTAATGTAAACCCCTCTTTGGGTCAGGAAAAACAAAGATGATAAGAGACATTGTAGAAACAAGAGAGTTTGTGATCATATATTTCCCTGACTCTGTCTTAGCCCTGGCTGTCAAGATCGTCACACCAGCTAGATGAGAGTTTAGCTGTGCTTGTCAGGTGCAGCTGAAAACTGTGGGAGATGTCAGATGCAGTCATCATTGTTATGAAGATGAAATATACCAGGATACAATTATTAAGCTGCCTGTAGGCTAAGGAGCTAAAAATTGGAAAGAGTAAAGAGATGTGACCCAGGGTGAAAAACATCTGCAATCGAAAGCCAAATCTAAATCTAAATCTATCCAGCCACAGGGAAGGTAGTAATATTTGCAACTTAAAAAAGTGCTGAAAATTCTCTTTTAGAATAACAATAGGTCAATATTCACTTACAAAAAAAATAAATAAACGCTCACACATACTGCTGCTCCATGTCCTATAAGTAAAGTTACCTTCTATCTGAAGTAGTTTCTCTTGTGTAGTCTGAAGAGTTGGTTGTGTGTTGTGTATGTGAATAATTTCTTGCATTAAGCCCTGATGTTAATAAAATAAGACATCATCCGAAATATACTCCAAAGCCTGTAAACTAAATACATTTGAGGTCATGATAAAAACAAAACCAGAGCAACTCTATGGACGAGGGAAATGTGCTTGAAAGATTTTCAAACATCAAGTAAGACAAATTCTTTTTTTTTTTTTTCTTTTTGGTCGAGCTGGTCAAAAAATGAAGTTCTGTAACTGATCATGAAATGCCCGATTTTTCTATTTTTGTTATTTAGGACTTTCACCTGTACTCAGATAAAAATGGAATAAACAATAATAAGACTGTGTGAGAAGTAAAATGTTTATTACATTATTTATTTTATTTACGTTTTGCATTGGGAATCACAAATTGGTGACTGACAGCTTTGTGCAGCATTTGACTGACAAGCTCATTTTAACATCCTCTCTCTCTTTCCCGATCCTTCTACAGTTACTCTTTCCCTGTTCTCTCATTTTCCTGTAGGCTTTCTGTACTTCCCCTCCTTCCATCCATCCTTAACTAATTCCTCTCTCTGTAGAGGAGCTTCCAGCCATTGTCCTGCTCTGTGGTGAGGGGGTTTTAGACCCTAAGCTCTAATCCCCTCAATGGCTTGAGAGAAGGAAGTGAACAGGGTGTGAATTGAGGGCCTGGATTTAATGTAATTATTTATTATGGGTGGCCCTGGTGACAGGTGCCTGCAACCTCAGAGAGCTGCATAAGACCTGTGTCCTGCGTCTCTGCAGGAGAGGGTAGAAAAATAGAATTCTTAGGGAAAAATAATGTGCATCCTCAATGACCTTTACACTTCCCACAGCTCATTTAAAAATGGATTTTTTTTTCTAGTTTTTTTTATAATGAATTGAAGCACATAACTTCTCATAAGTACATGCTATGGCTCATATGGACAAGTTCTCACTTTAATCTGCTCCCTCGGGAGATCTGAGGCTAAACTCGCTGCGTACACAGCTTAATTGAGTGTACAATCTTAGAAAACTCCATGGGGGGAGGAGGAAAATAATCTTAGCACTCTCTCAGGTGTGAACAAATGGGTCAAGTAGGCGCACTAGTGTAGGCGTTCACATGGTTTTAAATTTGTTCTTTGTTGTGTCTTTTGCTCGGAGGAGGATACATCCCTCACGGTGAGCTAATGGTTTGTTCATTACCGCAAAAACCACCAACAAACAAACAGCTTTCCTCTGAAAAATAACTAATGGGCCCCACTCTATTTACCAGCAGCTACTTTTCCTTGATTCAACAATTTGGATAATTCACATCAAACCTCAATGTGTTTGCCTGGCAGCATGTAGTGGACTAGTAGTTGTCAGTTTCATCTATAACTGACTTTCAGCTTCAGAGCTTGAAACGTCAAAGCTTTCTGATCTCTGCCAGCCCAGCAGGTCTCTGGCAGATAAAGAAAGTTAACAAAAAGGAAATACAAATGAATTATTGAGTGATGCAGGGTGACAAACGGGATCTTTATGTGCTGTTCAAGCACCCATTTAACCTTAAGTAATTATTTGGCTTCTGCTTTTAATGGAGGTGTGAGCAAGTGGGATAAATCAGCGCTCACTTAAGAGATACTAAAGCATTTGGGGAGGGAGAGACAGTTTGATGGAGTGAAGGCTGAGAAGCCTTATGACCCAGGCACACACACTCACACACACTTAAATAAAGACACAAATGTTTGTTTTCCAAGGGTGCATGTACAAATGTCATTTTATTTCTTATGAGAAATGCCAATATCATTGGTTGAGCAGATTTAAATAACTTACATAATTCAGAAAAGCTAATAATAAGACATAATCTACTGTGAATGTTTCTAGCAGTCATGGTATGTTATCCTAATCTTAATAATAATTATTTTTCTGATTTCTTTGCCATTTTTCAGCTTATTAAGGACATTTTTAGGTATTCTTTCTGAGGCAAAGTTTTGAGTAATTTTTGACATGTGTTTGTGAATAAACAAATGTCTCTCGCACAAAAGAAAACTCTGTCTCGCAGACAGAGACAGAAGAATACCGGACTGATCTAAATGATGACTAATTCAGTAAATCCTGCCTTATTTTGACCTTTGTGCCCTCTTCTGGCTTTTTTGTAAAGTTTCTCAACCTTCTTTTTGATTTGAGGATCATTTTGGCTGTGTTACAGCTAATGGCATTATTTTTTACAGAACTTTTTTTTAATAAAATTTTTGAAATACAGTGTGTTTTACACTATTAATACACTTTACACCCTATGGACACCTTTGTGGTGTTTTTACATTTTTATAATACGTTGTAGCTATTTCAGAAAAAACTGTTTCTTTTTAGCTTGCTTGAAAAATCCTTTCAGCGCTAAGGCATTCACTGTGAATTTTTTTTTGGAAATGCTTTTTCTGGTTTTATTGTTGTTCATAAATCAACACAGAGTCATGGTATGTGAGGCTATTGAACCCATGGTTAAAATCACAGTTGGTAAAGACATGCACTATTTCTCACACAGAAAGCCAGACACACTTGCGGTGAGTGAGTTTGATTTATGGTCAAGTACCACAGTTGCTGTCACTCAGCACTCAGCTCTGTAATTTGAAAAAGGATCATCTTAAAGGGGATGTTTTGTCTTCCAGTTTTGACAGATGTTTGCCATTAAAAATTGGCTCCCTATGAATAAAATACAGGTAAAAAAACAAAAAAAAACATATATATAATTAATCGCACATTTTACTGTGATTGATTGCAATAGAATAACTTGAATTTGGACCCTACCAGACTCTGATCATCTGGTTCTAATGACAGGTCAGAGGATTAATAGATGTGTTAAAGAGAATACAGAAACCATGGCACCTTGGACCATGACCCCCAAGTTAACCGAACCCCTCGTGGCACTGTGAAAACTAATACTAAAGGTTCTTATATATAAATTCATGAAATGGCCGCCTAACCTTGTGTGAGTGACTGAACATGAATAAGTGAATGACTTAGCATAAATTTACATTGTAACTGCAACTCTAAGGTGATGCTACTTCTGAGAGAGCTGAGATCAATCATCGGAACTGTCACACTGAGAAGATGTGAAGGGTTTCAGAACTTCGTTAGATCTTATGAGGGCACAAAAGCCATGGTGGCCAAATGAGTCCCTGAACTACAGATAGATTCACAACCAAATGCACCTGTAATTTTATTTATTTATTATTTGTTTATTTTTGTAATGTATTTATTTTTTTATTTATATATTATGCTTGGTGCTTTGCATTATTTTTCCTAGTTTTATCCAATGAAGCTGTACCCACAGTGTGTATCTTGACTGTCATATGCATTCATGTTTTTATGCCTTAAGTCTATTTTTCCCTGTTCACACATAATCACAGTGTTTCCAAAATACATTTCACCTGCTTCTACTACAGTATGTGGACACAGATGCAGAACCGAAACAACTGCTGTTACACTGCTAACGTGCTAAACCTTCTGTGTACTCATGGACATACTCTTATTTTACAATAGTGCCTAAGGATAGTTTTGTCAATATTGTATTAATATTCATAATCTCCAAAGGTCTTTTGTAGAAGATTAAAATTGAATCTATAGAATAAATGAATTTTTAACCTCTTGACTCCTTGTTTCCCACCATTGTGAAAAACCAGACCTTTTACTCATGAATTAATAATATTGAAGACCTGCCTTGAGCTTTATCATATGGCCACAGTAGGCTCAAAATTTTCCCTCAATCAAAAGAAAAATCACTTTTAGATCCCATTTTACATGCTCATGCTCCCTAGAGCACGTAGCGTCTGCATTGTGGACACCCACCTTCAGGTCAAAATGTCAGTTTTGCATATGTGATCTTAAGTACACAATGTTTGTGCTTAAAGTTATATTCCGTTTTCCTTCGGGGCCACTAAAAAAGACTTAAAATTATTAAAAATTATTTGTTTTGTAGTTTTAATTACTGATAAGTTATACACAGCCTTAATGTATGTGAGCATCTACATGTGTGTGTAAAGGCCCATTTAAATGACTGTGTACACGTACTTTGTCATTGGCATTGTCTTCTAAAAACTCAGATGTGTTGGCATCACAGATGAAGTGAAAAGGAAACGACAAGGCATTTTAACTGACAGTACAGATGTGGCAATATTGGCTATGTAATAAAAATGTTAGTGGTGCAGCTGAAGTCGGCGTCCTGGGGGGCCCAAATGCTATTCCACACAGTAGGCTGAAATATGTCAGGGAAAAAAAAGGAATGATGAAAAGAACTCAGTAAAGCGTAGTAATGTTAATGGTGATGCATCACAACTCCTGCACTTTGAATCTTTTGCGTTCTTATTTTCTCCCCTCTGTTTTTGTTTTTCCAGGGCAAATAGCTCTACTCTGCATGGATGAACCTATGGTTCTTGCTGCAGACAATTCGATTTGCCATATGATATGTTCTATTGAATGCTAATGAAAAATTGAGCTTTTGGACTGTGTAGCAGTATTGTCATATTGACACCAGTAAATATAAAATGTTTAAAGGTCATGTTAAGTTTTGTAATTGATTTGGGCCCGCTTTCATTTAAGGTTTGTTAATGTTGAAAGAACTGTGAGATATAACTCTTTTAACACAGTAAACGTGAGTGAGTGAGTTTGCATGTTCTCCCTTGTGCTTACATGGTACTCTGGTTTCCACCCACTGTCCAGAGACATGCATTTTAGGTTAATCAGTGACTCTAAATTCATTTAGGTGTGAGCGTGAATGGTTGTCTGTCTGTGTCTCTCTCTCTTTGGGTTGGCCATGAGATAGACTGGCTACCCATACAGGGTGTACTCTGCCTCTCAGCCTGCTTCGCAGCTCCCCCATCGGTGTGTGAGTATGTGTGATTGTGAGTGCGACTGAGTGATTAAGTGTTAAGCACTTTGAGTACCAATAGTTTGAAAAGCACTATATAAGTGCAGACCATTTATCATACATGTGCATACTGACATTGAGTTTACAGAAAGTCAATGTCTCTTCAGTGCGTTACATAATAATTAAGTTAGCATTACTTTTGAACCTGGGGACTATGTGTTCAAAAGAGCACTCATCTGTGTGTTACATCACAAGATGAGATGTGAAACTTTAAAATTGTATCCATTTTATATTAAATTCAGTCCTGCAACAGCCACATGCATATACAGTACTATTTTGCCTTTGCCATTCTTTCTTTTGTATTGTGTAAATGTATGACGTGAGAATGTCAGAGGCATCATGGCGGCATATTGATTGCAGTGGTGGATGATGATGATTGCACGATAAGGCTGATTGATATGAGATGGCTTGCCTCAGGCAGTAGTAATCAGAGATGTCTTCCAAGCCCCTGCTTTACTCTCTTGATCAGGGGACCCAGATGGATCTTAACAGTGCTGATGGATGTGTGTGTGTTGGGGGGTGATCACAGAGACCAAATCACAGAGTGGTACACAGCAGTAGCCCAAGGCAAAAAGCGCACTTTGAAGGAGGTGGCTCACACAGGCTCACTGCTCCAACGAGTGACTGACAGAAGACAGAGGAAAACACAGCAGTCACGTTACAGCGTGAGAGGAGACTGGGACTCCACTTGTTGCCCTTTTTATCCCCTCAACATCTTCTGTCCCTCTCTGATCTGCTTCTTCTTCTGTTTGACTGAAGCACTAATTCTGTCTAGACTTGTCTCATTTTACATCATCTGTGACATTTGAGATCATTTACAAACGGATTTTCTCTATATTGCTACGAAGTCACTAGACAGAAACAAATGCATAAAATCACCCTAGTGATCTCTATGAGGTTCTATTTCATATTTCAAAGTTTTATTTGTACTAGACAATATTCCAGAGGCTGGTATGTAAGTTTTACAAAGAAAGTTAGGATGTTGGCATTCAGTGAACCCTGTGTCCCTTTATATAGTCAATGGGATTTCTTTCACTTTTCTGACAGAATGATTATATTTCTTATGACTGAAATCAGTAACATGATAGTGTTTAATTTTAACCATGTGGATAATGTGGATTATGAAAATGGTGACGTTGTTAATATCTGTGTGATTGTATGTGCAAAACGAAACCTCTATTTTACTGTTTCAGGCAGGTTGTATTATGTGAACTGTCTACTAGATCATAACATTGCACTTATTGAGTCCTATAATGGTTGCTCCATGAGACATACAGTAAGCAGAAAAAAAAGTAATTCTTCCAGACTTCAACCTTAAGGATAGCCCCGATGATCTTCGTCTTTCTGTGTTTTCTGAAAATGGAACATAGGCACTTGTGACTTCCAACAATTGTGCCTCTTGGCTTTCCAAACACATGGATAAGAATCTAGAGGTTGAGTCATGTCAGCTGCACATTCTTTTCTTGGTTGGAAACGTTTTACTACTCATCCAAATAGCTTCTTCAGTCTGAAGGCTGAATTATGCTTTGATGAATGCAAACATATACCCTGACTCACGCAGAGCAGCGAATTATGGGTAACTGTTGATCACAGAGGCGCCGACATGGATACCTCCCAAATCTCAACAACAGTTTGTGTGAAGAGGTCGATGAGCTGGCTGGTTAATGTCATTAAGTCAGACCGCTGACTGACCTTCCTGGACTGTGCACGAGTCATGTGATGTTGCAATTCTGCAATTTGGCCAAGTCAGCCTTATGCTTACGGTGTATTTAAAGTATAAAATCATTATCCTTATGTCATTATTCCCATTATCTATATTTTTTTAATTCTTCGAATAAAAATATTTTTTTATGTGACATCTTAAGTTACTAAGTTACTAACTAAGTTAAATTATCAAACAACGCTGTCACCTAAAATGTACTTTCCTATACAACTAAATTGCAAACGCAATTACTTTTTCCCGAGAAACATAATTTTAACCACATTATGTTTCCTCAGAACATAATAAAAATATGTTGATGTGTTATGCGTAAATGGCGAGTTGAAAAAATTATTTCAATACATCCACAATCTTTCTCTTACCAAACCAGACACAGGACCCTGGAATTGATCTTGGGTCTTTGGCTTGACAGTCCAGTGCTTTCTACACCTGCCATCCTCTCCAGCTACCTCATTGCAACTCCCTTTCCCTTCATAAAAGTACAGTTTGCATCATTTATAAAATAGATTGTATCGGAACATATTATTATATTATTTTGTGTCTTATTACGTTCACTACAAAAACATAATTGCATTTGCAGTTTTATTGTATAGGAACATAATTTTTAGGTGACAGGGTTGTGTCATCGTGGAATTTAAAGTTTTTTTTGTGTGAAATAAGTCGCTGCCATTTGGCTCAATTATCTTCCCTTTGACCTGTTCCATCCTCCGTATCGCCACCTCTTTCACACTTACTTTAACTCGCTCCCTGCTTCTCCTCCATCTCATCAAATATAGAGTCTCCTCCAGAGAAATGTCATTTCCGCTGTGAATGTTGCCACTGCCCCAAACCTTTCTTTCTCACACCATTTCACATACAAGTGTTTTTCTTCTTTTTTCCCTGTCTCTCATCTCCCAGGAGGAGATCACCAAACAGGCAAACCAGGAGGTAGACAGGCTGGGGCAAATTCTTCCCTGCTCTGTGGCCATATTTTTGGTACATCACTGTTGTATCTTCACGTTTCTTGGCTGCCTAACCTTACAACCTCCTCGCCACGTGCTATATTTTCTTCTGCCTCCCCTTTTTCCCCTTCCTTCCTTTTCTATTTCCATCTCAATCTCGTCCCTTTTGAGATGCAGTAATAATGTTACTCATTATTGCTGCATTGCTGATCTTGCGGTGAGTTGGCAGATTTTGAGTCTTTAAGCTCATTCATTTACGCAAACCATCCATGGGCTACAAGCGATCGTCAAGTTTTCGCAGTAAATCGCAGGTGGAGTCATCATTGATGACTGACAGAAAACCATTAACCCTCTGCTCTTCCTCTTTTTCTCATGTAATATTTTCTCCATATAAACACATACTGAAAAAAGTCACAGTGGAAATTGCAGTCAAGCCCCTGCTTTTGTGGTAATTAGTCATAAAATGTGACACAGAGGTTGCGAGCATTCTTCTAGGATCTCCCCTCTAGTGAAATTAAGCGAGGAGAAAGGGAGTTTATTTGTACCATGACTGAGATAGGAAAGGTAAATGTGCCTGTGGGAAGTTGATAGATCAAGCAGATAATGTAATACCCTTTGTGATTGTGATTGCTTTTGAGTATGTGTAAAAACAGGGAGGAAATAGGTGAGAAAGAGACAGAGCCCTGTGAAAAGGGCCAGCTGTTTTCAGTATTATAAGTTTGAAGGATATTGGGGTCACAGAGTTTCTTCCTGAGAAGAGGCAGCTTTTTATTATAAGGCAAGTGGGAGAGCAGGCCAGGTCATCACACTCCCACTCTCTGTCTCTCTGTCAAACACACACATGCACACTCACGCACACACACACACACACACACACACACACACGCACACACAGATGGTCAGTAGTTGAACGGCCAAATCCTCATCCCCTCGTTAGGTTAGCTTAATCAACAGGCGATCAATGCGCACTGGATAGTACTATGAATAAACATTCTACAGCTTACTGATTACTGATCAATTGTTGGGGAGTTTGTGTGTTTACTGCAATAGAATAAGGTTACATGCTCATTTTGTGGCTGACAGTATGACAGTTACATTGGACAAAACATTTTTCCATCTCCTTAAGCTAACAAGAACTGCCCTGTTTCTTTCTACATAAACGTGCTGCCTCGTATCTGTCTGATCTCCTTAAATCCTATATTCCAACATTTGCTCTCTGCTCTCAGACTTCAGGCGTCCTGCCTGTCCCCAGAGTTAAAAAAAGAAGTCAGTGACTGTAGCTGCAGGCCCTTTTCTTCTTTTGCCCCCTTACCCTGGACTAACCTCCCCGTGATATCACACAGCCTGACTCTGTAGATGCCTTTCCAAACTTTAAACTCATCTTTATACCATAACTTTCAGTTAGCTGCTTATTATTTGATTATTTCAGGGCTTATACCTGTTACCAATCCCTTGCTGGCAGGTCTGACTCGGTGTCAGTGGATGTATGAAGTCTTTACAGTATAGTCCATAGTGTGATGCTGATGTGATTATAGCACATTTTCTGAAAAGAAGAGCATCTCCCAGTCCCTTGGTTTTTCCTCTCAAATATGCCTATTTCTCTCTTTTTATTTTTGTTCCCTCTCCTCTCTTTTCACTAAGGGTGTTTCTGCTGGATGACTTGCTGGCCTGTGACCTCTCTCCCTCCTCTGGCAGTCAGTGCCTCATTCCAGATGGGTTAGGTTTGATTTATGTCCTCCAGAAATCTCAGCCTATTTCTTGTCTCTCTCCAGCTCTCTCCTTTGTCTTAATATCACTCTCCTTTTTGTGTGTTTGTTTCTTCCTTTCACATGTCAGTGGTGTGCTTGGGTTTTGCCTCTTGCATGTTTGCGTGGGCAGTCTGTTTTTTTTCCTTTTTTGCTTCATCTGATATGGAAAAGGACACAGGATGTCACACTGTGTCAATTGTACAGCACCTTGTGGCTGTACTGTTATCACAGTAAGCTACTAGTAAATTTTAATTTGCATTGAAATTACTTAGCTTTGAAATGCAGTCCAGTGGGCTACAGAAAATAGAAAGTTTAGAAGCTGCTGTTTATTGCCTGGGAGAGAGAACAAGGATCAGAATAAGGGACAAGATGATGACAAGAGAAAAACTAAAGGCAACTGAATATATCTAGCTAGTTAACCACAGGGATCCTACATGTGTGTTAGCATCCATTTTGTTCAAATGTGTGTTTATTGCTTTATAGTTTATAATGTGTTCAATGGCCAATAATTTTAATGAGTGAGCACTTTGGATTTTTTGATTATTGTCTGAAATAGTGTTTACATGACTGAATGCAAATTAGCTATGTTCTTTTATGGTAATTAGCCATGGGAAGCTGATTTGAGGCAGGTGCACTTAATAGAGCCTGTGTGTTTAAATTTGAACAAAGTGAACATATAAGTATAGGTTGTTTTCTGTTAATTGAATAAAAAAAAAGAAAAAGACAAATTTAAATTGTGTTGTCTTTTGTGTTCTGTAAAGCTTTAAACCTACTGTTTCAGTTATAGCCTTCTGCTTCATACACAAATTGATCCCTGCATCATGTTCAGGCAGCTTTGATGGCAGTAACTCATCTCATAAAAGTTGGAGGAGGGTGATATTTACCATTGTGTACCATCCCCTCTCCTTTTACCAACTGTCTGTGAACATTTGTGATGTGAGGAGACCAATTGCTGAAGTTTTAGAAGAGGAGTATTGTCCCATTCTTGTCTGATGCAGCACTCTAGCTGCTCAACAGTCCTGGGCCTTTACTACCGGATTTTTTGTTTTATGATGCGGCAAATGTTTGCTATTGCTGAAAGATTTGGACTGCAGGGAGGCCTGTTCAGCACCAGGACGCTTCTCCTGCGAAGCCATGCTGTTGTGATGGATGCAGTTTGTGGTTTAGCATTGTTTTGCTGAAATATGCAAGGCCTTCCCTGAAAGAGACATTGTCTGGATGGGAGCATATGTTGCCCTAAAACCTCTATCAACTTTTCAGCATTGATGGGGCCTTTCCAGATGTGTAAGCCAGCCACACAATAGGCACTAATGCAGATATGCAGGCCGTTGATCTGTCCGCTGATGGTCCCTCTCTTCTTTAGTCCCACAGGACACAGTGACCATGGTTTCCAAAAATAATTGCAAATTTGGATTCTTTTGACCACAGAACAGTTTTCCATTTTAAATGAGCTTTGAAACACAGTGGTGTTTCTGGATCATATTCACATATGGCTTCTTCTTTGCATGATAGAGTTTTAACCTACATTTGTGGATTGCACAGTGAACTGTGTTCACAGACAGTGATTTCTGTAAGTGTTCCTGAGCCCATGCAATGATGTCCAGTAGAGAATCATTCCTGTTATTAATGCAGTGCAGCCCAAGGGCACAAAGATCACGTGCATCTAGTTTTGCCCATGCGTTTTGCCCAGGCAACCTGCCCATGTGTTGCTGCAATCAAATTCAAAATATTTTCCATGAAATGGTAAAATGTCTCAGTTTTAATATCTGAAATGTTATTTATGTTCTATTGTGAATAAAATATGGGTTGATGAGGCTTGTAAAGCATTGCATTCTGTTTTTATTTACATTTTACACATCGTCCCAACTTTTCTGGAAATGGAATTGTATAAAGCAAAAATGCAATGCAAAAATGGAAAGAATGGAAAGTAAGCTTAGCATTAGTCTTAGTATATTTGACTAAGTAGCTCACTACAAGCACTGCAGCAGTGATCTAAACATTCTTACTTTCAAGTCTAAGAAGAAGCTGTGGGTTTTTATGATATGAAACTAATGATTTACAATATTCACAGTATTTACCCACTGTGATGGTCAGGGTAGTTATCGACAGCGGCCTCAAACATGATGATGTCTTTTTAATAGAGCGAGGAGAACAAAGTGAAACATACCCAGGAGTCATACAGGGACGTGTGTTTTTTGTCCAGGTAAAGCAATATAGGACCAATTCATTATCATTAGCCAAAGTTAATCACCTGTGCAAACACTTTACTCTCTGAATTGATTTTTTTTTTTAACTGCCAAGTAAAAGGAAAGACAATCAAGGTTAGGCTTACTTATTGGGCTTCTAAGTAAGGATTACTGTGGTTTTACCCTGACACTGCTGTGCCCAGTTTTCAAGGTAGCTTAGGGCACAGTTTACTTAGTTTAACTTTTGATGTAACCATGTAACCTGAGCCTTTGCTTTATCCACACCAAAACATCCTAAAACCATCTTCAGTGTTTACACGCTGAAACAAAGGACATGGAGAAATCTCATCACTGAGACACTTAAAATTTTAATAACCTGCATTAGGGTAGGCTACATGTATATCTGTCCTCATGTTTATTTAAATGCATAATATTCACTGAGTGTGTTTGTATGCTCACTTCATGCATAATATACACATCAGGCATATCAACAGTATTACATTCAGTACCAGCAGCCATGAAGTTTGACAGTTTAGTTCATCGAATATGCATGTTTTAGTTGTGTTAGTGATTGTCATACGAGGTGCTTTTGTGTAGTGCCTTGGCACACGCTCCTCTGTGCTTGTGTGTATGGTTCAGGAGCTAAGTTGGGAACTGTGATTGCCATCCTCCATGTTGTTGTTGAGCAGAGGAGACAGGTCTGAGCCTGCGGTGTCGAGGGCTAGATGGATGTCAGCAGCGTGGGTTAAAATGTGTTTCTGTCTCCTGTCCTTGGGTGATTTCCACAGCACACTGAGAAGAGCACACAGTCCTGGCCAGGGGGCACTATTACTGCTGCTGTGTGCAGGAAAGTCGTGGCAAATGTACCTGCATATGATCCACAGTGGGGCTACAGAAATAAGACATGACTCTCAGTAGCCACTTTTCTGTGAAGAGACTTTATGACATATGACCATCACACACACAGTGATTTCTATATTAATGTTCACATATTAAGTTTTTCTGCTATGAATTTTGAAAAACAAAACAGCTTAAGCTCAGTGAGCAGAGCACCACACATGAAGGGCTGTTGTGTTTTCTCATTCCACATTCAGGGAACGAAAAGCCCTAAAGGCACTGGATGCAGTAATTGATGCATATCATTGGATGCTCTAAATTTGATGTTCTCTTTTGGCCGAGTGCAGATGGAAGATTTTAAGCATCAGACTTGACACCTGTTTTTCATTACTGCAACTTTCATGCCATCACATCATTTTTCTCTTAGAGTTGGATAAACACTTTTCTGCAAGTTGACATATTTGGACTAATGATTATAATAACTTATATAGACTCGGAGACCTACTGGTAATACCTCTGTATTTGGATTTGACACATTTAGAACCAAATCAGTTTTTTCCCCCCAATTTGTTTTTAATTTAAAACATGTACAATTATCTGTTGTTGAGGTGTGCCATGAGAGCCCGGCAACACCCCCTCCCCATATTTACCCACAAATGCTTGACAAGATGCCAATAATTAACCCGTTAATAGCAGTGTAATTTTCCTGTCATTATCATTTAAGGAAAATGTCACAGAACATGGCTGGTGAAGGAAAAGACCCTAAAGCATCAAAGTTTCAGTGACTGTGAAATTGAAACTGCAATTGGCAAGAGGAGTGAAGTATAGGAATAAAAAAAATGGTTTGAACGTCTGGGACGTGGTATTTGAAACAAAAGCAAAGAAAAAGAAATGTGCCAGAATCACTGATGCAGCTAATCATGGAAGTTCTGAGCACTGTGTTCTGGATGAAATAAAGAAACAGTAAGCTGGCACAGAGTCCTGGAAGAGAAATAACACTTTTACCAACCTTAATGACACTGTTGCTTGGTGGAAAATTGGAGACTACAAGGACAAAGCACAGGTGGTAACAATTAGTTATTTACATACCATGGATTTAACTTGATCAGCTGCTGGGTTTGGTTCCATGCTACACACATCTTCGACCCTTCTTTTTTAACGATTGCTTCCTTTGCCACGATTTCCTCAGTTTTAGAGAAACTCATTTACATTATAAAAAGCGTTGACTTTAAAATAAACAGTTTTCTGACTGAAGTTTTTCCTTTTTACTTTCTACTAAGAAAATTTGGGAGCAGGCACTTTTAACTTTGGCAGAGCTATGATTTGGTACTTTTACCTGGAGTGGAGTATTTTTCTAGGCTTAGGATCAGGGACTCTGCACCAACAATGTAATAACCCACTGTATACTATCATATTTATAATTTATAATAATAAATAATATTCATCCATTTGTGTGTTTTTCACCACCTCTTTGTTTACTAGCTGCCATGTTGTTGGCATGAATTGAAACGTGGGTAACATTTTTGTTGATGAAAGATGCAAATAAACAAACCAATGTTCATTAGGTTCAGAGGAGCAATTTACTTTCTTCACCACAATGAATTAAGAGTCTCTGGTGTCAAGAAGACATAGAGCATGGTGTCATTGGACGTGTCAAAAGTCATGGTACGGTACCCTGTATGTGCCTCTTCAGGGAACAAACATAATGAAATACCTTTCTGGTCCGATGGGCTGCCACGCTTCATTGCTGGAAAATTATGGCATTTCCTATAGACATGATGCGCATTGTGCACTACCATTTTGTGCTGACCTCATGATTGTAGCAAAAAAAGAAAGCATGTAGATACACAAACACACACACAACCACACACGTACAATTTAAGCTGCTCAAAAGTCTTTAATAAGCTTTCATTCAGAAAATTCGGCATCATCTGTTTTCAAGGACTTTCAGTTGAAGGCCAACACAGTCATTACACACTGTGACAATTGCATACAATGGCAACTGAGGTAATTACTCACATATGGGAAGCTGGTACATTATCTTTCTTTAAATGAATAAAAGGCCTTTAGTGAATCAGTAATCAAGGAACAGTTTAACTGTCTATTAACTGAGTGCTGCTGAACCAAACAGAAGTTCACTTTTTAAACCGTTTGTGTTTGTTATATGATATTATAACATTAATTACTACCTTAAACAAAAAGGACAAACTTAAGTTTACTTCCATGGACGATCACGTCTTCGGTTGGCAACACGCTGCTTTCTGCAGCTGTGAGATGGGGAGGAAATATCAAGCAAGGGGCTGAAGGAAAGATTAGTAATCCTGGTAAAAAGCGGATGTCTGTCTTGTTGAGACTGGACTCCCCAGAGGCAGACAAGGAGGATCAGGACTAAAGTGAACTCTTGGACAACACCTCCCAACTGTCTGTGCTGCGAGAAGGTGGGGAGGCTAAAGACAGCTCTGGGGTGTTACACTGAGTGCTTTAGGTCACACTGTCAATGTAATATGGTCAAATAGCTCCAGTTCTGACTGAGAGGAAGGTTGACATGAATTTGAGGCAGCATTATTATATTCTTTATCTCTATCCTTGTGATGATTTGTTTTGTTACATCCATAACTCATGCACACAATTGTTACAAGCACATCATTTTTTTATTATATATATGTTGGGATTAATTTTTCCTTGCTAAATTAAATTTTTTTTCGTAACTGCAGCTAACTGTGGCTCTCACCTTTTCCAGAGGGATAGCATCTATCATTTTATCACTTTATCACAGCTGTTGTTGTTATCTAAAACAGGTCCAAAGCCGGAGTATGCTGAGATGATGATGATGAGATGTTGTCACAGAGGCTTTGTGGCTTGGATCTGATTTGAACTAGGTCTGAGCTGTAGATTCCCAGCAATACTTATGGCAATAAGGTTAAAATTCGATGCTCTACTGATTTAAATGTTTCCATATGATCTCAAGAGGTTAGAATCAACCATGTTGTTAAAAGACTATTAGATGTGTTTCCACTTATGAACCTTTAGTCATTTAGAAGGTCCCCATTTGGACTCACTACTGCAGTCTTTCGGTGTGGAGTTTTTTAGAAAGAAAGTTGTAAATGGTATTTGGTATAAATTATTCATCAACATGTTTTCATTTTCACTTTAACACTTCACTGAAACACAGTAGTCAAAACACAACATCTGTCACTATGCACAGATAACAGCAATAGCTGTTTTCGCTATTGTAGCAAGCTGTAGAATCAAACTATTAGAAAAAATTATTTGGTTGTAGAAATGCCAGTCAAGTTTTTATTTCTGCACAACACAAATACCAGTCAACTTTCTGTCAGTTACTATAACAAGAGAATGCCCATGAAGTGGATTTAAAATGTACATATTGATGAAATATTACTCCACACATTCTGTGTTTGGAGTATTAATGGAATCAAAACCTCTACATCTCCATCAAGCTTCATTTAAAAGCAGCACTCAGAAAGCTATAGTAATTACAGTATTTACTTATTCACTTAGTTTACCTTTAAAAATGTCATGCACACAACAACTTTTAGCCAATTAAAAGTTGATGTTATCTTCACTTCTTTCTGCCACTACAGAGTTGAGTAGGCCACCACTAATGCAACTTACTAGTACTTGAATATACGGAGTTATATTAGTGACTTTCAAACTGAGTGGGAGGTTTTTGAATTTTTGTTAAAGAGCTTCTTTGAGAAATGTTTGCTTGTCAAGTGGGTAAGTTGTTGAAATGTTTTGAGTTCAGATGCCATTTAGGGATTACTGTCTTGATCAGTGCCTGATAAAATAGGATATTTCAAGATATCTAGTTTTTTTATTTCTTTTTTCTTTTTATACATGAGGTACCAGCAGGTATCAGTTGAGCTCTTCTAACACAGGGATGAAACAAAATACAATGAGGAAAGAAAAAAAGTTATTTTTATTTGGAGGAATAAATAAAATAAATAAATACAGGTCAATCAAAATGTGGATAAGAATTTTTTATTTTACTTGACATCTGTGTAGTTTGGTGGGTCAAAGCTGAACCAGGAAGTTGCTCTGGTAATTGTGACAAATGTTTGCATTGGGCAGTTTGAGTAATGCTTTTACTGTAACCTTCATTTTTATCTTCAAAAATTTTTTTTTCTAAAATCTTCCTGCACTCTATAGATCACAATGATAAAAAACAAATGTGTAATTGTTGAAAGTACAAATCCAACGACACACAAAGTTGGTTATCACTCTTTATGTTATGTTGCTTTATTTTTGCAAAACTTCCCCAGAACTTAGAAAAGTGAGTTTTAATTTCATTATATCATCAATCTTTGGGTGGCAATTTTCATCTACGTCACAAGGCGCCAAGACTTATGTGAAACCGTTTTAACTGTTGGGGAAAACGGGTGGCATCTTGTGATCTACTGTAAGCAGAATATACATTTGCCTGGTGCAGTGGTTAGAACAAATTACAATTTGTTTGGCCATAACGTTTATTAATTCTTTAAAATTTAATGGGGAGATATTAAATCGCATTAACAAGCAACGATATTTGAAAAAGCTAATAATGACAAATTATGTTTTCCAGTGCCTCTTTGCAAGATCTGCTGCTGAGCACAGTCATTCTCTTAAAGGTAGGGGGAACTTCTCTACTGACCTGCTATAGCAGCAGCACTAACCTACTGCGGTGACACATTTCAGATAGAAAGTCAAAACACAGCCTCCCACTTACTCACAGAAAGAAAGGGGAAAACTCACAAGATGGTGCCGGGGTCCCCCAGCAGTTAACACGTCATGACATTAACTTCACATTCTCTAACCTAAAGTCAGCAGGCTAAGAACAATTGGAATAATAGCTAAAAGTAAAAAAAAAATAAGGAATTTATTTTTAGAAAATACATTTTTTGTTTGTTTTTTTATACGATATCTATATGCACAAAAGGTATTTTAAATAGCCATTTAACACTGTAGTCAGTTTCCCTCTTCTTACTGACTGTAAAATGATCGTAGCTCCTAGCTTTTGAAAGGTGTGTGACAACATCCACAGTCTTTGTACTGTGAACAAACTAATTCTGTAGTTTAACTAATACTAAAGTGAAGCCAAGCTTAGTGGAACTAAGTTGGCATTTTCCAAATTTGCTGTCATTTTGGTATGAAATTCTCTTAATGTGCTTCAGCAGGCAGTGTTCTCTTTGTACTGGAGACTTGGACTCACAGCAGAAAGGATCACCTCAATGTCAGTATGTAGGGGAGAAATAATTACAACAACCAGTAACTTATTTACTGTCCATATTGGCATTTGAATGATGTTCAAATAAAAACTTGAAAAATGTAACTTTTTAATAGCTTATGAGCCAGTGTTGGTTAATAATATACTGACATAAAAAACATGTGCCACTATTCAGACTGCTCGCTTTTCCATTTCTTACCTAAATGAATCAATGCAATTTATTTTTTTAGAAACACAGTTAACTCTTTGTGAACTATCTGTGAAATTTATCGATTTACATATTGACCATCAATTTAAATTCAAATGTTCAGAAGTTTACACCACTGTAAAGATGTACAAATCATGTATAAATGCCCCGTTTTCTACAAAATATATAGTTCTACTTCTCAAAACAATGTATGAGCTGTGTTTGTTTATGCATGAGTGAGTCATGGTGATGGGGTTGCTCGTGAGGCGGGCGCTCTGGCACTATGACAGAATGAGGTCACCCCGCTGCAGAATGACATGCTCACCATGTCAGCCTCTTTCTTACACACACACACACACACACACACACAATCACACATTTACACACGTACACACACAGACCCCTCACCATGTCCCTGATTAAGTCAGCTTGGATAATGGTGATGCCTTTGGCTGTGAAACACTGCCCTACTCTCAAAAACACACATAAACACAGATGAGAGAGTGTGTATAGGCACAAAAAACAGTGATAGGGTTTGCATGAGTCTGAGCTGAGTCACAGTGAAAAAGGCCCTATGGGTATTTTTGCCTCTTTAAAACTGTTATTAAATTATATGCAATGTCGGACAAGTTTTATTCAAAACAACATGTATAGTGTTCCCACAGCAGTTAGCATTCTGTAGCTCAGGTTGCATGAAGGTAATGGTCAGAACAGGTGAGATGACACTTTCAGACTGCTTTACTAAAACTAGCTAAATAACTGTTATTAACCACAACAGTCACAAAAACAGTGGGATAGTGGTGGTGAGGTGTAACTACAACACATATTGCTCACTGTGAATTGAAAAATAACAGCAACAGCTGATAATGAAAATGGAGCTTTTATTTACTGAGCACCAGGCCCTAAAAAAAACAAAACAGAAGTGATCTTGAGTGCACGTAATTTCACAGGAAATCCTTGAGTTTTGAGGATGCTGTCAGTCATTATGTGTTAGTTGTTTCATCTGGCACCAACTCATTTCCATTTTGATATAACACAAAATGAATGTAGCTTTGTGTCATAAAAACGAACGTTCAAATGTGTTGGTGTTGCTAAGAGACCAGAACTGTATACTATATATTCATTCAAATCTGTTTCAGTGTTGAAATGCTTACAGGCTTTCACATCAGAAAGTGTTCTTGTCAGTATTTATTCTTGTGAAACATCATCAGTTACAACAAAGTTGGCTGTCATGACAACTTAATGTCTGCTTTTAGCCAATATGTCATGTAAAGAAATCTTTTGAGATTTCTTCATGCAATAAATAGCCATTTTGACTTCAAATATGTAGTGGATTTTTCAATAAGAAATGGATTATGGAAACTTACTCTGATGTACTCATGATGGTGTGGTAGCTTTTCTTTTTAGCTGGCTTGTTGTAGTTTTTTACCAAAACGGCATGATATAGTAAATTTGTAAGCTACGTAGCTCACCAACTACACTAGTCAACAAATTTCTAATCAGAGGACCTTCAACTAATTAGGTTCATTTAAGTTCATTTATTTAAAGGCGTACTGCATCCTGCGGGTGTTTGGATTTTAGACTTTACTGCTCAAGTTGCCAAACTTGCACCTCCAAGGATGTAGTTTCAAAGTTGGTGTACCATGCACGGAGTAAGGCCTTTGCTCTATTCCTTGAATACATGTGGAAGTAAAGTACATACCAAAATATTTTAGTTCTTTTGGGACAAAATGTAAATATTACTTGCTATCTCTGTGTACAAAACAATGCTCATATATTCATGAGATTTTAATTGTATTAGTGTTTGCCAAGACACTCACTACTGGCAGGAAACGAGTAGAGGTAAAAGACTTTGCTGGCATCGTAACTTAACTACTTTCTAGGAGTCTGATGCAATGCTCTTAGTGTTCATTTAGCTTAACAAAATTATGGTGTACTTTTAATATTGGAAGATTATTTCTGGTTTAACACAATACATTGAAGCTTTGTTTGGACCTCCTTGCCCTTACAGTGTGCCTTGTTCTGTATTTTATTTTTTCTTGTGCTGCGCTACTCTTTAGGCCTGTGTAGTGCTGTTATCAAAGGGCCTCTGAGATTGAGCCAAGTTCTGCTGAATAAAACATTTAGCAGCTTATCCCCCTGCAAATACTAAAGCAAAGGGAAAAGAAAGGAGAACTCCTCTCTTTTACTTTTTTGTATCTTTTATTTTCATTTGCGCGTGCATGTGTGTTTGTGTGTGTGTGTGTCTGATAAAGTTTGAAGTTCCCTTCAGGTCGCTCTCTATCTCTCTTCTTGGCCTGTGTAGCCCTGCAGCTCTGCAGAATGAAGTTGTGTCCTGATTATTTTTACTTGTAGCATCCCTGCACTTCTGCACACTGCCAGAGTAATGCATAGACCTTATCTTCGACAGATACCTCTCTGCATATGAACTTGGCCTTGGGTGGACTTCAAAAAGGATATCACTGCAGATTGTGGTGGTGGGGGAAAGAGAAATGGTAAACGGAGGATGGAAAGAAGGAGAGAAGAGATTCGGTCACCTGAATAGTCGATAAGGCCGAAAAAAAAAGCCGGACAAATGTTCTATTATAATTAATAACATTATTCTCTGCCCTTGACTCTTGGGCTTTGGCTTTTCATTACATAGGATACAATTTTGAATAGTAGTATGTTGAACATAATAGGATGAATTTGAAGATATTTTTTTTCTTTTGGCCAAACTCATATAGTCCCTGTGAAAGAAACAAAACAATTATTTCAAGAACATAATATTTTCCATCCATCCATTATCTGAACTGCTTACTCTGTTCAGGGTCGTGGGGTCGGGGTCATTGGGTGGGGTACACCCTGGACAGGTCAACTGTTTGTGTCTGGGCTAACACACAGAGACTACCAGTCACACATTCACATCTACGGACAATTTAAATGGCCACTTTTATCCAAAGTGCTTTACAATGTTGATTCCCATTCACCCATTCACACACACACACCGATGGCGGTGGCTGCCATGCAAGGTCCTTACGTGAAAGATTTAGTCACCAGTTAACCTAACATGCATTTCTTTGGACTGTGGGAGGAAACCAGAGTACCTGGAGGACACCCATACTAGCAAGGATTGCCAGACCAGTTAATTTATTAAGAAGCAATGTTATTATTACAAGACAGTGTCCTACTGTGTAGTTTGTTTGCATCAATAGCTAAAAATGACCAAACTATCCAGTATGTATTGTTGTTTGGTGACATTAAGTGGCTGTAGGGATCTTAAGATTGTCACGTAGTACTAAGAGCCTTATTGGTTGTCTGGAGAAGGTTGGGGTCTTTGGATGGATCGTAATCACCAGACCTTTAAGCAGGGGGTCTCCACAGCGGAACATGTTCCCCACGTTGATTTGGAATTAGTTTTTCAGGCAGATGCCCTTCCTGCCGCAACCTTCAAATTTTATCTGGGCTCAGGACTGGCACCAAGGTGGCCACACCTGGGTGGAGGCCACACCTGGTGGGGTGGGATTCACTGTTTTAAACAACAGTATTCTCCATTTTAAGGCCCTTGCCTCCCTATCAAGCGAACTATTTCATAGTTCTCAAGTTCTCAAGGTTTTGAGAGAGTATTGAGACAGAAACAACATATATGGTGTTGGAGGCCAAAAGCAAAAATATAAGACATTAAGATTTTTTTTCATTTGTGAATACGCATTTTTCAACTTCTGTAGTCGACACATTGGAGTACAATGAGAATTGCCAACAACCCACAACTTAAGGTTGACAATTTGCAAGAATACTTTATTCTTGCTGCGTATCAAGGCGCCATGGAGATACAGTATCCTGTCATTAATACCAACAGCACATTCATACAATGCACCAAGTCCCCTCTCACTGTCGCGAACACACTCTGTGTCACAGGCACAAAGAGACACCCTACTCATTCTGCCAAGCCTAATCATGGTCCTGTGTGCCGACTGCTGCCCAAGGATATGACCGCCACACTCCTCAGACATTTTAGATAATTGAACAAATTATGTATGCCATGTTGTTATGTTCTGGGGTAAGTGTGGCTCTTAGCATTAAGTACTTGCCCTCGTGTTATTATTAATTGTGATAGTTGTTGTTTTTCAATTCTGTTTGGCTGTGCAGGCATCATTAGTCACCAGGGAGACCTGCTGTTGGCTACACTTGCAACCAGCAAGCCAAGCAACCAGAGGGGAAAAAAGTATAAGTAAGAGTGAACGTGTGTGATTGTTGCATGCACATATTTGTGTGTGTGTGTGTGTGGTACATGCTGATGCTAGAAGCACTGACCAGGAAGCTGTGATAGCTGATGTCAAAGGGTTTGCTCGCAATGACTGTTATTTTCTGTTGAAAATTGCTTTCGGTCTTTTAAGTCTTTGCCATCCACAGGTGTGTCAATGAAAATATCAGAGGTCGACCAAAGTTCAGTTTATGCCACATTTTTGTTAATAGTGAAAGTAAAATAAAATAATAAACAAGAAAAAAGTAACAAAGGTGAAAAGTGCATCTTTTTTCACACTTTTAAGAAACCAAAGGCATAATTCAGCCGTAACATGTACTAAAGCATAATGTAGCAGTACGCATTTCCATTGCAGTTCAATTAACATTTTACATGTGTAACTATTTGCAAATCTTTAAATGACCATTTTTTCTTTACTCTAACATGGCAACCTATTCACAGTGTCACTCAAATGTTGATGACTGAACTAGATAGAAAGTTAGGAAATCACAAAGCTATAACAGTTCATCCTACAGGGGCCATGAACATGTATAACAAATTTGATAGCAATCCATCTGGTAACACTAAGACATTTTACTCCAAACCACAAATGTCAACCTTTAATGGTGGTGAGAGTAGGGAAAAAAGAATGTGGAGCCACAAAAGAAAATGTCATACAATGCAATTATTCAGTCCATTTTCAAGATATTGCCCTGAAATAATATTCATGAAATAGAAATATAATTTTTATTCTAATGCTGTTACAGTAGATGTAAAAGATTATAATGAGATTTATTTACCAAATTGCAAGCATAGGAAACTCAGTGATGTCCAAAATCCATGACAATGAATAAAAATATTTAACAGGATATTTCAGTGTGGATCAAATGTATTAACGGATGATATAAACTTTTTCTAACATTCTTTTTTTGGATAAAAAGTGAGTGGCTAATGTCTTTGGATGAAAACATGGGCCATTGTTAAATAAAAAGCTTCATAATTAACATAGGCCATCAGATACTCATCTATAAAACGTAAAGAAAATAATGACCTGTGGGTTTACTGACCCAACGAAGCCTGAATAGTTTGCGGTTTACTCTCAACATTTGCTCTGTACAAGCGTTGGGATCAAAGTAAGTGGCTACTAAATGTTAAACTCTATGCATCAGTTTAGTCTAAAGGTTTTGGTCAGACGTTAGGCATTAACACAAAACAAGCTACTGTAGTAATGGCGTGCAATGTAGAAGACTTTAGCACTGTACAAAATACTTCAGCATAAAATAGTAATGGGTGCCATTAGATATGGCCCAAGGATAAGAAACATTTATTGAACTTTAAAAATTTATATGGAATCACAGGGGCACCTCATAGGGACTGCATTATTTAAGATGTCTTAGTAGCTGAACAGAGGTCCACTAAGTGGAGAACAAATGTGGTGGGTATCATCTCAGCACTATATCTGCATTAAATAAGAAAACATTTAATATAGTTAATTTGCAGGCTGTGAAAGGTTGTGGATGTTTGAGAGGGTAGTACAGTACATAGGCATAGAGATTAATTTTATTAGGATTGATTCCAGGTGCTAGGAACTTGAGACTTCTTGCCCAGATTCTGTCTATTTCCTGTCCTGAGCCTGAAATAGTATGATACCATTAATCTACTGTACACAAGTAAATGGTAATCCATCACTGCTTTCTAGGGATTTAATGAAGCTGAAAACACAACTACAGATGGACTAAATAGAACACACTCAGTACTCAGGTTGATTAGTGGGACCAACCATATCATCCACTGGCCCCTGACTAAATGTTTTGGTGCCTTTGGTTTGGGTTTACTAACTGCAGCCAACTTTCCGCTTACTTTTTTTTTTGCTTTTGTGCCAGCTCTACTGGTATTGGAGCCAGGATATTCAAATTTCAGCGCACAGTGTATGGTGCATCAGAGACTGGGTGTGCAAGAGGGCACCACCACAACCAAAGCACATTTTTCAGTCTTAATACATTTTTAATAAACGGATCATTTTTAAAATTAAATACCTTAAAACCCTTTGAGCATTTTAAAATTTAAAACCAAAGAATGAAATGGCACCATACTGCAATGCAAATTTGTGGTTGTCCTACATTTTCAAAGCACATTTCTCTTGACACATAATGAGCAAACTACAAAATCCCAGGTCTGTTCGCCTTTCTTGTATGGCCTTCATTTAGGGACAAATAAAGTAATCCTTTAGGATGTTGTGTAGCTTCTTGGCTTAAAAAAGTAAACACTCTTGCCCACTCGTTTTGGCATGGATTTTCACACTTTAAATTGATTATAAAATAGTCAGTTTTTAATAGCTTAAAGGCAAATTCAGCACTGAGTCATATGGCAGAAACACACTGTTGAACTCTCCATGGGTTAAAACTTTCAACCAGGTCTGGCCAGACCCCAAAAAGTTGTGTCAGAACAGGTGTTTTCATCAGCTGTCAACAACAAAAATTATATTCTCTGACACCGCTGATTGGGGGTTTGTTCAAAAGTGCACCAGCTTCAAAGTTTCAACACGTGGAGAATAGCACAGAAGCAGTTTTAGATTTAGATTTGATTTACCCTTTAAAAGAATGACTGCACTGCAATAGAAGCAAACATCAATGAACAAGCCTTGAAGATTGAGTAAACAAAATTTTCCCAAGAGAGAGAAAAAAAAATGAGATACACAATTTTTCAATTTGCTTGTTCACTACTTCACCGCTCGCCATCACCACACCACAGGTGTAGATAACACCGACAACAAGAAAAGCTTTCCAACTGTGCAAATAGTTTCTCTCTGGGCATGGTGTTAAATGCTGCAAACCTTAAAACCTAAAAAGTGCTCATGTAAGAACCCTATTGGGCATCATGCCAAAGCGTTCAATCATCACTTAAGAACCACTCTGTGGATGCCATTAGATGATGGATTCCAATTTTCAATTTCAAGCCTTGCTGTTTTGGTGGCTTCTGTCCAAACGAAGTCTTTCTCATGCAAACAGCAGCCACTTCTGTTAGCTATTGTCACAGGAAATAGCAGATTTTATCATTGACTATATACACAATTCACAAGAAGTCAGTGGCTGTTATTTGAAGAAATTTTGATGACAAAGCCATAAAGCAAAAAAATGCCACTGGTTTGCACACTATGACTTCCTCTTTCATGCTGAATCAAAAACTCTATGGCACCATGAAACAAACATTTCACACAAAGTCATGTACGTAAAAATAAAACCTGGCACTGACCTTCACCTCTCCGTAACGGCCCCCATGCTGCCAATGATACGTAAGCAGTTACTTAGTAAGCATGTTAGCTGGAATTCAATGAACGATAATGAATTTTCCAATGCGCATGCTCACCTGATACAAATCTCTTTTCTCTTCTCTTCTTTTCTATTTTGCCAAGACAGAGCCAGCGATCCCTAAGGAAAATCATACGAGGCCAGAAGGCTGATTGTGCCATTCAATAGAAGCATTATTACATTCAGTCCATGGTTGGCAATGCAGACAAATTACTGATAGGGGGTATGAAAGAGAAGGAGGGAACCAAAGAGAGGAAACCCAAAGAGATGCTATCAAAGCCTATCACAAATCCTGCCACCACCATTGAGAACTTTTAATTTGCTCAAACTGTCATGGCTGACTACATTACGAAACCTTTGTTTGTCATCAGAAAAAGTGAAATGCATTTGGATTCTGTGTGAGACCAAATACATTGATGTGGGAAAGTGATTTTTTTTTTCCCCCCTCAGTCTGCTATTGACTCAATTGTGTATCATAGCAGTTAGTTTGGGTTATGTATACAGAGATGGACTCTGTGTGTGAGTGTGAATGGCGTGGGGAAGAAGCGAAGGGAGAAATTGGACTGTCTGGCAGTATTATAGAAGCTATAAAACCCTGCTGCTGCAGCAATCCTCATAATCAGAGCTGGGGAGGCAAATTGACTGCTGAATAGATTTGGAGTTTTGAATCCAGTAAAAATGCCCTGTCAAAACTGAATAGAATTCTAGCTGGAGGCTTGTGACATTGCATTTTTTTCTTGTGAAAATTATTCATTTATAATGGGGTAGCTGACCTTTGACATTGTAGGGATGTGTCATTCATTTACACTAATGGCCTCGTCCTGAGTCAGAATCTGTGCTCATAAACAGGAGTGTGCGTCATGGAGAGAAAAGATTTGACATTAACCACTCTAAGAGGATATTACTATTAATTCAAATTTGTTTCACCAATTGGACATGGGGGTCTATGTTACTGCGAGAATGGGAACAAGCCGGCCTGACACCATGCACATACAGTGGTAGCAGCCTGAGGCTCCTCTGTCAATTGCATCACCCACCTGTATGCCAAAGAATGTAGTCATGTGCTGCAAGTTCTTGCTAATATACACAACATATAGCAAAAGTTTGATCTCACTAATAAGCCCTGACGTCAGCTTAAATGGTCGATGTAAGATTGGAGCTTGGAACACTGCTTCTCATGCTAAGTTGAGTAAATCAAAGAGCATAAGACTCACCTGTGGACTTCATGCAAATCACGTTGGAAGTTATAAAACTCCCACATGTTAATTTTCTGCAGCTAACACTGGCACTTGTCCTCAAATATCTGACTAAGCCAGTTAAAAAGCCAGCGTTTGGATATTGAACCTGGCAGGGTAAAAAATATACGTCAAAATTAGAATGTTCTGAGTGGCCTTAATTTCCCTGCATGACAGTGCTGGTTTTCAGCCTTGGTGGGCATTGCTGTTTAGACTAGGGAGACTACCTGCCACAGGACATCGTGGGTAATAACGCATTGGCATTGCACCAACTCAAAGTAGATGTGACAGCGAGGGCACAGAGAGTCATAACTGCTTGTCTAGAGGATTTATGGCATATTTAGGAAAATGTGATGGGTGCTTATTGCTGCAAAATTACATGAGAAACAGCCTAGAACAGGCAAAAGAATGTTGCACAATCATGAAAAATGCAATATGAAAAAGTAATAAAATAAATAAATAAATAATTTAGCAGTAAGGACAGAGTATTGTACAAGAATTCAAGCATAACTGTGGCAGGAGACTATTACCCCTTTTGAAAAATGGGGATTGTCTTTTTGTGTCACAGCTGTCTTGATTGACACTTTTAATAAAGCGTGTTAAACGCTGAGCCAGCAAATAGGAAGTGACATGTTTCACACCACTTTTGTATTTTCCTGAATCTAACTAAACAGCTCAGTTATGATGTGGTGAATTGTAGCATCACACTCTTAAAAACCTTTGTGCTGCCTGCACAAAATGTCCACTTTCTGCAGGATAATTCTGTTAGAGTTAGAGTTAGAATAAACTCTTTTTAGTGGTAAGATACTGGAATGATACTGTACAGATCATAAAAACAATATTGGATGAACGTTTAAAATATCTGCATTTTTAATCAATGGTACCTTAAAATGTAAAATAGTATAACATAGATCACCCAAATTCTATCTTTTCATTAGTATCAAGACAGATACATTTTTGGTTGCAAATCCCTTGTTCGGAATATCAGCATCAAGCCTATGACTCATGTGACTCATCAGCTCATTGTATCACTGTTGGGTTTTTCTTTAATAGATGTCAGCAACAGAGGTCTAAATCACAGCGAAACAACAATACTATGCTTTGGCCACACACACGCCCACACACACACACACGCGCGCACACACACACACACACACAAACAGTGCTTAATGTTCAGCACCATCATCTACCCACATGTGATCTCAGTCCCACGCCCGGGTTCATGTGAGTAATATCCTCCAAAATATCATGATGATTTTGATACAATCATTTTCTGGGACACAATT
The DNA here is from genome assembly GCF_033026475.1 of Channa argus. Classification (NCBI taxonomy): domain Eukaryota; kingdom Metazoa; phylum Chordata; class Actinopteri; order Anabantiformes; family Channidae; genus Channa; species Channa argus. Next base: position 19,129,698 of record NC_090197.1, read on the forward strand.
TTGCAAATGTAGACATGCTCGTCTGTTTTTTTTTTTTCTGCATGTATGACTTTGTGAGTAAAAGACAATTTCCACCAGTGGAAAACTAGACTGCACTGGTGTATTCTCAAGCCACTGCCTTGCAGTCTCCAAATGCATCCCCTTATGCTGCTGCCATTCCATCACTCTTCATCACTTTCCTCCTCGCTACTCTGCTTTAGTTTCTGTCCATATTTCATTCTCTAAGTCATTCAAGTATATATGAATACATTATGGGCAGGGGCAACACTAACTATGTTTTTCATTCGGCAATCTTGACATAGCTTTATGCACTGAAGGTTTATGTCCACGGACCAGTGCTCCTTCAATTCCTTAATCGTCGGTCCTTAGCAGGGCCCCTGAATGCCATTACTAGCTTCTCTGAGCCACTGATAGACACATGCTGGGAACCAGGAGTGACACAAGCCCTAAAAATCTCATTACCACCAAGTCACATATCTGAGAGTGAAATGGGATGTCCAGTCTCACACCATCTTCATTACATACCCTGCTGTGTCACAGCACCACTGAGAGGGCAAACTGTTTGAAGACAAATGGTGAGCCATTCTTCTTCTACTTGTCAGTCCCATTATTAAAGTTCAGGGTAGCTTTACCTCCTGTGAAGGGCTAACTCACACCAAACTTTGAGAAACTTAAGTAGGTATTTGGATCTGAATGAGGCGAAAACCAATTTTTCCACTTTATTGTATAATATCTTAACTTTTTATTCTTAACGAGCACGATTTTGTTTAAAAAATTAACAGCCTGTTAGAGTTATGGTCAAGGTAATGGTTGCTTACCCACTGTTAAAATTACCAAAAAAACAAAAGCCATAATTTTGCAGATGCAGGCCATTGTTGGTAATTGTAGGTCAGGGACTGGTTCACTGCAGAGGTTGCATTCATTATCGACTGCCATTTAACTTAAAAAGCTCACAATCACAGCTTCCTGCAGTTTGTTGTCTGCTTTGTGCCTTAGACAATGACAGGAAACTTTCGCTTTATTTTTATGGAATACATAAATAAGTAATGGAATGACTGCTATATTATTTTTTTCAACATTTATCTAATATGGGAAAATTTTAATTTTGCTTGTGCATATGACAGCAGTTTGGTCAGATGCAGAAACCCGTTGAGGAATCAGGCATGGTTGATGTATCCCATGTTTTATCCACATGGACCCACTAATATGGTTAGAAAGTTCTTCATTCACCAAGTGTTCTCAACATTTTTTTTTTAAAACCTCCTTTTGCAATTTTTTCACGATTTTGATATTTACAAATGTTTTCCGATTTGGCATTTGGTCTTAGGTGAGAACAAAATCTTTCCACACCAAAGACCATTCTTATGCACATTTGAGTGCTGCCACGTTTTGGCAAAACAATTAGTTATTGAGTTTTCTTCAATTCTACAGTGTTATGGATTTTATTTAATTCATTTTTTTGTCCTTTCGGCTTATCTTGTGAGTTCAGGGACCCCACATGTGGATTTGGCACAGTTTTTACACCGGGTACCATTCCTTCCAATTTCTACTGGGTTTGGGACCAGCACTGGGGATGGGGATGGGCTGTCGGGCGTTTTCAGTGTCTTGCAAAGGGACACTTCGATATGTAGTTGAAAAGAGTGGGGCGCAAACCTCCAACCATATGGTCAGTAGGCGTCCACTCTGCCAACGTAGCCACTGCTGCCCCTGGGTCTATGTTATTGGATTTATATTACAATAATATGTTATCATTATTAGTAGTTTGTGATAATTTGCATTATTTTACAAACTTCACTTGAATTTGCATTGTATGTGACCATGTACAGTATCACTTCACCCTCAGCCAACACCACAACAAGAGAATGTGCATTCTGACCACTCCTGGCACATGAAAACAGACTCGCTCAGCTCACATACTGTAACTCAGGGCAAGCCACAACATTGACACTAGTGTCCCTAATAATGTCATAGAGGGCAAAGGTCAGCATGGTTGCAGTCTGCAGCTACACAGCAGATTCTAGCCCTGTGGCCAGTGTTGTAGTCAAGACCACCTTAACTGAGACCAAGGCGGGGCACACACAAACAGACACACAGACACACACACACCACTTATTTGTACAGTATTTGCTGCCTTTGCCTTTATCTTGGTCTTGGTCTTGATATAGACTAAGGTCTTGGTCTTGACTTTGATTTTGAGATGCTAAGTCGTTAGTAGCCTCCTTTGCTGTATTTCAAACTTTATAATATGCCAAATGTTTTCAGTGGGTTACAGTTTGAACAGACCAGTTTAGCACCTTGACTATTACTGTGGAGCAATGTTGTGTTGTGGTTGTTATGGTTGGCAGAATGTGGTTTTGCATTGTGTTATACAAACATGAACATGGACCAACCATATTTACTGACAACGGTTTTTCTGAATGTTTGAATTATAATATTGTAGTGGAGATCAAATCCTTAAATTCCTCGCAACAGTAATAGCAAATATTGCAGTTCTAAGGTCCCAAAATGTGAGGAGCGAAGAAAAGGATAGAAATATATTGGGCTACATTTAAGGCTAGACTAAAACAAGAAATCTTATTCTTTATTGAAGCTTAGAACTAAGATAAACTCAGAAGCCTGATTCACATATGACTCCAGACAATGTCCAGAGAATTCAATGCGGACATTGTCCGGAGTAGTCGTTTCATACATGTGTAACCCAGTGACAAATTAAAATATTTTAAATATATTAATAAGTGATTTAAATAAATAGATAAATAAATATTTACAAATGCACAGATAAATAAGTAAAACTTTGTCAAATGATATATTTTCTGTTGTAAAATGTTTCTGATGTAAAATGTTGAATTCATGGGTTAAAATGTATAAAATGTTTTGTTGTATGTGGTATCTTTTTGAGGCGATAACGTGGGGTTTTATTTTGTTAACGGAAGTGGATGTTGAACGCGATGAGAACGTGATCAGGAGAGAAGGAAAGGACGTTAACGAGCTAAGGAGTTAATTGGAAGGGGAAAAGTTTGAAGCTGTGTACTAGTAACCTGTAGTAACAGTTTTCGATTGTCAACTCGATAATCTGCAAATGTACAGTTGTTTCTGATGGACTAAGAATTACAGCTGTAAATACGAAGGGTTTATCAGGAGAAGACCTGCTTGTCAATCCGACGAGGAGTAGTGACAGCGGCAACCGAGGGAGGCAGCTAGCTAACCCAGCTAACCAAGCTAACCCAGCTAACCCAGCTACACGCGCCATGTTGAAGTGTTGCTGATCTGGAGATCATAGAAACCTTTGGACAGGCTCTACAGCTCTACAGACTTCTGACTTGGAGACAGAGACAGAGGGAGTAGCAGGATTGGTTGGACATATTGCTCACCTGTGAGAAAAGGTATCACATTTTATTTTGTTTGTTGCTCTTGTTGGAGTAAAACGGCCACTGAGTTTTTGGTCACAACGTCCCCCAAGCACCAAATCAGGCCTGCAACTATTTTTTGGTTTTGTCATTTCTTGAGTTTTTAATAAAAGGACAGTTAAAGCATTTGTGACTCAGGTTAAACAGCCCTGAAAGGTAAATGTATCTTTTGTTTTGATACTGTGCCATATATTTGAGATAATATTTGGGAATAAGGAATGTAAACATATATATATATATATATATATATATATATATATATATATATATATATATATATATATATATATATATATATATATATATATATATAAAACTTTTCAATTAAATAGGGATTTAAGTTTAAACTGTAACTGTTTTGTGACGTTATTGTTTTAATAATTTAAGATAGATAGATATCACAGTTCTAATAGGAAGTGTTAAAGGGTGAGTAAACTAGTGTATTTGAAGTTAGTAAAATCTGCTTTTACAGGTGTAATAAAATACCCAGCAAAACCCAAGTCTAAAAATATATATTCAAGTAATCAAAATTGTGTTTAGAGCTAAGTAAAAGAACTCAGAACACATAATATTCTGGGCAAAACACTCAATAAACTTTGACACATAAGACAAGAAAGAACAAGAAATTACGACACAATTTAACTTAAACAAAAGCCTGGTCAAAAGTACACATTTACCTAATAAGCACAGACTGTAAAACATAAAACACGTAAATGAAACTGTGGCTATAGGAGTGCAGCCAAAGAAGCATGAGTCAAGCACAGATGCCAACAGCAGCGCTGGGACATGGAAAGAGTCTATGGCATGAACAGAAGCTGGTCGGAGTTTGCAATACTGAGCATGATCACGTGTTTCAGATGTCCAGCAATGCTATTGAGTGTGTGTGTCCATATGTATGTGAGGACTGCAGAGGGCAGTTTATGTGTGTATGAGCCTAATCAATGAACAGAAACAAATAAGGGATAATAAAGAAAACAGTCCATGATGTGGATGGTGACATTTAAATGGCAAGATATTTTTTCACATAGTGATGAACCCCACTTTAATCTTACTTCTGAAAGACTCAGCTTCTCCAGAATGCTCTTATCCAATAGTGATACTTGTTACCATTTGAACCCAGTGGTGAGATGTTCCACCCAGCGTTTTTTTCTTCATTCTTAGCTTTACACAATTTTTTTCAGTAAAGAAAAAAAAACAAATAAAAGAATAAATTCTCAGTTTTAAAATATGAGTTACTTTGTATATTTTGCAATAAAAACTAGAAGACTGACATCATGAAACCAATTTCTTCCTTTCTTACATTTTGCTCAACTTTGTATTTGTACAAATGATTTGTTTGTTAATATGCATGCAAAGAAGTCTACAGGAACACATTATGCATTCAGTACGAAGGTGTGGCCACATCGGAGTTTTAATAAAAGCTAATCATTATGTTAATGCAAAAGGTCTAATAATTTCATGTGCTCATTAGTCCACCAATTCTCATGTAGTCCACATAACGTGACCAAATGTGTATTCTGTACAGCATTCTCGAAAAATAAAATGCTACTTAGACCTATTTGAAGTAAACCATAGCTTAATTAATCTTTAGTGGCTCTGATCATAACGGAATGTGGGTGGGTTTTGCAAGCTGAAGGGTGCTCTGCTACATAATGTAATGATGGAGCAAACCAAAGACGGCCAATGATAACAGTAAGTGTGCTGGTGAATATGATCAAGAGTCATCAAAGAGATTTCACGAGAGTACTCTCTGCACTCCACAGAGATGGTTATGTATTTTGTTATATTTGCTCACTGTAAAAACAAACTGATGGCTTTATGTAAACATGTTGCTGGATGTGAACAACCAGTGCTGGCATCCTGCTCTAGGGAAAGTTCTGAAAATGCATTTAACAAATATTAAAAGTAACAATAATAATAATATCCCTAGTCGTTAACAAGGAAGCAAAATTAAGACTTTGCAAACGTAAACTAAAACAAACTTTGACATCAGTGTAATACACATCACAACAAGCGTCGCTTTGCACAGTCCCTTCTGCGTTACATGCTGATGCTTAAGTTGCCAACCCTCTCTGTGGCATTTCAGCTGATTCAGCATGCAAAATTGTGAAGGAAGATGATTGGCTGTTCAGCTTAGCCAATCCGTGCACAAGAAGAGAAAAAGAAGTGGTGAAAGCATGAAAAAGATAAGGTCAGTAGGGCACATGTAGAAGGCTATTCTCCTTTTTCATCTTCTCATTTTTCATTGCACCTTAACATTCCAGAATGTAAAGGGATTTTTACAATGTTCAAGATTCAGGGGACAACAGCTCTGTACATTACAGTGCTTAAGGTTTGTATATCCGCAGTGCTACAGTATCTTAACCTTTCCCCTTTGGATGATGAGTACACACAATCACCATTTATGTCCCTCTCATGCAGGCGTGTAATGTACGTGCTATCTGGCCATTGGCTACAGTCTTTGCGATGTGTTCCAGTGCCCCTTTTTGGCCCATATGAATGTGAAGTCAGCCTTTATTACTGTTACACAGCATGTATAGTACTTATTTTAAAGAGTAAAAGCAATCTGGATTTTTTTTTTTTTTTTTTTTTTTTTTAAATGTTATATGCCCAATAAATTTACGCTGGAAGATAAGCATCAGGCATTAATATTACTACATGTTCATCCTCTGCATTTGTCGCCAGAATTTGTTTAATTCTTTACTTCACTGTTCAAAATTGAGAATGAAATGCAAAAACTAGTCACTGTATCCTCCTTCAACAAACAACAGTTGCTAGTAACAGCATTGAATTGGCCACCTAATTCCATTATTTATCCTAATTCTTTGTTTAACTATCACTAATGACCTCATGTAGCTGCTGTAACTGCGCTTTAAAAGACGGGTCTCATTTTCCATAGTCTGTGTGTTGCTGTGGAGCAGCTCACTAACTGTTATCTGACACGGCAACAAGAAAGCTGTTTCCCAAAGACTTAATTTGTTCGTGCAGCTATTATAACAACTTACAAAATCATTATTTTCTTCTGCGCTTTATTTGATCTCAAACGTCCATCACCATTTGCAGTGCTTGTTTAGAGCATTGGACATTTGAACTGTGTTGTTATTCTGTGGGGCACAGAGCATGAAACACAGTATGAACAAGCTGACCTCTCTTTGAATAGTGCCGCATTTGCATGTGAAAGGAGGTTTGTAGAGTTCAGATGAAGATAAGGAGAGCATAAGAATTGCCCCTTTCCGAATGTCTCCTCCCACTGATGTGCCTTCTGATCTCAATGCTGTTTTTATTTTAGCCTGTAATTACACAAACAATGGTGTGTGCACAGTCGCACATCCATGGCACACATTCCCTATGTTTGGCCTGTGAGCGCACACACACACACACACACACACACACACACACACACACACACACACACACACACACACACACACACACACACACACACACACACACACACACACACACACACACACACACAGTCCTATCCTGCTTCATCTCCAGCTAAGCTCCTAAACTGTGTAATAAGCACTTAAGAATACAACAGAGATTTAAACTTTGCTGTTCAGTGGCTGTACAGTAGCAAGGGAATTATGGTGAGAAGGAGTCAGAGGGGGAGAAAAGACTTGGGGGCACTGGGGGGAAAAAAAATTTCTGGAAAACAAAATGCAATGGCAATGGATCGGGGCTACCTCTCACACCATGCATCCTCGACTAATACTTGTCATTAGGACATTTTCCACTGTGCTGTATTGTCTGCAGTGTGTGTGTGTGTGTGTTTAATGTATGCACTTAATGCACACTTGTATTTGGTGTATATGCACTAGTGTACTAATTATGTAAACACCATATGAGTGCAGGGCAGCACAGTGGCGCAGTGTTTAGATAACACTGTTGCTTCACAGCAAGAAGTTCCTGGGATCAAATCCAGTAACTGGCTGGGGTCTTTCTGTGTAGAGTTTGCATGTCTTCCATGTGTTTGTGTGGGTTTCTCATAGCCCAAAGGCACAAAGATTTGTAAAGACTGTTTGAGTAAGCCATTTGTAGCATGTAATACGTTATAAATAGGTGATTTGACATTGCCCAGAAGTCCACTGACTAGCTTTTAGAATCCATAGCATCGAGATGCAGACATGGCTAAAGATGTTGGTACTGTTAAGGCCGATGGGACTTTAACCAAATGACCTGAATGTGGACAAAGGAAACATGACCGAAGGTGAAAGAAACTATGGAAAATGAACCAATGCAAAATATCTAAACGGATAGAGACACTAGCTGACCTCAAAAGCCAAGGTACAATGGTATTCAGCCACACTAGGAGTTGCTTTTGGAATGAGAGTGGGTTCCATTAATGAAGACCCAAAAAGACTTTTGAAAGAGAAACTGACTGTTTGCTAAAATTCAATCCCTATGATGCTTCTTAGTGAAAAAGAAAATAAGATTTTTTAGTAAGTCAGTTTTATTGTAGTAAGAAACAACAATAAAAAAAGCTTTCAAGGAAAATAATACTATTCCACTGTGATACATGGAGGAGGCTCATTTATGTAGAAAGGTTACATAATACAAAATCTAACCCTTAACCCGCTGCTGAGTCTGGCACAGGGTGCCTTTGAACTTTACAAGCCAAAATGAAATCAGCAGGGCATTCAGAAAAGAAACATCTTTCCGGTGTCAGAGCTCAGTTTCAGTTGCAGGTCATGATTCCCCTAACAGAAAAACAACCCAAAGCATCCTTCAAAAAGCCTGTTTAATTAAATATGGCATAGAGAATATTGCGTGAAGATAATTTTTATTAGCTTTAACCATGCAGCAGCTATCACTGATCGAGACTGAGACTGACATTTCCTTATATCTAGTGCCACTGATGGCCAGTAGATGGTGGCCCCAAAGAATTCCTCCACAATTCCTCACACCAACCACCTCTGTCATCACCCTTTCTCTGCCATGATCTCAACATTAGCCTCTTAGAGTGTTGCCATGGCTTCTGCTTATAATGAGAAAATGCAGACATTCCCGAGGAAGAGGTTCCACTAGAGGTCAGGGATAATTATGTGGGAGTCTGCCCCCTTGAGGCTAACATTTTAAACTCTCCAGACATACACAAAGAAGAAAGAAGATTCTTCCATAAAGAACCTCTTAGAGCTGCCCTCCAACCTCTTAGCACAGCACAAATCAACTGGCACTCGGTATTTTATCTTTGCCAATCAATTAACTTTAATGTTTTTGAGGAGCCATGCACCCTCAACCCAATTACATCATTTAACTCATGAGGAGCTTATTGCATCATGATTGTGCCATGATCTGAAATTTAAAACGCCACAAGCTGTGAAGTTTGCTATGCTTAAAATTTATGATGCCGCATCAACAGCTTCTGTAACTCATTCAAACTCCACTGTCATTACTCAGGAGCCATCAAATCTTGCAGCATGCTCTTGCAGCAATCTGTCATAGTTATTCATAAAATGTTTAAGTATGAATCGTATTAAGTGAGTGACAGTTTAATTTTCACCGTCTACATTAAGCTCCCCCACCCCCACCCCCCAAAACCATCCACTCAAATGTTAGCCAGTGCACCATCACCTGCACGGGTGTCAGCAGTGGTGACATTCATATTCATACCAATATACCTATCATCCAGGATGTATTAGCCATCTGGGCTAAAGTTTGGTTACATAAAATTGATGTTTCAAGTTGCCTATTTGTTTTTCTGACATTTTCTTTCTTTTCTTTATTATGGCCAGGAACAAAAAGAATTGTAATGTGTACCACATTAGAATTCCATCCTACTAGTCAACAGAAAAAAACAAGCCAATAGCTTTTAGTGCAGTAATTTTGATAACTACAGCTCTGGATTTGTTGATGAGTGACGGTCATTAGCAATTGTTTTTTTTTTTTTAACCAGTACAATGCTTGCTCTACTTCCTTCTTTTTCTATAGGTTATCTTTCGCCAAGTCATCTGCCAAAACCCTGCTAAAGCAAAGCCAGAGGTCAAATGATGGTTCATTTTGTGCTGATATGATGGAATGTGACACAGCATGATAAAATACAGCTTGACGTGATGTCAGCTTCCTGATTTTTATTAGAGTTGAATATTTTAACCTTGCCTGTGATTGCAGAGGGGGTGCTGAGAAGGACCGAATATGAAAAATAGAGAGAAAACAAACAGGTGGCTGAAAAGCTCTACTGTCTCCACATCAATCTCCTGGTGTCCTGCCCTAATTAGACTGCGTTTATTCCCCCACACCTGCTAAAATACCACTGCTGTTATACTCAAATCATCTTGTGTTGTGCAAGCAATCATTTGCTGTTGAGCCACTTAAGGTTTTGATTGCTTGTGCAGTTATGAAATTAAATACATTTGATGAATTAACTGCAATGTTTCTTTGCTGGTTATTCTGAAAATCTATGGTAGGGAAGATACATGAAGCAAATAATTTTGTAGTCCTCTATTTGTGGATTTTTTGGAATGAGGCCTTGCCTACACAATCACTGTTGGCTATTTATCTTAAACATCTATCATTACATATAGAAAATTCCACCGGTGTTCTATTGCAGTCCATATTACAGCAGACTTTAACTATCTGTCCATTAGTTTTACTTACCTTACTCAACTTTTGTTGCTTACTTGCCATTCATCCAGCATTTTCAGCTATTACACCTGACTCAGTATGTGGATATATAGTTTTAAGTAAATTATAAGGTGTGTATAATATATTAATGTATAAACGTCATTCCAAAACCAGACACTTATTTATCATGTCATTAGAACTTAAGAATATTTAGGTGTGGACTGCACGAATAGTCAGCAACGAAACCATTACCCATCTTCTTACCTTTTGTATAAATCCTTCCACAGTGAAATTCTCACACGCACAAATGGTAAAGAACATTGCCACATGCATAATGCCTGCATAATATGTTGATATCTCAATGGACATGCATTAAACATCATCCTGCAAGCGTTGAAAAAGACAAAGATGTCCACCACAAATTGTCAGCTGAAAAATACAGTGCAGAAATCCACTTGCCTCCAAATTAGTTGTTTTGTTTTGTTTTTTCAGATTGAATTCTGATATATTCGGTTATGGCCAATTCTCCACTAAAAAAAAACAAAAAACAGTAAAAGCCAAAATGATGTTGTAAATACTGGTCAGGACGCCAAGGATTAATATATCTTTCTGACCTCGTGCAGCATAAGCCATTATACAGTAAATCCATTGCAAATAACTTCCTTTTCCCTCTAGTTCTTTGCAACTCACCAATACTACTATTCTTTTACAGATAAGGGAAAGCTATAGGGAGGAGTAGCACAGTAAAGCCTCTGGGCTTTTGGGGAAGCACCACGGCAAAATGACAGCAGTGAGACAAATGTCTTAAATTGTTGCACTTGATGTCAATCCCAGGTCATCAGCAGTCCTGAGAGAGGCAGGTCATCTTTGCTTTTTCCAAAACCCCAGGCTGTATTCTTTCTTCCTGAAGAAATGGAGGTGATACATAGTGTGCCTGCTATCCCGCTCACTGTCACCTCTGCATGTATTAGGAATAAACTCCTTGGTCATGGTGTGTGTTATGAAGGGGATTAGCTGTACTGATGGATTGTGTTGCTTCACTAATGTTTACCACAAACCTATTCGTATTTTTCAGTTATTATACTCAGGAATTTAAATGATTTTAAGCCAGAAAGCAACAGATAAAGCTTGAACATCATGCTGACTGCTGTTTTCTGCCACCCAGGCCTAAAAGAAGAGCTCATTACAAAAACAATTGTTACCATTTTATATATTTTTATGAATTCGTTCATGTATCAAAATGCATGAACATATGTACATACATACACACTTGTTATGACCACAATTCTAACCATTACAATTAAACAAAGATGCCAAAAGAAAGCAAAAGAATAATACAAAGCTTAGCCGATGAGCCGAAAAAGCCTGGTGGCCAGTGATATCATTGAAGCAATATGGATATTTCATCTAACATAAAATCATCATATCCTGACAGGTTTTTCTCTTACACGTGTTTAAATGAAGCTAACTCACCAGGATAATCCACGTAATTGAGAGGAACTTCTGTCAAAGTTCCATCTTGTCTCTTCCAAATCTGCTGCTGCTCATTAACTTTCTCTTGCTGGCAGCCCCAGCCTCGTCAACTGTAGTGCAGCAAATGTCTAGTCAGCGACGTCTTCCTTGACTTTCGTAACTTCAACCGTTTTATTTTTCACACCTGTTGGAGGTGCGTGATCTGCATGAGTCGCAGGTGGAAGACTTGAAACATCTATGTGCGCAGGAGCACAGAGAGCATCTACCACTAACCTATTCATGGTGCGCACAACTTCACCTTATACACAAGATTTAAAATGGATGAAATGGCTGTTGCTTCAATAATAGTCAAATCAATAGCATGACAGCTTATTTGTGAACGGCAGAATCAATGTAATGATTATGAAAGCAACAGACTATAAGCAAGTTAAAAGGTGATTTTTGGGGGATAATCTCTGGGGATATTAGGATAGGTTGCAATGAATACATTTTTATTTATTTAAACTCTTTATTTATGCTGTGCTGACCATTTGAAATGCAAGATTTAAAAGTGCATAAGTTTGGACAAGAACGGGTCTGATTCACCTTAAGGTTATCACTCTTTGATTGAAAATTCCTATAACCATGTGCTATGTGCTGTATGATTTTGCATTTATATTATCTGTAGAATATAGAGATTTAAAGAAGAATGACAACTAGGAAAAAACTAAGAAAGCAACCACTTTTAATAGTAATCACTTCATATCCACATAAAATGAGTCACTAAATGCTCCTTCTTTGTCTCAGAGGAAACCAAAGCAAAGGAAAACAATGATATGCTAAAATAACAATGTTTTCTGATTCACTGTGCACTAATAAGCAGCTATCGAAGAACTGTGCAGTTGTGATGAGATAGCAAATCATTCTTTGTAATCACTGTTTTCTGTAATATGCAGCATGTGGTCCTAAAACCCTCATCACAAACTGACTGAAAACATAATCACATGTACAGATTTTTGAAAAAAAAAAAAATCAATTAGTGTAATTGCATATGAGTTTTCTAAGACTTAAACAGTAGAAGCACACTTATAAATGATGGACAGACAGGGACTGACTATGCTGGTTGTTCATGGGTTTTGAAACTATAAGTAAATAGAGGTCAGGGCCAGTGCATGGACTGCTGCTTCTGGCAAAAAACAATTATGCCGCCCCTCCATTTGCCACATACCCGACACAAAAACCAATATGCCATACACATTACACAAATAGTCTAGTGCAGTGCAAGTGTACTCAATGCGTTCATAATATTTAAGTGCACAAGATGCAATAAGTGAGCATGTCACAAATACATATACAAAAAAGAGGTCTGCATAATATTTGCACCTGGTTATGAATTCTTGATGGCAAAGTCATGACAGCACAGCTATTTTAATAATTAATAGCTATGCAAATCTCTTCTGTAACTAAACCACTTTTTTTATTTGTGTAAAACACTCACATGAGCAAGCTGCTTTGGTGGAGACGGGGCTGAACTGAAAAAATAATTCAGGAATGTGACTCCATACCAGGCCACCAAATTTATGCAAATAGTAATATTCATGCTGTAGGCTTACTGCATCTGTTGATGTAACTAGTCCCATGATTAGCATTTGGGACAGACCAACACGTAGTTTTCTGGGTATGTTATTCCCATGTTAGAACCCTCAAAATCACACTATGAATCCACCATCAAACACATTTCCAGGCAGGAAAAAAAAAACATGTAGCCTGCGACTCTGAAAAAGAAAGTCAGAAGCTTAGAGGTTTAAATGATCAAATTCAAGCATCAAACATATCAAAGGTTGCTAAAATGTACACACATTCACTGAAACTGAACACAAGCCACAATAAAAATCAAGTAAAAGTTTTAGATGACAGTGGTCACTGGTGTCCATACTGTAAAGCAAACAGCGCAAAATAAACACATCTATACGAGTTCATAAAACCGAACACTGGCATTCAAAAATATGCATCGGTATAAAAGCTTTAACACAAAGCAATTTCGCTTTCACGGCTTTCAGCAGGTCAAGTAGGAGTCATCGCATAGCAACTGACACATTGTATGTGTGATACAGTCTACTGCAGCAGCCACACAGTATGTTTGTAACAATCATGGACGTGTTATATTGACATTACCACAGCCTATTTGTACAGTGTGTGCAAGTCCATAGACTTTGTATTTTGTGTCCAACTCTTATTAACTACTTCACTATTCTGGTTGTGTTGATTCCTTACTGACAAACACAGACATCCCACTTCTTCCACTAGTTCAATGACCCTGCCACATATTAATAATAATATATAAGATATATAATAATGAACCTGGAATTTTTCTGTTGACAGCTAATGCTTTTCTTTGTTTACTGGCTTTATGGTAAGAAAGTACCACAAAGGTGTAGCATGAGCAGCCTGTTTTAGTGGGTTCTTTATGAAGTGCTCAGGAAATGTAGGACATCCATGTTTTCGGAGCTCCCAGTGGTGTGATACAACATAATCTGCTAATTGCTATGTAATCACTGGTCAACTTAACTGTTCACGACAGGACTAACGACCTCGAAATGTCGACGCCATCCTGATGAGTTGTTTGGCACTGGGTGGAGGGAGGTGGGGGCCATGCACAGATTGTAGATATATAATATTACACAATTTTACTTTTACCTGCATGTTTTCTGCACTACCTGGAACTCCCAATATCTCTCTTCATTCCAGCTGCCTCTTCCTGACCCTCTCTTGATGCTTTAATTTGCAGCATGGACATATTTGAAACAATTAAAATATTAAATTGAAGCTGAATCACAACGGTCAAACTTCTTTCCCAAGTGGGCTTTCTTACTTTTCTAACTTTGGCTAAAAACCTCTCATCCAGACTGTCGTCCAATCAGAGCGAGCTCTTTTAAGTAATAGAAAATGTTTCATATTTAACTTGATTGTGGGGCAAATTAATAGTCGATTTTGCAGCAGAGATGGATGCCAACCTCACAACCCTGCTGTATTAAAACTTTAGCTTAGCCAACCTTACAAGATTTACATTTACATTTAGTCATTTAGCAGACGCTTTTATCCAAAGTGACTTACACGTGAGGTACAAGGCGAACAAAAATCTAAGTCAAGGAGAAAATATCAAAGCAAAGTCCTATGAGAAAAGTGTTTACATTTCACGATTTCAAGAACTTGTGTGAAGGGTTGGATTTCAATGTTCATTACCAGTGAAAGGCGTTCATAGACAGGTCATTTTGTCTGGACACTGCACATCACTAAAAATCATATTCAGTAATGTTTTTACCAATTTTATATAGAATAATAAAGTAGAACATCCATAGGCTGTCAGTCAGTCGATGATGTTATTGTGGTGGGCTGCGTATGCAAAAAACTGAGAAGGCAGCCTGATTGACACGTTCCTCAGCAATTCATCAAGCTTTTGAATAGTTGCACCCACAAATGAAGTGCCACTCTAAGCAGTTGCCTAGTTCAACCATATAGATAGTTTGACCCTGATTGAAGTATCTTCCTACATGTTGTTAGAAATATTCATTCACTGACTTAAGGGTTTATTTCAAATATAAAGCCATTCCACAATGTCCTTTTTGATAAAAACTGAATAAATGTTAAAGAACAGCAGAGACACTTGGCCATTCTGTTTCAATTGATATCCTTAAAGAAGCACGCCGCCTTCCCTTCAGAGGACCCCCATCTCTTCTAATTGGTTTAACTGCCAAAGAAAAATAAAACTCTACTACTCTTTCTACTAGCCATTATTTTGTTCTCTCCCTGATACTTCAAACATGATTTTTTGCAATTTTAGGCAAATTAGCAGGACAGTGTGGCTCTGTCCTTGGGCTTTATTAGTTGCTAAGACAGTTGCTCTGCCCGAAGAAGATTTGCTGTTATTTATTGTGATCAGTTGATAATTTCCAATAGCACCTTAGGGGTTCCTGCACTTAAGTGTGACACTTAGTGTGGTACAGTAGACTGAAAGTCGTGCAGAAGTTAGTTACCATAATCTCGGAGCTATAAAGTATTTTAAACTTTTCGAATAAATTGTTTAAAAAGATTTTTAAAAAGTGCAGTGTGGAAGCTGTACAGTATCAGGTTTGAAACTGAAGGAATGGATTGAGATTAAATAAGGAAAATGCTTTGTTTAAAAAAATCGTGAAAATGTTCAGGGGGTCTACTAGTCTAGTACTACTAGTAGGCATTTCTTTATGCATGACTTTCCCTCTTTTTTAGCAATATTAATAAATCTATACATTTCTTAGAGATGGAATTAAATCTCATCTCACTGTTAGCTTGTAGCTGCACATTAATTGTGAACATTAATTAAACTGCCACTCAAACCAATCTGACTTCTCAACCTACAGTAATTTATTCATAATTTTAGTGCCATTAATAACTTAACTTAGTAACGACAAGGACTGAAATTAAATAAGCAAATTCAATATGTCAGGATTTTTTTATTGAGTCTAAGTCATTTAACTATTGTACATATAAATTAATGACTTATCACTTAGTTGTCAGTTTATTAGGTTCAATAAGTACGTGCCAATATTACCATGTGTCCACAGTTTATGAGCATATTAAAACATGGAAAAATGTCCCTTAAATGATTGTTATTAGATATAAGATGTGCGATTAATTTCCAATAATTGCAATTAAATAATTAAATCTGAATTGATTGACAACCTTAATATTTTTGTAAGGAATTAAACAGTGAATAAATGGCTATGTGACACTACTACACTACTCCCATGAGCACAACCTGCACAGAATGGCTATTACTGTATATGATTCAGCTAAGAAAATCGTGCTCGTGTAGTATTTTTACTGACACCATTGCACAGAAAATCTTTGATTAACATGGAGAAACTACAAATTGCAGTCAGCTCTGCCAGACTAAATGATTCAAAGTTCAGATTAGGTTAGTCCCAGATGTAAATGGGACCACAACTTATTTTGTCTATTTACTGCAAAAGAAGATGGTGAGATTCCCTGGACTGCTCAGATGTGTATCTGAACAACCAGCTATATTGTTTGTGTTTTTGTATTTTCATTCATTTTTTCATGGAAAACACGTAACACGTGCCACATCTTTATTTTTCCTTCTCAAGTGTATCATGAGCAATAGCCCTCTTCTCTTTTGACTTCAGATTTTTTTTTCTTGTAGCTCAACATCACTAGATGATAATTACATAAAGATGCAGACGCTTTTCTTCGTACATTAAGTTTGATGCAATGTGCTCACAGATAAGTGCATCACTGATGAGCAGGTAACCTTTACTCCTCTTTGTTGGCTAATGTTTGGTGCAGCTAGTTCACAGTAAAAACCTTCCAGCTGTTTAAAGAGAACATCCATTTCTGTTTCTTTTTTGCAGTTGCTTTGTTATAAATCAAGGGCAAAATATTGATTCACAATATGGTGATGTGTCAACTAAGTAGTTTATTTGAAGCATGCACAAGCCTAAAGGAAAACATCTTTACTGCGATAGAAAATAGCACATAACATTTTATTTTCAGAGCTTTCTTTTTTCTGTTAATGTGCAATGCTTGCTACAGGCTGAATTGTTTGCTAACCATACAACATAGAATACATCCCCAATAAATAACAATAGCATTAACAAATATATTATACAAATATTTTACATGTCTGAATCATTGAGATATATATATATATATATATATATATATATATATATATATATATATATATATATATATATATATATATATATATATATATATATATATATATATATATATATATATATATATATACACACACACACACGTGATATGGTGTTGTTCATATTAATTACTGCCCAATCTAAGTAAATTGAGAGCATCTTTTAAACCCTTGACATCTATTTGTATTTCTTGAACCATTATCAAAAAGAGACTCAAGCAATCTCGGTTGTACACTTGCGTTGGCGATTCAAGAGTACAAAGGAACAATTACCTTGCTACTTGTAAGACATAGAGACATTACAGGCCAAAAGGTTATAGTTAAGTGGTTCTGGTCTTCTGAAAAATAGTGTAGAGCCAGAAATCAATATGAGAAAGAGGAATTGGGATGGGATCTAGAAAATCGAATATGAGGAAACACAGTTCTTTGCCTGTGACACGAGAGATTACCTTCTTTACTCTGCCCACACAGTTGGGGGCACATTTAGTGCACGCCAAACAAGCCTGACAAATGTAAAATACCTGTAGCTTGGTTACTCTTCATGTTGGCTGGGATTGTCATGGCTCCGCTCTCTCTGCTTGGCAATGAATAAAGCGCTTAATGAAAACTCTCCAGGGTAGTTGTATAAATATTTCAAAGGATATATTTGTTTAAGGATAGAGGCCTACATAATTCACAGCTTCTGTCATACAATTATTTATTTTTGAATCTTTAACTTTTTACTGTCCATTATCAACTTAGTAAAACATTTATGCTTATTAAGCTCTGCTACGTTGTTGGACTGCATGAGGTAGTGCAGAATTGGAAAAATGTTTCCAACGTGGGGCTTTATACCCAGATTCAACCATGTGAATTAACATTTGAAATTCATCACGTTTTAAACTTTACAATTTGTAATTTCACAAACTCTTGCGTCTCATAAGCTGTAATCCTACAGAGAAATTGTAGTACACAGAAGTGGCTGCTGTTGGGGTTTGAACTTATGAACTTTAACCCTTTAAAACAGTCTACTTATTGAACAGAAGGTTGTTTGTGAGCTTGGATGCTAGTCCTGCAGTTATGGAATGCAGACTTTGGCTTTCTGTATCCAGTACTGTGATGATGTTGCTTTATCATACAGTGAAAATGTTTCTTTCCTTTCTCCATCTTCACTTATTTGTACTTGCTTATACGTATCACTCTACTGTTTATCCATCCACTCCTAAAGCACTGATGTAGCCTCTCAACCTCTGGCTTAGATATCTCACAGTCTCTTGTTTTGGCCCTGCATGTGTCATGTAAGTTTCCCACTTAGCCTAATTTGGTCATTTTGAAGGTAAAGCAAATATGATGCATGTCATATTTGTTAATATAACATGCCATTAAAGGCAGCTGAACACACTCTTCTTTAGACAAGCTTTTAGCTGACTGGGCTCTTATGGTTGTCTCTTTGTTGTAGTTGTGCTTTAATTTATATTAAGTTTTATTATCTGTACTATTTGTCTTTTTTACATTTTGTAAAGCACTTTTATCTGGGAAATGTGCTATATAAATAAGTTTTACTAACTTACAGTGATTATACTGCATTCATCATGAAAACGCCAGCCATATGATCACATGTGATTAGTCAAGTTTATAGTCCCGAAGAAATTTTTCTTAATAATTGGACATGCATTAAAAAGCAGCTTCGTACATCCTAGCTAAAAGTATAAGCCTATCTGTTGAAAACAAATGCAAAATTAGTGATCGGATAAAAGTAGGATTGATGAAAGTTCCATTCTGTTTGAATACCCTGCTAAATTTACTTAATGACTTTTTGCTTTCTCACTTTGTCAAAATTCCTTTTCATTTAGTTATGTTGTCGCTACCTCCCTTTTGAGCCAATCAGCTTGCTGAGTTTGCAGCTTGCTTAATTGTTTCTATAATTCTGCCTTTTAGACCTCGGTACATTTGAGCAATCATCCTCATCCCCTTCAGAGTGATGCAAACCTTCAACCTTAGTTCTATCTTGACCCCAGGGTTTCATCCGGTCTCCTATCTTCACTGCCGTATGATTTTCAAGGTTGCTCTCATAATTGGAGTTTAATTGCCAAAAGGCCAAATTGCCAAAGTAAACACTCCTTTTACGCACACAGTAGTCAGAAACCTCTTTTTTTTTCTACACTGTAGTTTCTGCATTGTGCATTTACATACGTATGAACCAAATACGTGTTTGCTTGGTATAAAGATCAAGTTTCATATGAATAGCAACTTTAATGACAATTGAAAAGCATTAGATTCGTCATTAAATTCTCAAAGAGGTCAGGTAATCCCTTAAATTATTTTGGGTTATTTTATTTAAGAGTCAGGGTAGATTATGTTACAACGGTTCACACATACTGTTAACTGTGCACTCCTGTCAGATACTATGAGTTATGTTTGTAAAATATTGTAAGAAACCACAACTACATTTTAACAAGAAAAAAAGTGTATTTTCATCTGCTGCAGGAAAGTGGACCATTGCTGACAGAATACCTCACACACCAGCAGTAGACCTGCTGGGCTGTTGAGACACTTTAGTCAATGTAACAGGGTTGTTACTGTAATTATACTATGAGTGTGTATGCATCAAAGCCATTAACGGCCTTGCACCTTCGTTAAAAGAACTGTGAGTAATCGTCCTATAGTGGAGACAGTTGTAGTTATTATGTCTAGTACACTTTTTTATGGCATCTACTTTAACGCCTTTTAGAACAGAAATGCACACAACATTTTGGTGTTCTCTTACCACATCATTTATACTTGCCGAACACACAGTCCCTTAAACCGGGATGAGGCGTGAAGTGATGTAATCAACTATTTCAATTACGTTGATTAATGCGCTGTGGAGAGTCCCCAGAGAGCAGTGAGAGATCTATGAGGAGGGATTTGTGAAGAAAGTGGTGATTAGATTTTAGTGTGTGTGTGCCTGTGTGTGTGTCACAGAGAGACAGAGTGCGGCTTTATGGAAGGGGTTAATGCTTCAAACTTATTGTTTCCATGACAACAGCAGTTTTCATAAAAAGTATTCTTTGATGAAGGAGCTGTAGTTGAAGAGCTGAGTGACACTTTTTTGGGAGGGTGGACGTGTTTCATCTTGTTGTTTTTTTTCCCCCACCTCAAATCATGTCCTTGTTGATTGAGTGAGACCTCACATGAGTTGACGTGGGTTTGATTGTGTGCGTTAGTATGCATAGACTTTTTGGAATTTTTAAACAGCGAGTGTGTCTTTTCAGCACTGACCAGAGTTTTTTTTTTTTTCTTGAGACATTGCTTTGATTTGAGAATCAAATAAACAAGATTAGATGTCAGTCTGTGTGTGTGTGTGTGTGTTAGGCATTCAGATGAATATGCAAACACACAGCAGAGATGAAGGCATTTAGATGTTTATGAAAAATGGGCTACTCTGGACTTCTGCTAGTGTTACATTTCTCTAGATAAATCTTTGTGTACTTTGGTCTCTAAGAAATAACTGTTGATAATCTATGCTGTCAAATCATGCACAAGAATAAGGCTATACCTTGACCGAGTGTGTGTGTGTGTATATAAGACTGTTTTTAGAAATGGCTAAAATTGAGCTGGAGGAGCCTTGTTATCTAGAAATGAGGGTGACAGGTGACACCAAGGGATAGAGGAGTGACAAGGGACACTTATTCTCCCAGTCGACACACACGTCTCTGTCTGTCGTTCTGTCTGACTTTCACCTTTCTTTCACATTTTCTACGGCTATGTGTCTTCTATACTTACTCTCTTTTTTCCCCTCTTTTACGGGAACAGACTATTTTCCCTGCCTCTACTCTAGTCTTAGATGAGTACAGCATGCAGACATTAAGTTTCAACTTGAAGTGAACGTGAGCAAGTCAACTGTGACATTCAGTACACGGTGATTGTTAGAGCTCAATTATATGGTCTCAGACAGACCCGATTTACTGGCATTTGACACTCAACAGTGTGTAAAGGTTAACAAAAATGGCGCAAAGACTCTGTTAACTGTAGCAGTCCTGGGGGTAAAATTGCCATTTTAATTCGAGAGGTCCCAGGAGATCGGGAAAAAGGTATAAACTAACATGCAGGCAAAATAAATAATGAAAAAATGCAAATGACATATCAGTACAAAAGTAATACGCAGAAAGGGCATTTCTAGGCACCCAATTCAAATGTCAGTCACTGAAGCAGATGGACCAAATGGTAACTTAGAAATGAAAAATAAAGTGAAAAATAGAGCACAAAATGGTCCTCGGATGAATCCAACATTGTTTGAATACCACAGCAAAAACCTTTCTCTGCCTTACAAGTTTGACCGCAACATTTAGTTTACAGTACAGTAACTAACCAGGTAAATATTTAAGTATAAAAATAATGTCTATAAAATAGAAGAATCATCATAATTAACATGATATATATTATGATAGTTTTGGATCTTGGCACGCCATACAGAGTTGCTTGTGCCTGCACTGCTGGCAGTGAGATTGCGTTTCCAGAGCTGGATAAATACACTTCTCACAGCTGCCTTATCATGGTGGTTATAGACCTCGGCTTATTCTGCCCCTCTGACAGCTACCTTTAGATCTAACTAATAGTCCTGCCAGCCACCTTTAATTGGAAATCTATGGCTGCATTTATTTTAGAACAAAGCTAGCAAGCACAAGTCTCCATGTTTATGTATTATAAAACTGCAAATAATCACTTACTGATAGACAGAACATGATATTTCACGGGCAACACCTTTACCAACATATAAGCCGACTGACTGGACAGAGCTGTAGAAAGTAGGGAGAGTAGGGAATAGAATGTTGAGTGGATCTGATGAACGCTCTTCTTGGGCTATACTAAGATGATGTTCACATTACATGCTGAAGTGGCCCAAATCCATTTTTCCTCAAAGTGACTCGCGCAAGTGTGAATAAACCAAATCAGATTTCAAATTAGGTCAGGGGCACTTTCATATGTGATCCCAGAGCCATAGCTGATCTCTGACAATGCTGCACTGCTGTTTGAACAGTCAGATTGAAATTTACATGTTCCTTGAAATGTCTCACTTCTGAGTGCATGCACACATTGCCTTTCCTTATCATTCAGTGTCGGCACCTTGCAGTCAGTAATAAATGTAGAGGAGAACAGCAACAGAAATAGACGTGAAGGTAGAAGGAACATATTTTAAAAATAGATCAGTTTCTGATTAAATTGTAAATTTCCTCACTAAAAAGATGTCACTGTTATTGGAAGCCCATGGCTCACATTGTACTGTATGTACATTTGCACATGGAACTTTAAACATAAATGTGAACCATCTACTCAAAAAGGTCAGAATTGCACATTAAGGCCTGGGATGTGAATGCTACCTTATTGTGTTCTTGTCACATGCAAAAGGACAAGTTATGACAGCTCCTATGAGTTGCCCGTTGTCTCAGAATATCTCTTAGCAACTGATCTCACAAAGGTGGCAGGTGTACTTTCACTTTGTACAAAAGCTGTATGTCACCCAGTCTGATGGAAAAATGGGGACCAGTAAAAAACATATAATATTGCATGCTCTTGCATTCCAGGTTATGGATATTCAAAGTTTTTTTTCTGTGTTCCTATAATAACAGTCTGTTTTGGTGCAGATGTGTAATTTGTTAGTTTGCATGTATTCTAGTTCATGCACTTAACCTAGATTGCTATAATTCAAAAAGAGATCTCGGACATGCACAGTTGACTCTTGCTTATTACAGACTGATTCTGACGGACACTACCGATTAATAGAGGTTTTAAGGACTGTGGATTGCTTAAAGTATGATTAATGTATCCAAAGTTATACTTTGCAAAGGCCAGGAAAGAGCATGCACATGCTTGTAGGTGTTCTACATTCATTCCCACCACTAATTATGATACTCAAGGTCATCAGAGTCTCAGTGATGTCCCGGGGAAAGATCACAACGTATTTTGACCTACGTTTTTTAATGCACTGTGGAAGGAAACTTTGACCTACTGTGTGTAAAGTGTGTATGCTTGTGAAGCTGCATGTGCCCGAATTTGTATGTAAGTGGGTGTGTGTCTGGGACTTTGTAATTTAAAGCTGTGAATTCAGGAGCCAATTAATCAGATGGTGGTGTCACTACTGAGAAGGACTTACAGAAGTGTTGCCCTCCCCCTGGAAAACAGGATGCAGAACAAAGACTTTAAGTATTAAAACATTAAAGCCATCAGACTTTCAGATTCTTTTATTTATCTTTTGTCGCCAGGCAGTTTCTAATTTGCCCAGCTGCTAGGTAATAAATGCATGGACATGCTCATATACACATATTCCTGTGTATATGAGCATGTTTTCTGTCCTTAGAGAGTCAGCCTGTAATTGTTTAACAGGGGTTACTTAAAAATAAAACTTCAGTTCAGGGCCTTTTTTTTTTTTTTTTCCCCATCCTCCCCGATTTATTTTAACATAAGCCACAATTTCAGAGGGCCAGTGTTTCAGTTGTCTACACTTTCAGCGAAGGAGCAAAGTCCCTAACAACAGGTCACCACTTTAATCACGTTTACTTTTTCTTTTCTTTTCAGTTTTTTTACTTCAATATGCAGTTCATCAGCAGGGGCATGCCTGTTTGCCGGGCTGCATTTGAGGGTTTTGTGAGGGCATTGACAGTGAGTGATGAATTAGCATAGTAATTGATAATTACTCAAAGATCATGGGGCCATTGTTTCTTAGACGACTCAACATGTTTTCCCTCAGGTTTAGGTCAGCTCCAAAAGGAGAAATATAATTGAGTGCCTTGTGACTTAATTAACAGGCTTGTGGTAATTACAAGACAATAAATGAGGAGGGGGCAGGGCACACTTGCCAACTTATCTTCATTCATTGTTTCCTTTGTGTTCCCACAAGTCACCTTTAAACATAAGCAACTAGTACTACAATTGGTTGATTAATTGATTAGTTAGCTGATAAATATCTTCTAGCAGCAGAAGAGTGGCACCACCTTTTGTTAGGGTGAAAAGGGGAACAAGTGTGACATTATTATGGAACCACAATGGGAAAAGGACAGGGTGGGTGAATCAACAAAACATTTGACCTTTAAACACCAGCGATTCAAAATTCAACAGCTCCTTGTACAGTAAGTTATAGAGCCCCCAAATCTTCAGAGGGTGCATGTTGAAATATTGTAGATCAACAGGTCAAAAGCTGTGCAGAGCAGGGTGCAATATAGCAGATGGTAGAGGAGCACAGAGGAGCAGCGTGAGCTGGGCACAGCAGAGTGCATTGATTTTGAGTCATATGCCAGTGCCAGATTGCACTTTGCAGCTTTAAGTGTGTTTTGGAAGGCACTGGTGAAACATATTATCCTGTTCTTAGGAGCATTAGTTCAGAACATGCTTACACAGTATATCAAAAAAACTGGTACAAAAATGAATAAGTTCCATCCTGTATGATGGCAGATCTGTGGAGAGAGGTTTTTGTTTTTTCTTTTCTCTGTTGTCCACTTAACAACACTATGTTCTGTTAAATTCAGATTATTATTTTTTGAGGGCTGCCACAGGGCCTTCTGTTGTTGGTAGCATGGCTCTCCCTATACCTCCTAATCACTGCTGCGACTGTGTTTCTTCAGGTCTCACAATGTCATTTATTAGTTGTTGGGTCAGTTCTTTATCATGTTGAGTTTTTGTTTGTTTGTTTGTTTGTTTTTGCATTTCACTGTGGTGATTTACAAAGACAAAAAATTCTCAGAAAATAGGTTCACTCCTTTACACACCCCACATTTTGGCACAGGTTTTCCTGAGTACCCAAGTTTTACTTTTTGAGGACATGTTCTAGGTTTTCTTTTAGTATATCCCTGTGTGTATGATGTAGGTGATGTGAAGCCTTTAACACTTGCTGTAAGTTTGGCCTGCTCAGAGTAATTATGTTTTTCTCTCTCTTCTTCCCTCTCCATCTCCATCTCCGTCCATCATATATTTCTCCATCTTCAAAAGTGCAACCCAGCCTCAGAGTCTGATGTCCTGGGTTCTTTCCTCCTCCAATCAGGCCACCAGTGCTACTTGCCTGTCATTTAATCTGGCAGAGGTGTTATCAAACTAATGATAGACACAATTTCCTCTGCCTCTAATAACAAGTAAATAATACCATCACATCAAACTATGGGCCAGATGAAAGCAAAACCACAGTCCTGATAAAAGAAGAGAGGGTAGCAATGCATGCAGTTTGTCATGTACAGACAGGGGTGTCTGTCTTTACTATCTCTGCCTCTCTCCACGACATGTTTATTCTTCATGTGCCCGCCTCTGCCTCTGATGTCAGACGGAATGAAACATGGGTGTTCATCATCAAGATCCAGGAGACAAACAGAGCTCTCATCAGGGCCTCCCCTGTGCACAATTTCCATTTCAAAGCCATCTCCTTTTATAGTTATAATTCCATCTAAGGCATTTGTTAAATGAACATTCCTAAGTGCTGACTAGGACAAAGATATTTTGAAAAAAGTGAGGAAGATGTATGCATTGGTAATGAAGTGGAAAGAAGGTAGGGTGAGCGCGATCAAAGGTATGGTAATGCCTATGGTAAAAAGAATGGGAACGTGCAGGGCCTCTGGAATATGGGGGTGTGGGGAAGAGGCTCAGAAACTGAAAAGGACGTCTTTTGGGGAACAATGTGAGAAGGAAGGAGGAGTTGGGAGCAGTCACTGAGGAGATATTTATGCAGTTAGGTTCCACTGGGGCTATTGATAGACTACTTTAAAAATCACCTAAGAGATTAAGTCCCCCTCTGGAGAGGCACCCGGGACCATTTCAGCCGTTTTATTCGTCGTTGCTACAACCTCAACCACTTGGAGTGTGCAGTGCACTTCACTTGTCTCAGATAAATCATTGATACTCTAGTTGCCAAAAGCAGATAAAATTGAAGCAATGTTGTTATGGAAGAATCCTGACACCATCAAAGTGGTGACCGTGCTTTAAAAACCGTAGACCTTAATGAGAAATCTGGGCGCTTTCAAAAGTTTGGCAAGAACTACCAAGTGATTTAGGAAGAGGCTGTTAACTATTATAGTCTCACTCCGCCTCACCTCTTGTCTTATAATACCAGTAAAGTTTGGTTGTCTCTTCATCTCACATTCTCCACCCTGTAATTCGTTCTCTTTGTGTAAGCTTTTGTCTCTCCTGTTGTTATTTTCTCAATTTCTATTATTTATTTATGGGACAGATGGTTAAGGTAGGATGAAGGCCACAAAGTGAAACATTGAGGGTGATAAAAAATTGACAATTGTCTCTGGGGTAAAAAAAAGCTAGCATTGTGATTTATGGATGGAGGATCTATAGCGTATGACAGTGTTGTTAGATTTAGCTCTTATTGCTTTGAATCAAGGTCACAAAGCTTGTTTACAACACTGCACCAGGCTCGAGATTGAATAACGCAACTCGCCAACTATTCATTTGTGCATAGTTACATCATATGCATAGTCTAAGAAAATACAGGTACAAAAACAAGAAAAAATGCCATTGAGATTCTGTGAAATGTCACT
The DNA here is from genome assembly GCF_033026475.1 of Channa argus. NCBI lineage: Eukaryota > Metazoa > Chordata > Actinopteri > Anabantiformes > Channidae > Channa > Channa argus. The sequence continues at coordinate 19,156,325 of NC_090197.1, forward strand.
ACAGATGAAAATAACCAATCACACATCAGTTCTCCTAGACAATATCCACCAGCTGTACATTGATGTTTTTATGACCTCTGACATGACAACTGTGAGGTCTTTCATCTCTGTCAGCTGGAGTTATTCTGAGTCAACAAACACAATCTGTTTCTCTCCTCTTTCATCTCCATTGTGCTTCTTTTATTTCTCTCTACGTCTACAATTAATGCATTTATTTCGAGGCTTCCTGTTGTTTGTCAAAGATGTTCACCGGGGACACAGCTGTTGCTCCAACCATCAAAGTCCTCCTGTACTCCTCCTTTCACCCTCTACCACTTCCATTTTATTACCCTCTCCTCAAGTTATGATTTACTTGTACGATGGCGACGAAAGAATGACAAGAGCTCACTGTCTTCCCAATTCCATCCATGCTAAAATGATAAATGTCCAAATAAATATAACTGACATTTCAGCTGGATGCAAAATATGCGAGGCCAGTTTCTCCACTATCCAGGTCTCCATTTTGTCTCGGTGTCTGCAATCGTCCTTTCATCTTCCCCCCAGGATGCTGGGCTGAGTGATCCAGGTGCACGCAGTAAACACTTATTCATCTCAGAGTTATCATTTCAGCCATGATACCAGACTCTCCAGCACCACACCGCTCTCCAGAGCAGGGCACTCTGGGATATGACTAATGCTTTCTCCAAGCGTTGTGATTTGTCTAATCTGCCCTGCCTTCTGGGATGTGAGTAAGACTTCCGTGAATGTATCCTGAGCTTGCTCACAGCTGGTTTCCACCTGGTTGGCCTGCTGATATCTTCCCGCCCTGCTTTATACACACTTTCTCTTTTTTTTCTCCCCCTCCTCTGAATCTCCCTTGCTTCATCGCTTTACACACAGATGCGGATGCACACATACACAGCTGCAGAGATACGGGGTGAAAAGGCAGTTTGAGGAAAGTTTGGAGAAATCTAATTCATAGAAACTGGGAAGAGCAGCACATCATTATCGCTAACAACTAAGGTTGTTGTTTATTCTGCATGTGTGTATTCTGTTAGTATAAATGCCCTTCATTTTAGCTTGTTATTTACAAATAAAGGATGGGCCTACATTAGGATTACAGGTACAAATATTTTCCCCTGGGAGATCTCTCCTTTAATTCACCTAAACAAGGCCAGAAGGCTTGAGCTGTTTTTTCTTCAGGCATATTTAGATAATCAGGGAAAATAAATTATATTGTCAAAGGAGGTTTCTTTATGGACTAAAAATCCACACATAAACATACAATAAATAATTAGCCAGCAATTATATGGTTCTATCTGTATTCTGACCAATTTTAATCCGTCTGCTGTTTTTCTTTCTGTCTGCTGCTTAGACAAGCTCAATCACTAATAGAGTCTCTACTTTTAAATATTAATCCCTCTCATCAGTTTTTGTCTGTTGTAGTCCTGAACTGACACAAACAATAGTTTGCAATAGACTACTAAAATGTTTAAAAAACAGATATAAAATGAAAAAAGCAATACACCTTATTAAATCTCTAAACAGGATAAGTGGTTACAGATAATGGTTGAATTGATGTAACAGTGTCATATACAGTACACTGTTATCTGTAATAAGATTCATGGTTCTGAGGTTTCATAAAGTCATATTTGGCACAATTACAATCCCTTCATGCTCAAGCACAGAGCAGTTAAATGACACAGTAAAGAGATGGGACCTGATTAGTCCTCCCTTAATCATTTTTAGCACAGATTGGTTTGTTAGAACCTTATAGGACCCAAGACCCCAGGATCAGTGCTGGGCAGTGAAGCAGTTCTGGCGTATAGTGTCCAAAAATGGTAATTAGCAGTAATGGAAACTGTTATAGTTTCAGTTCTAGTTTGGTTTTGATTGCAGTCTTTTTGCACTTCTGCAGCCTTCTCTCAGCCTGTTTCCATACAAGGTGGGCTTGATCTTGAACAGCGTAACATGTCTAATGAAATGGATGTGTAAAGTACAACTATCAACTAACGTGGCTGCTCACAGTAACGCCTTTCTCTTTTTAATATGGTCTGTTAATGCATTTACTAATTATCCTCTATGTGAACAAGCTTCTCTAAGTAAATCACTAACTAGAAATGAGAGGTTTCAGGAATGTAACTTAAACAGGGAACCAACAGGAAACCAAAGGTTCCTAAGATACCAGAGGAAAATGTGTTATTAGCTTAGTGAAATTAACACCAAACTGGCAGCTATGAATATCGGCTACTAAAAAGCCAGAAGAGGACTGGATGTCAGAAATATAAACTCTAACTTGACTCTGGGGGATTCGGCTAGTCTCCCACATTCACTTTACATAAGGTGGGGGATGTGAGGCAGTCTTACAGTTCACTTGTGCATCATCACAAGCTTATGTTTTGTTTCAGTTCATTTAAGTTGCCAATATATACACAGGAACTTAAAACTTCAAAGATGGAGCCTATTATGTATTGTCCAAATAAGAATGCTTCCAATAATGCAACATTTTATACTAGTACAGTATTGTTATAAAATATGGAAAAACCTTTTAGTTGATGTTTTTCTTTTTCTTTGTTTTTTTTTTTTTTTAATTGCACACGTAATTAACTTCTTTCAGAGGAAAAAAAGAATCATCCATAATACAATTAATAACCAACTACATATCCTGAACCAAATGTATTGAAAGATAAATTATAAAAACTTTTGGCAATATTTTCCTTGGTTCATACTTGTTCACCATGATGAAAAATGGAATTTTGACTGGTTCACCATGAAGATGATGTGCCTGTTTAGTATTATGAAAGTGAACCCCTTCATCTGAAACCTTGAAAAAGTAAATATTTAGCTTCTGCCACACATTCTTTATCACCATCCGCCCCCCATGTACACAAGAGTCTGGAAACCAGCCAAAAGATAAAAGTTGATTATTGCTAGTGGCATGAAATGAAACACTATGAACCAGTGCTTTTTGATTGCTGTACACAACTAGTAGCGGTCTCAAATCACCCTTTTTTTCCCATTCAGTAGTTTTTCAGTTACGCTACGTTTACCCAAATAGTTCTTAGGCGATTGGAAGGAGCTGTGTTTTAAAAGAAGGGACATTTGGGGGGCCAAAAACGACAGCCCAGGAAACAAACTTTAACCGCATTTCTGAATATACCGAACATTATAGTATAGTACTAGATATAGTAGATTTATTTATTTTTATATATGTATTTATTTATTCATTTTATTATATTCCTTATTAAATGTTCCCGTACACTTAAATGTTTGGTGGCATTTCCTTTTACTTTACTATTTTGTCTCAAATGTTTGGCATAGCCTTCCACGCAACCCTCTCAACTAAAAATGCACATTCGCACATTTAAAGTAAATGTTAAGTCACACATAACAAATAAATCATCACATTTTACTGACATGTATATTTGTCATTTGCTGTGACTTGTATTATCTCCAGAACTCACTTGCATTAATCTGCCAACTAAAATGCACACAAAGTTAACAGTTATCTGTTAGGGTAGTGCACTGCATCAGTTTGAATAGGAGGTTGGTTGCTGTGTCATCTGTTTGCTGCAGTTTGTTTGCTTGTGCAAACAGGAAAGGTCAGAGCAAGTGACCCATGGCATCCCTACAGCGAATTAGGTCATCAGGCATATGAACACACACTCACAGCCTCTAAAGACACCCAAACCTGTGTGAAATCACATGTGCAAATCCCTGAAAGACCCTGACCTTGACCTGGATAACCAGAGCTGAATTTCCCGCCTTGGCGATACAAGCCTCAGCATTGCAGTAACACCTAAAGGCTATAGTGCTAAAAGCCTCAAGTTGCCTTGTTGCTAAAAATCATGTGGAAGGGAAAACTGTGTGTAGATGTGACACACCTTTGGGACTTAGGGAGCAATTCATCCCTGTAGCTCTTTGAAGTCATGAAATATTAAGTGTGATTGTATCAAACTGCAAAGAAGTGCACGTTTCAGGACAGACCAAGAACAATCTATAAAGGAATGGGATCATTCGGTTTTGACAGTATCTTCAAGCAAGCGAGGAACAGGCAGCCATGTTCAGCCCTTGTGACAGACAGAAATGATATTTGATCTTGTATCAAATTCATTCCTGGCTGCAAATTTTTTTTACATGCTTATTCAAGTCCACAACTGTTAAACCCAAGCTGAATTATGAAAGTAAATTTAAGCCAGAAGCAATGCAAAATGAATTTTACACTTTGTTGCTTAACCTTAATGCTACATGGTTATTTGCCTATAACCTGGAGGCTGTGATTCCAGTGATGTGCTCCTGTTGAGTGATCACCCACTGTAGGTTGACCATTTCTATTCACAGTGGCTTGCAGGTGTAGCAGGATTTCATCCATCAACCTTTCTTTTTTCTCCTTTTGCTATTTATTTTCTTTTTTCATTTTCCCTGTTATTGCTTTGGGAGCTTGAGCTGCAATAGCATTGATTTGAATCATAACCTTTTGTACATTTCTTCTGGTTATAGTAAAAGCTCATAATGGTGGTTTAATATCCAGTAATATACTGTATTAAGTAAAAATTATTTTTAGCAGAAAAAGTTTTATTTCCAAGCAGAATAGTGAGTGTGAATATTGTGAAAATGAATATCTGTAGGCTACATAATATTCTGATTCTTTATTATTATATGGTAAAAAGTATTTGACTGCTTTTTTGGAGTTTGATTTGACAAGGACTGATCATTTGGACATAGTCTTGATTTGGAGTGTCACGACCATTGGGATTGATTGGGACTTGTGTGTAATATGCTGGAAATTTTTGTTTGTATGTGGGCGTGTGTGTGTGTCATAAAGTTTCTTAGTGAAATGTAAGGGCTAAACATAAGTGAACCCTTCACTCATAAGTCCCACTGCAAACAGCAACACAGTTTTTAGCCCTGCCATGAACCATAACGCACTCGCACTTACTCTCTCCTTCATAAACACACACACACACACACACACACACACACACACACACACACACACACACACACACACACACACACACACACACCCTGGTACCTTTTTCTGTCCCCTTTCTGAACCTTGTAATCCACTGCTCATAATTTTATACACAACAACACACACTTATCTTCCATGCTGTGTGGTCTAGTAAAAGCCACAGAGAGCCTGCTGACCTCACCCCATGTTGCTTCAACTCTTCAGAACTGAAATGCAGCAGAAGGAAACAAAGACACTTGTTCCCCAAGGTCAACACTATTGCACCCACAAGTGCTCAGACAAGCACACACAAACATGTCATGAACTATTCAGTATGGTGGCATTTTAGTGTATCCTGGCAAAATGCCAATCAGTTTTTTTTGACTGCCCCCTCCTCAGGCGTAAAAGTCATACTGAAGGTTTTATTTGCAATATAATTTGTTAAAAACATCATCTAAAAGACTAGTATCATCATCTGCACATGTTTTGCACATGAAATATTAAAACAAAAGAGACAGAGTTTAAACGTTTCCACCTATAAGTTTCATTTGGTTCCTTTTTTTTTTCTGTATTTATGCGGTAGTGTTCAGCTCTTGTGTCTGAACAGTACTGTAAAAAGAACAAAATCTCATCTAGTGCAATAAAAAATGTTTCTGAGTTCATTTTTTTTTTTCTTTTTTGTTCATGCTGATTCTTAGTAACTTGGGCATATGCGTGTTCCATCTGTAGTCTTTATAGCATAGTTCAAAAAGAGCACACATATAATGACTGAATTAATTGAAACTGTTACAGAAAAAGAATCCGTTTCTAACAATATTGTCACATAACCCAGTGTGCTTACCTTTATGCCAAAGAGGTGCCAAATAGCAGCACAAATTAGGTTATAAAATATATCAGTCATCTCAGTGGACCTATAACACTTTATTCTCTAGTTATTTATGCTGTGTTTCTTGTTTCTGACTATAATCTGTTGTTTGGTTGTAAGGAAATCTGATTCTCTCAGTTGCTTGAGCACAGGTTTTGAAGTGTTCTTTTTTTATGTTACAGCAAAGGGAAATACATAAGAAAACAAAACATCTAAAATGATCCATGCAAACAAACAGGATCCTTCAAGGATCCCCCTAAGAATGGAACCATATTTAGTGAAACATCTGGACAATCAGTACAATTGCTGAACACCAGCAGGATTCACCACTGCACACTATGCACCTGTTCGTCTCAACATTACAGTTCTTGCCAGGGGGTGTTTGTTAGGCAAAGGCAATGTGGTCTTCCCCATTAAAGATTCTAAATATTGAGGTTAAAAGTCCTAGCAGTGGAGGGGAGAATCTAGGGAGCACAAGCTGCTTGTTTGTCAAGAAGCTCATCAGTCACAAACAGCGGAGACAGAGAATCTCAGTGGGCCCTTCAATGCAGATCACAGGCCCTGAATGTAAGGAAAAGAGTGGGAGACACACAGACAGACTATTTTAGAGTGAAAAGTACAACCACAAAAAAACAACTCACCGTTAGCACCGTGTAACATAAAATTTAAACACTTTTCTGATAGGACTTCGCTTTGATGTTTTCTCCTTGACCTAGATTTTTGCTTGCCTTGTACCTCACTTCTAAGTCGCTTTAAATAAAAGTGTCTTCTAAATGACTAAATGTAAATTACTAGTATGTATAAATTAAATAAATGTAGTCATAGATGTTGAGAGTTGCTGAGAAACATCAGACTGCTAGAAACATACTAGGACTAGTATAATCATAAAGTGTAGCCTTGATGCTGTGTTTTATTGGGCTTTTTAGATTTCTGTAGAGCAGTGACATATGAGAAAGTGGAGGATGTGCAGGAAATGTTCAAGCCAGAATTATACTTCAGATGTGACTTTTACATGCTGTATACTTTTTAACACATCACAAGAGACTAAATACCCTGCAATGTCGTGTACAGAGCAGCAAAAACCTGGTATTTTACTAATAATCAGTTGTCTGGTATGAAATGTCATAAAATGTATGTGTGTGCGTGTGTTTGTGTCCGTGCATGCATGTGTGTATGTGTGTGTGTGCGTGCGTGTGTTTGTGTCTGCGTGCATGCATGTGCGTGTGTTTGTGTGTGTGTGCGTGTGCATGTAAAGATAGGACAAAAACAGAGTCAATTTGCCCCCTTGCGCTGAGGCAGATTAGCCAGAGGTAATTCATTGTTCTTTTTAATTCAGCAGTACATCCCTTATGGGCCATTATTTTGATGCAAATTCAACACAACAAAGCACTCACAGTAAAGATTTCTTGGCAGCCAGTTTCAATAAACAAGGAACAAAGTTTAAAGTGCTGAGCAATATTTTTTCTAGGAGCCTAATTGGGAAGTACACAATGACGAAGTTGAATAAGTGACTTTATCTTAATCCGACTTTTCTTATTGATCCCTTAATAAGTGTGAGTGAAAACTGTTAAATAGACTGCATAGCTTTCAGTACACAGAGAAAGCTGTATCGGCTGTTTTAAAGCTTCAATGGAAATTAATGTATGGCAGGAGTCTTACTAATAGAAAGGAGCAGATAAGAAAATATAAATAACAAACTCAGACATCTAGTGACACAGGAATTCGTGCTAAGAAGGATAAAAAACGGACAAGTTTCCTTTTTCAAAATGGGTCAGTTGCTACTCTATAGTAATTGATGACTTTTTAGCACAGTCCGCGGCTCTTATAATTCTTCTCTGTAGCCTTTTTTATATGCTTAGTATTGAAATATAGCCTCTCACCAACAAGCACAGTTGGCATTATTTACATTAGCCCAGGTTGTTTATTTCTGCCCATTCCTCCTCCTACCCTCCCATCTCCTTCCCCCTTTTCTCTCCATCCTTATTTCATTTGCTTTCCCTGTGGTGATTTACCTCCCAGACCTCTATTTATCCACCACTAACAAATTGGGTTATCATGCTTCGCCGCCCCCTGTTCCTTCTCTGCCTCCTCTACCCTTTACCTGCCTTCTCTTTCTCTTCTTACCACCCCCTCATCCTTCAATCAATCTCCTCCCCCAGCCTTGCTAGCTGACTTATGAGATGCCATGTCAAAGTGAGAGATAATCTCTGTCATAGAGGATATGTGTCTGGTTTAGGTGCTGTTTTTGTTGAGGTTCTGTAAGTGTGGATGTGCTGTATTCTAAATGGGTGGAGGAACTCTTCTCCTGCCTCCTCTGGCCGTGACTGTGTGACAGGTTGTTGGTCTGTGGCAGGTTTAGAACAAGTCTGTGTGTGCAACCTAGAGTATGAATCCAGACTTAGGGATTTCACATTTTAAACATATCAACAATAATATAACCTTAGAATCTTCTTCTTCTTCTTTTCCTTTGGGCTGTTCCCTTTCAGGGTCACCACAGTGAATCCTGTGCCTCCATCTAACCCCGTCCTCTGCATCCTCTTTACTCACTCCAACTAACTTCATGTCCTCTCTCACTACATCCATATATCTCCTCTTTGGTCTTCCTCTACATCTCCTAGCTGGCAGCTCCAGCCTCAGCATCCTTCTACCGATATATTCACAGTTTCTCCTCTGAACTTGTCCAAACCACCTCAATCTGGCCTCTTACTTTATCTCCAAAACATCTAACATGAGCTGTACCTCTGATGTCCTCATTCCTGATCCTGTCCATCCTCGTCACTCCCAAAGAGAACCTCAACATCTTAAGCTCTGCTACCTCCAGCTCTGCCTCCTGTCTTTTCTTCAGTGCTACTGTCTCTAAGCCGGGCATCATCTCTGGTCTCACCACCGTCTTGAACACCTTTCCTTTCATTCTCGCTGATACTCTTTTATCACACAACACACCTGACACTTTTCTCCACCCGTTCCAACCTGCTTGGACTCGCCTCTTCGACTCTTTTCCACACTCTCCGTTGCTCTGAACCATTGACCCTAAGTACTTAAAGTCCTGCACCTTCTTCACCTCTGCTCCCTGTAAACTCACTTTTCCACCTGGGTCCCTCTCATTCACACACTCCCTATGACCTTCTCTGTAATTCTCCATCAGCATCCTCAAATACAAATAAGCAAATACTGCATCTGTTGGACTCTTTCTAGACATGAAACCATATTGCTGCTCACAAATGTTCACCTCTGCCCTTAGCCTAGCTTCCACTATACTCTTTCCCACAACTTCATTGTTTGGCTAATCAGCTTTATTCCTCTGTAGTTGCCTCCGCTCTGCACATCTCCTTGTTCTTAAAAATAGGCACCAGTGCACTTCTCCTCCAGTCCTCGTGCATCCTCTCACTTTCCAAGATCTTGTTAAACAAACTAGTCAGAAACTCTACTGCCACCTCTCCTAGACACTTCCATACCTCCACAGGTATGTCATCAGGACCAACAGCCTTTCCACTCTTCATCCTCTTCAACGTCCTCCTCACTTTACTCTTACTAATCTTTGCTACTTCCTGCTCCACACCAGTCACCTCTTGTACTCTTCGTTCACTTTCATTTTCTTTATTCATCAACTCTTCAAAGTTCTCCTTCCATCTTCCCATCATCTTCCCAAACTACCCAGTCTGTCTCAGCTCCTCCCTGAAAACTACACAACATTTTTCCTTTTTCAACTTCCACCACTTCGTCCTCTGCTCTGCCTTAGTCCTCCTTAACTTCCTCACCCCAAAGTCATTTTATAAACCACCATCCTGTGTTGTCTGGCTACACTCTCCCCACCAATACTTTGCAGTCACTGATCTCTTTCAGATTACAACATCGGCATAAGGTGTAGTCCACCTGAGTGCTTCTACCTCCACTCTTATTACACCCTTTGTTCCTGCCTCTTTTAGAAGAAAGTGTTCACTACAGCCATTTCCATCCTCTTTGCAAAGTCTACCACCATCTGTCCATCTGTTCCTACCTCTGGGGATGCTCTGAGTCCCTAAATCTAACTCAGATTTTCTCATTCTCTTCTAATGTACATCCTACATGTTGGATATAACCACTAACAACATTGAACATCACGCCTTCAATTTCCAGCTTCAGACTCATCAACCTGTCTGTTACTCTTTTCACCTCTAGAACGTTCCTCACAAACTCGTCTTTCAGGATAACTCCTACTCCATTTCTTTTCCTATCCCATGGTAAAACAATCTGAACTCTGCTTCTAAGCTTCTAGCCTTGCTACTTTTCCACCTTATCTTCTGCACACACAGTATATCCACCTTACTTCTCTGCATCATGTCAACCATCTCTCTAGCCTTCCCTGTGATAGTTCCAACAATTAAAGTTCCTACTGTCAGTCCTACCTTCTTAGGTCTTCTCTCTCTGGCTACAAACACGCCTTCCTCCTCTCCTTCTTCGACCAACAGTAGCCCAATTTCCACCGGTGCTCTGTAGGTCAACAGTACCGGTGACGGTCGTTGTTAACCTGGGCCCCGACTGATGTGGTATGGAAGTAATGTTTTTTAAAGTCATGAATTCGCATTTTTAATTTGTCTCGTGTTTTGGTGTTAAAGTCATGAATTCGCATTTTTTATTTGTTTCGTATTTTACATCAGATGCCTTTCCTGACACAACCCTATGCATTTATCCAGTCTTGGGACTGGCATGAGAAGACACTGGCTTGTGTCCCCTTGCGGTTGCATTTATAATATAGCATTAGAATACTAGGAGCAAATACTCTATATTGATATGATGTGTAATTTTGTTTTGTGTGTGTGTGTGTGTGTGTGTGTGTGTGTGTGTGTGTGTGTGTGCAATGATGAACCCTGGCTGTAAAACAACAATTTGTATCCACCCAGGGCTTCACAAACTAATGTGGGCTTGACATTTAAGCTTGGGGGACAGTGGGTGTGAAAGGCCAAGAGCAGATGTGTACAGCTGTCATTCTATTTTGTGCCTTTAGACAAACTTTTTTTGTGGTTTGGCCTGGTACACTGCAGAATTAATAAAGTATTTAAAAAAATGTTTATTGCAAAGCATCAGGGACTTTTAAAAAGTGACACCAACACTTAAGTGCAAATTAATTATACATAAATCAACAATACATAAATGAAAAAAAAAGGTATTTATATTATTTATATATATATATATATATATATATATATATATTTATTTATTTTCATTTGTCAGAGTTTGTGGTCCCAATGTGTAAGTGTTGGCGCAATTTGTTCTTCAGGACCGAATCTGACATCAGCTGTTAGGCAGCTAGCCTAGCAGCGAAAGGTTACGGGCCACAGATTTGCTGCCTCAGTTCATCTGTCAATAAATGAGACACTAAGTACTTACTGTAGTAGGTAACATTTTGCAAACTCAAAGACCAGAAGAGGAGAGCACATATTCACAGAATTAATCACCTGACTTTAGGTTTTTTTTTTTTGCAGTAAAAACATAGATAAAATAAACCATTTTATCAATTTGGACAAAAAACAGCTTTCCCCTTTGATTTTGAGAAAGGAGATGGCAGGGGGACAGACACTGTGTGACAAATGTAAGGTAATGCAAGGTAAGGTAAAGTGCTGTATTTGGCACTATAGATACAATGTGTACAACGAAATTGTGTCGTATAGTCAGATGGAGGGTTGGTCCTGAGCTGCTGTGACTGAGCGTGCGCTACTACGGGCCAACCTGACCTGGTGCCTAACACATGTTATTTAATTGTAGGGGAAACCCTGACAACACTGGGAGAACATGCTATCTCCCCACATGGACATTCGTGCTGTGAGGCAAAAGTGCTAACCACTCTTCCACCATGGTGCCCAATGTCCTGATCCAGCTCTAATGCTGGCAAGTCCTCTTCCACTTGTCAGTGTCTCTGTTATTCTTTATTTTGCCTCAGATTTGAGATAAACTTTTGTTTTTTTTTTTTTACTTTCCCAGTAGTGTACCTCTCTCTGGACAGCTTTGACTGAACCAGTGACAACATCTGCAACTAAACACCTGAAATCATTCTTTATATAGTCTCTCTAAAGATGATTAAAGAGTATTTGATTTTAGGGACTGGATCTCAGATTGATATTGTTGTTTGATAGTATCAAAAAGTTCAGCTGCAGAAATATGTAACTAAGACACACCAGAACCCTTAAAAAACAGTAATACATAATGCAATAATAATACGTTGAGCTCTTTTCTGAAGATTTTGTCCTTGGTAATTTAGTTCAATTCATATTCAATTAATTCTTTTTAACTGCCATCAACAATTATTGCAACATTCATAATGCAAGTAAAGAACACAAAGATAAATCAAATGTGATTTAATTTCGTAAATCTTAATCAGCAAATTTAAATGAAAGCACACTTTAATGTTTATTTCTTTATTTATTTATTTTTGGGGTTAATATGAGAAGCGCATTTTCCACACTTACACTGAACAAAGAGGAGACTGTTTACTATGGAGCTAAATGTTTGTTTTCCCCTTCATACTCATTCGCCCCTTTCTGTGGTAAAACAAAGTTGTTCTGAGTGCTGCCTGCTTTAATGTCATGATCCAGAGTGAAGTGCTGACTGTGCGCTTATGGTGGCCCTAAAAGCTCAAAGCACTGCAATTTGAGAAAACAAATGCAAATTGACAAAACACAAGCAAAAATACAAAAACCACTTGCCAACTGTTCACTAACTCACTGTTGTAGACAACTGTCATAGCAATGTTTCCAGGGGACACTAAAAAGTCACGGACATTTAGATTTGTAAATGTATTTTTAATTGCTCACGGAGCCGGTTGTGTTGTGACTTGTGCTGCTCTTTTCCCTTTTGGCAGCGCTTTTCTCAATTTGGTTGTGTTGTGGCTTTTTGCAGCACCTTTCGAAATGCTTTGCCAGATTTGCCGAAGTTATTTTTGTATATTTGCTTTTGTTTTGTCTATTCTGATGTTTTTTCTCAAACATGTTTTTCAACGTACGTTCTACCTCTTTGGACATTATATGTAGTTCGACATTGTATTGTTATACAGGTTTTTCATATATGTCAGACAACAGGAGGTTAAGTACCAAACACAAATTCCAATATATCAGCAAAAAGTTAGCATTTTACAAAGGTGACTTGCATCTTGCACATTTGCATCTTCTTCCTGCGTTTTTCCTGTTTCCTCTTCTTCTGTGTTGATGATGTCCAGCTGTTCCCATAGTACAATGCTAAATGACTAAATGTAAATGTACAAAGACATGCAGGCCAGGTTAATGGGAGACTACATATTGTTTATTCACAAGTATGAATGTCTATCTGTATGTATCTTCCCTGTGATAGACTGTGAACCTTTCTTTTTCAACTGGAATATTTCATTTAACTAATGGGAATAACAAATACTGATGCATGTGGCATCAAAATAACTGTAAAAACTGTCTATTTAAAACATACAATTAGGATCAACGTGTGTGTGTGTGTGTATATGTGTGTGTATATATATATATATATATATATATATATATATATATATATATATATATATATATATATATATATATATATATATATATATATATATATATATATATATATATATATATATAATTATTATTTGGAAAAATAATAATAATATTAAATATATATATTTTTAATTATTATTATTTTTGGGGATCTTTCGGCTTATTCTGTGCCCTGCAATCCTGCCCAAAAAAGACATTTTACGGAGGTGTCTTATCAGTTTCCATGTTCTCCCTGTGTCTGTGACGTTCTCCAGGTGCTTGGAGATGCAAAGATATACGGGCCAGATGGATTGACTACATAGTGGTAATTAGTGAGTATAAGTGCTTATCCCGGTCTCTACCGGTCTCTGACAGAATTGTCACTTGTAAATGTTGTAGATGGCACCCGCTGTTTAAAACATATCACTGTACTCTTCTCAACGTCTGCACTATATTGATAATATGCCACTGTGCTATAGAGGTTGTTTCCTGCAACAATTCGTCCATTGTTTCTTTCTACATTTATTGGAGTTTTTTTTTTTATTTTTTATTTCTGCATTGCTGTACCCTCCATTACCTGTCTCATTCTCCAAACCCAGTGTCTGACTGGTCCCGTGACAGCTGTTGCTCACTGACCTGTAGTGGCCTCTCATATCCCCTGGTTTGCTCTCAAGTTGGTTAACCTCCTTTATCCTAATGTGATGGTGCTCCTGCAGCTATAATCCACTGTTCTTTTCAATCTTTCAGCTCCTCACTTTCTTTTGGCCTCATCTAAAGCAAAGTGAAATCTCAACTGATGCTCAGTGGGATCGATTTCCTCTGGAAACTTGAACCTTTTTGGAAGTATCTTCTTACATACAGCTTCCTTTCGTGTGGCCAGATGTAAAGCAAAGTCTTTTTTAATGGAAAATTAGTAGCCGGCATGTTATGAGACATTATGAAAAGTTTTCTCATAATAACCTCAGGTTCAATTCTATTTAGTGCGTTAAATTAAACACCTAACATAAATCCAGTGCATTAAAATTAAAGTAGCTTATTTTAAATACAAATGTTACAAGGTAAAAGACTAAATTTATCAGCAAATCGTTATCTAAGATCCTGCAAGTAGAGATAGCAGCTTCCTTTGAGCAGTCACATGCAAACTTCATATACTCATGGAATGTATTTAAAAGCGCAAGAAGAAATAAAATTATGTTGTCAATCAAAAAAAAGGAAAAAAAAGTTGTTGAAGTCAAACCAAAAATAGTGATAGAAAAGCAATTACATAGACTCACAGCTGTTGTATCGCCACATATATTGCCAAAGCATCATCAGGTCAAACCTACTCTAGGGTTTATTTAAAAAAAAAAAAATGTGAGAACAGGCTATTTATAGAGGATAAGAGCATACAGAAGAATAAAAACTAAAAGGTCTGCAAACTGTTAGCTTCTGTCTTCTAAACGTGTGATTAAAACCCAACGTGCTGCGCTGGTTTGGCAACAAAACAAAAAAACAATAGCATTGCCAGTAGAGATTTATTTTGTAGTAAAGCATCATCATAACCTTTGTCTAGTGTAAAACATATTTTATTTCTAACATATGCGTATTTTTAATTACATCTATGAAAGCAACCTCACAGTTTACACATGCACCATGTGTGCTATACGTTAACGTCTAAGATTTAATCCGACACTTATTCCTTTCAAGAGATATACAAAAAAAAAAAGACATGTAATCAGTTTATACCACACAGTTTTTTCACAGCTGCAGTACAGAAGCATATCAGTGGTTACTTTTTTCCGAGTAGACGTTGCATTGTGTGGAAATACTACATATGACATACAAAGTGGAACTGGATCTTCCCAGATAAATACTATGTCATTTCTGCCTTTCCAAAAGGACAAAACTACAGTAACTCATTCATTATGCCTATAGCACTACAAACTTTGAACTCAGATTGTCACAGAAGATATAATGCTAAATCAGTACGGCATGGTTGTGGGTTCAACTGAGGGTCGTGCATACTGTCCCTGCCAAATATTGTAGTTTTACTAGATTTACTAGATATCAACAGTTACTAATTGCTAATATTTACTTTTTATAATGTAGTTTATAATACTAAACACAATGTAATTAGAAGAGCCTACTGATTCCTGGTGTGCTATTTAAACAGTTGTACACATTTGTATTGATAATTTTAAACAAGCTAATTACTGATTGTTGGAGATAGATGCACAGATGCTGGTTAAATCTCAGAGTGATAGATGGATAGTAAAAGAGGAGACTAAATGCCCTTGACACATGCTCATCCAGTCAGTGAAGAAAAAAGGAACATGCCATGTTTGATTTGAACCTACAGAAGAAAAATTTGTCTGTAATATGTTGCATACAGTATACATGCAATTTCCTAATGGCTACAAGATCATATTGATGACTTTTAAAGCACAGGTTTAAAACTGATAATCCCTTATGAGTCCAGCTTAGTTTATAGCTTTTTGGGCGTTTTTATTTTTATTTTTGAGTTAATTTTGAGAAATAAAGGTGTTTGGCCTTACTCCATCAAAGCCTCCATGCTTTTGAGCCAGTCTGCCAAAGGATGATGAGGTAAGTTAGTTTGTGAAACCACTATATCCTCACTTTTTATACCGCTGTTGTAAACGTAACATGTTGTCTTCTCTACACTTTTGTGTTATCAGCTCTCTTTTACATTTAACATTCTGCAGTGTGTTTTCAAAATTGACTTGTTCTCTTTTTTTATACAGTTTCAAGCACCAAAACCATATGGTCTCATTAATTAAGTTTCTTTATTATTATCTGCTCATATTAATTACAGCATGTCCGTAATAATGTCCCTCAAGTGGTTTATAATATCTTCCATACAATCTTTTAAGTTTTTTTTATAGTGTTGTGCAGCTTTTCATTTACAAATTGGGCCTGGAGATTCTCTGTGTAAAGGGCTGGCCAGGTGTTAAAGCTGTTTATCAAAGACTGGCTAAGCAATCACTCAGTCTATAAAGAATGAACAGATGTGTTTCACAGACTCGTAAAGTAAACCAGAGGCATAAAACTGGATTATTAGACTGTTGGTGGAACTTACAACTCAAAAATAATCTTTTTTTTCCCCCCAGTATGAAGGTAAATAAACAGTGACAGTTTATTTATAAGTAAATGCAGTCCATCTTTCAACATGATGTCATTCAACCAAAAACATTTAGAAATTGAATATGTAATGTGTTAAATCAGTGGTATTGTTGCTTTAATGCACATTGTGTTCACCACAATAAAAATAAGCCCATTTGCTGTAACACCATTTTTGCATTGCAGGCTGTAATGAAAGTGGTGTATTTGGAAGAAAAATAAAGTAGCCACCAGGCTTTATTCTCCCATCTGCTGAACTTTACTTCTTCTCAGGACCTCTGATGTGTTTGCAGAGGTGTGTAGGCAGACAACGCAGTTAGAATGATAACCCGAATTTCCAAACGCTTGATACATTTTTTTCATCTCTTGTAATTTATTTGTGCTCAGCACTGCTGAATATGCAGCATATTGGAGTTTAAAACCTTTTTCATTTTTAATGAATGGTAATAGCACAACATGAGACTTTGACTTGGGCTATTGGATTTAATTAACTGAATGAACAATAGCCAAGAGGTATGTTAATAGTGATTGATTGAAGGGCTTTAAAAAGCAAAATGTGTTAAAGAAAAAGGACTCACCTTTTCCAGGGGGTGGTTTGGGCAAGTTCACTTTTTTGTCACTCAAAAGCTTACACATGGGATGTTTAAAGCCGACCCAAAAATGATGTTGAAAAATAATAATAGATTTTTGGGACTTTTGGTACAAATACTATATAGCCGCAGGTATAACCCAGGGCATGGCAAACAACGTTGACCACGTTAACTTTATGAACTCATCTGCTGCCAAATGTCGCTGGTGAAGAATGATTTCGTGCCCTTGGTAATGTTTTCTTATTCAAATTGCCTGTCTCTCCTCAACATATCCTCTTCGACATACACCCCTCATACTGTATTTGCAATAAAAACAGCTCTTTGAGCACATATGTCAGTGTCAAGTGGTTCTTTATGCATCATCTACTGCTTTTTGTCTAGGCACCAAGACCGCTACACACACTTATACTATGACAACAATTGCATTTATATCAAGATACACTTTATTGTGTTTTTTCTACAGCCAGACAGACCTGTAATTTGAATTAATATGATAATCTCCTATGGGACTGCTGTATAGACATTATATCATCACCAAATATAACAAAATAGAATATAGTCTTTTAAACTTTACAGCTCATTGTTAGTCTTTTATTCTGGCTACACAGTTGTGAGGAAACATTTCTCAAACAAAAAAGTCACTGTTGCGGAAATAGATTTTATTCAGCCCACACCATGGGAACTGTAAAACAAAAACAAGGAACAAGTGAGTCTGCAAGCCTGAGCGTGAACTAAGTATTTTTCTAAAACCTTTTCAGGCTCCATAACAGCATCTCTAAATAGTGAAAGAAACATCAGTTCTGACTGCAGATAAAACAGATCTGACACTGAGTACATACATGTCAACAAGGCACAGTAATTTTCACATACACAGCAGTACTTAAGATCCCCCCCCTCCCCCCAACTCCTACCTCACAAACATAATATTCCAAGGATCCTACACAGAGGCTGACTCACTAAAACTGGGACTGGTGTTCCCTGTGGATCTATGTTAAAATTTTATATAATCACTGTGTGTGTGTATGTGTGTGTGTTAGTAGGTGTGCTTTGTTCTCTCAGTACAACAAAGCCGGATCTCAGTGTGTTTCTGTCTGCATGTGATGGCATTTTCTCCAGCTTGCGTCTGTTGTGTATATTTCAAGCTGCCAAGTAGGTCTCAGGTGAGAAAATAGCACTTAGTGTATAAAGGGGGGACTTGGAGAAGTCAGAACCTCCCGCCCCACCCATCCATTAAAAGGTAGAACCTGAACTGCTCACCTCGTGCCAAGGGTAATAGGGGTCCACATAAGCCTCAGGCAGCCAGCTAAAGCAGCACAGGCACAGTTAAAGACACACATACACCTGTAGGAAGATTTACACACATAAACTGTAGACTCCAAACAAGGGACAAGTCTGAGACAGAGAGAGAATTGAAGATTTATAGGGAAGTGTAGGTGGAGAAGTCTGGCACCAAAACACTGATCTTATTAATCTATCTATCTATCCACACTATCTGAATTATATACAGTAGTTTCCTTTTCTGAAGCAGCTGGAGGCAAATGTGGAGCTCTATCAAATGGTAACATCAGCAATGCTGATGTTACCAGAAGTGACTCAGTGAAACGTCTCTTTCAAAAAGACATGAAATTTAAATCACCACCCTGGAGCCCTTTTTTTCCAGCATCTGCAAAAATAATCTTTTAAATGTGCCTGCTGCTGTTTTGGAGCAATTGCAGACTCCTGAATTTATCATGTAACAGCCACGCGGTCATATATCAACCCACAAGTTGGGGATCAACAGTAAAGTGCTGATACTGATCAGATTATTTTTTGCAATTTCAAACTTCTTATGATGTTGTGTTTGCTATTTGTTGTTGTATCTAAACTGAAGTGGGGTTGCAGCCTTCTTTAGCTACAATCCCTCTACGTAATGGGCTGGTCGGCAGCATCACACAATTTGTTGGGGGAACACTTCATTACAGTGTTTCCTTGGAAGATACTAGTCAGTATCCAGAGTTCGATCAGTTATTGAATTAATGTATTGGTGAAAGAAACCCTGCTTAAGATGTAGTTACAGATCAAATCAATGCTACACCACAGTGTGTAGCTCAGTATTTAAAAATTAAATGGAAAATGTATTAATCAATATACTGATCGAGTGAAGTTTTTCTGTTGACTAAACTGCAGTGCCAGACACAACATCAATAAATCAAATCTAGTGCAGCTGTATACAATTTATGACTCATTGTTGACTATGTGTCCTTTGCAGGGTTGTATTTTATGTGTATATGACTTTGTATTTGTACTGCACAACCTTGATCAAATATTAAAGTCAGTCATCCAATATAAGAACTTGTAATTACTCCACTGTCTCGTTTGACAAATGTTGGTGAGTTAGTGTGTGAGTGGTTGCGCACATGGTATGTGTGCACGTAGTGTTGGCAGTGCCATCAAAGCCTTCAGCTTCCATTCATTTGTGCCACAAGGATTTGTGCAGTCAGGCAGATCATCACCCGAAGGACTCACATGGACAAACAACAGTTATTGAATTTATTCATTCAACAACACAAGGATATCAACACTATCTTTAGACAGAAGATAACAGCAGCACAATTGACTGCACACCAGTGACAAAGCATAACTCGGGTTTTATGAAACAGTCCAGTCATAATTCTTGCGCTGGTTACCACATGTCTTGACTAAGTTGGCTTACATAAATTAGCTGCATCCATGCATTCATGGACAACACCGTAGAAAAGTACTGTACATGTCCGGGCCAGTCCAACCCCCGATAGCACCCAGATGTGGGCTACTTCTGGCAAAGATGTGACTCTGCTACATCCTAATTACCTAAATTTAGCCAAAGATGTCAAATGTAAACATTCCTGTTATCCTCAAATTTGCTGTCATAGGTTATCCATGTTTCAAGGTCAATTAGATTCCATCATATTCAACTTCCAGACAGTGATTATAATCAAAATTCTCAGCAAACACATTTTTAAACAAAATTGTAACTCATTACTTATTAATGGATTAATTATTAATATTCATAAAAATAATATAATGCCGTATTTTATGTCATGGACATGGCTGCATATCTGGTGGGGCCAGATGTGAATGATGTAATAATCTAAACCATGATGTGAACAATGTTGAATTCAGTTTCCACCCTCGTACACAGAATTTATCACTAAGAGCATTGCATGAGGATATGGCCCAAATGTGCTAAAATGTGGGGGGTTATTAATAAAAATGATAAAAGAGAAAAGCTAAGATTTAGACAACAATACATATCAACACAGGTAACATTTGTGCACATATCTTTGCTGCATTTTTTTTCTTGGCCGTTAGTTTTTATTAACACATGGCAAAAATAGAACACAATTCATTCACTTCACTTTTAATTGAAACGCAGAGTGAAATTATTGTAGTTATAAATATCTTATTGTATAAGCAGTTTGCATTTATTTAAAATATATTTAGCATAATATGAATGATTAAAGAAATTTCTGGAGATATTTAGGAGACTGTGCACAATAAACTTCCAATATTGCTGACAAAGGTAATTGGCTCATGAAATTCCCTCAGCTGCCTCCTGAACACCACAGATCTGCAGTGTTTGATCAAATCGTCAGAAAACTGTTTAGTGATTTGTGTAAAAGTCTAAAAGTGCATTTGAGATAAAGTTTTGAACACTGACATGATTAAATAGTAGTGTAGGGAATAAGCTATGGGTCAGATTAGAGCCATTTTACCTTGTGTTAAATGGACTGGAGGAGCCCTAACTTAGTTGGTTATTGAAAAACAGCAGAATGGAAAACAAAACAACAAAATCTTAAATTCTAAAGAATAACACATAAAGAACAAACAAACAATAAATGATTTTAATGTATAAATGTGACAGTCTAAATTATAATGTTTTAATATAAGGATTATTTTAAGTACCTGTAGTGTATATGCAGAGGGACATACTGTTTGGATTTAACACGTACTGCAGCGTAGATTAAAGAAACGTTTTAGATTTTTCAAACTGCATTAAAAATGTTGTGCTTTTAGGAGTGTAGGAGGGAAAAAAGACAGTGGATGCTTTTGTAAAATTATAGATGTGTAGCACATTCTTCACTTAAAAAAAACGTCCTTTTTATGTTGAAAATACATAGCATTTAAAATGATAGCAGTACCATCAAAGTGTTATTAAAGTATTAAATTAGTTCATCCAAGAAACTTGAGGCTGTTACAGTATGTTGAGCCCCCCCCTCAGCTCTAGCTGACACCATAACTGGCTGCTTCTCTCGCAGAGTAACTTCTGCTACCAACTACAATAACACACCTCCCTGAATCTAGGTACCTCTCTCCCAGGGAAATGTTGTTGGACAGACTGTAAAGCCCACTGAGGCAAATTTGTGTTTTGGGAATTGGGTTGTATAAATTAAATGTGATTTATCTTGCTGAGCACAGTAACAGTGAAGCACAGTCGGACTTTAAAATGTTTACCATTTTTACTGTGATTATACAGCTCAGTGTCTGCCTTTGCCCTATGCCAGGGAGGCTAACGTTCTAATCCCTATACACTGCAACACCATTTTACTACCTGCTTTTCTCTCCTTTGTTGACATTTCCAATCCACCCATGTGGATGACAAATAGGATTGGGCACGTTTGTCAGCGCTGTCTCAGGGAAGCCATTAAAACTGCAAGGACGAGTAAGAATAGTGGTTAATGCCTGCACTTACTCGTATGTATGCACACACACACAAATCAAAAGTGTGAATAATTATACTGTACACATACAGTACATTTTAATCAATCATGCTCCTCCTCCACACAGTTAATTTCTCCACTAACATTAAGATTTATGTGGGAAAACTGGGTTGGCTCCATATGCACTAGATTGTGTGTTGTCTTTCTGGGGGTGGAAATGACTGGGGCAGTTTGAGTGACACTAACAAGACTGTAACAGGCCTCAGATACCCCTCATGTCAGTGTGAGGTGAGGGGTGAGAGGAGGTGAGCGGGACCTTTATGGGTCAATTACCCATGGACATCCGGTAAGACACATTGCTTCACTGGGATGACATCAATCTGTGAGTGTCTGTAAATGTCTTTTGGAATGTGTGTGTGTGTGTGTGTGTACTTGTTCTGAGACACTGGCATCATCAGGAGGAAATAATTTTCTTCCTCTTCTCCCGAGTTTCACTCACAACAAATTCACAGTACCTCTGCTTCTGTTTGACTTGAGGACATGTGAGCATTTGTCTTCCAATCCAAGACTGTAATTAATTTGGGAAACAGAAGTCAACAGTGAATTGTGTTTCTTTTCTTTACCCTCTCAACAAAAACAGAATCTAGGTACTGTTGTTGCCAAATCTGCCATCTACTTTGGATAAGATTCAAGATTCAAGATTCAAACAACTTTATTGATCCCATAGGGATATTGTGTTGCTTTGTTACAGCTGCTCTGCGTGTGAAAAGCAGAAAAGAAAGGAAAAACTTAAAATTAAGGAAGAGAAAATACAGCTAGAGGAGTAAACATAAAAATAATACTATTTGTCAATTTTGACCGTTTAGTCCCCCTCCGTTTTACAGAAGGGGATGAGTTGAACAGTTTAATGGCCACTGGGAGAAATGATCTCCTGAGATGTTCTGTGGAGCACTTGATTGTGATCAGTCTCTAGCTGAAAGTGCTCCTCTGTGCAGCCAGCACACACTGGAGTGGATGGGAGGGACTGTCCAGGATTGAGAGGCGTTTGGACAACGTTCTCCTCTCAGCAACAACATGCAGAGACCATGTTGACCAGAACCAGAGAAATCCCCTGTGGGAGGAACATGCAGATATTAGATGTGTCTCATGTGCACCTTGGTGAATTCACACAGGATTGTGATGCTATATGCATTCTGCTTGGAAAGAAAATTGTGTTTTGTTCCGAAAACAAGACGTTTAAGTAAAGGAAAGGTCATTGTCTCGCCTTTTCCCTCACGTCCCTCACTTCCCTCACTCTTTGTGGAGACAGACAAAGTATTCTCATTTGCAGTAGTGATAGCACTCCCTGTGACATTTCCCCAAAGAACTAACTACTTTGATGGTTTTGCTTCTCTCCAAGGACCTTTTCTTATTCTGTTCAGTTCTCTGTGTCATCTCTATGAGCCATTGTCTTTCTAACATCTTCAATCCAATTTGCAGCCCTGTGTCATCCTATATTACCTGTCTCTCTCTGGTCACATGACAGCACATGCGCACAGTCAAATTTGTTAGATTTACACTCTCAAGAACACAGCCACACACAAGTGTGCACCAAATCAGAGAAAAAGGTGTCATTTTATGACCACTTGGGCACCTAAGAGTCTGAAGATGAAAGCCTGAGGGGAGATGGGTGTGAGTGGAATGTCAGACTTCAAGGACCCGTCTTCACTATGGAAGAAGACAGAGAAGAATAAAAGTGTCACTTTGTCTGTACGTCATTTATAATCTTGTTCCTATTATCAGACGAACACACGTGACTTGTGCATCTTATTATTTTCTTTCTAACGCATAGGCTACTCCTAATAATGCTGCTAACATGTTATTCCTATTAGAAATCCTGTTCCTGTATGAAAAAACATGATAGTAGAACCCGCCGAGTCTCGTTATCTTGCTGCCATTTTATCCCTGTTTTTCATCTCATTTCATTTTCATCAGTCGCACACTGTGTGTAACTGACTGAGTGTGGGCTGGAACAAAATTCAAAGCAACCTACTGTGTTTAAGGCTTCGTGCCCCAGTGGATGTTTTCAAGCTTGGAAGGAACAATCATTTTTGTAGAGCACTTTTCAAATCCAAGTTTCAAGGAGCTGTACAGAAACAAACAAGTGTCCCATGTAATGAAACTTCAAAAGGGTGTTTCGGAGCAAACAGCTGTCTCTCACTCTGTCACCTCTGACTGAATAGCATTTACTTTAGCAAACTGCTGCTGATACAGTTTTCCTTCTATCAACATGATGACAGAAACCAAGGTAAAGCCCAGAGACACAATGACTAGACAGACTGAACCTCGTATCTGAATTATTATTTGACAGACATGGAATTTTGTATAGACAATCAGTGAAAATATATAATATTTTTTTGACCACAGGTTTTCAAATGAGGAAATATGCCATCCTGTGGATTAGTTTGACTATCTAATGTGTCTTTAATATTTTTTGGAGAACAACAGAAGTCAGTGGTACAGACAAACAAGCTACAGGCTAAAAGCTAACCAAAGTGTCTTTATGGTTTATGTGGATAAAACCTTTAATTTAAAAAATGGCTGACCTTGTACTTTAAATTATTATTTTGATGTAAATTTAACTGCTGCAACTGACACGATGAAGTCAGCTTGTGGTTGTATAGTGATGTTTCAGAGTGGAGCTTTTTTCTTCACAAACAATCTTTGGCAGGACACTGACTATAACCAACAACTGACAGAATTAATGTTCATTAGCAATGGCTGATCTGACCCACTGCTAAATTAAATAAAAATGTGTTGTCAACACTAACTACAAGCAGTATTCTACCACAGTGTTCTGGACTCATCTCTTTGGTATCAAAAAGATTTGTAAGCACGACATTGGACTTTGCAAACATTATTGTCGAACTTCACTACTTTGAAATATTTTTTCCACACTCTCACACATTTTTATTTGGACTAAACAATACTTAATTTAACTTAAAACTGTCTTAATGTCATAGTTATTTTCTCCTTTTTCAATTTTTCTTCTTGGGTAGAGTGTGTAACTTGCAAAGAGTTTGTACTAGAGAAACTTAAAGCGTTGTTTAACCTCAGAGTTTGTCACATAGTGACAATTGTCATGTGTTAAATCCGATAAAAGAGACACATTTCTAGTGTTAATTATAAAACTTGCTTTATATAAATAACTCATTAGCCAACTGTTAGGTAATTACTTTACTCCCAGCAAGAAACAAGAAGTCTTTACAGATGATTAAATTAAAACTTTAGTGACTGAATTTGTTACAGTAAGTATCTGTAAATTAACAATCGATGAGGGTCAGTTGACTCACTGAACATTTACTTTTCTTAACACTAATATTTAAAAACCCTGTACATTAATGATTTCTTCAATTTAAAACAAATTTATGCAGATGAGTGAGGAGATTATTTTGGTCATTCACAATTAAAATCCACTTCTATTCAGACTAAAGTCTTAATTTTCACAAGACATGCAGTTCTTCTGGGTCTAATGTAACGTAATAAACGAGATATAAAAATGGTAAAATAATGATGACACAGAAAGTCATCTAGCTTATATTAATTGTTTTGCTGTGTTCGCACTTCTATCCAGACTATGAAGCACTAAATTTTTTTCACAGTCCATCTTCTCCCTAATGCTATCATTATGGAATCATAACAACAGCAAAAGTGTGCATATAAGAACTGGGAAATTTGCATTTCCATGAGATACCTGTGCTTTAAGTTTCCCCAAAAGCTTGGAATTTGAATAAAACTGAGATCCTTGACAGACATTTTGATGCCCACTCTATTTATTTTATTAACATCTTTAGTTCATATATGCCATAGGCCAAACTATAAAGTCGAGCTTGGGTCACTGGGGCATTTCATTTTTAACAACACATCAGAAGAGGTGCAGTTGTCTCAGTGAAAGCTGTGATGTTGTAGCAATTAAGACCTTGATGTGGGTGGTTTACTTTATTTGTTGTACAAAGTGATAATGAGTGCATAAGCAGCCACACATGATTATTCAACAGCAGGAGAATCGCACTAATTTGGGCTGCAGATGCAGATTGCAGAAATCAATGAGAGCAAGAAAGGAAGGGAAGCAGGCAAAGGCTGCAACTGTTGGATGGGCTGGTTTGGAGGCGTGAAGATGAACGTGAATAATAAATGAGGTGGGGTGTTGTTGAGCTGAGAGATATCTGCACCAGCAACTAAGAAAGAAGTCAGTGTCAGAGTTAAAGTTTGTGGTGAAACTGTAAAACTTCGAACATCATAATCACAACTCTGAGACCAAAGTTTGAGTCAGAACTCTTCAAACCGGGACACACCCATGCTTCACATGAGTGCAAAGTAAGATCTTTTATTTATGTACTGTACTTAAAGTCACAATGAGAAATTTTGAGGAAACAAGCTACCTGCAGCATGAATCTCAAAATCAATCTACTCAGATCATCAAACACTGACACTGTGCCAAAACCTTTCAGCATGTGATGCACAGGAATAAAACCTTTACAAAGAAATGTCTCTGCACAACTGCCAATGATGATATGAGAGTCTGTGTTGTGTGAGGTGTCGACAGCATGTCTTCACATGAAGTTTGGAGTATATCCTCATTAAAAGATACTGTAGCTAAGGTAGGTTTGAGGTATTCTGACTTTACATCACTGGTCCATTTTATTCTATTTTACACTTCTACTCCAAGAAAACAAGGTAGTGCAAACACGTTTTTGTTGGCTACACTTTTTTCAGATACAAAATTATAATGAGTAATTTAAATTTGGATGCCTACGAAGGGATCAAATACATATAATGTCAAAGCAGTTTCTTGTACTGACAAACCAAATTATCACCTGATTCCGCAGGTTTTCCTTAGCTCCACAAAGTGGTCTACCTCATGGATGGATAACTGAATGGACACTAACTAACTGAAGGAGTTGTTACGACACACATTTTTATCTGCTAAATTTTCCAGAAATAGATAACGAATAAGCAAAATGCGATTAGCTTTTTAGGTTGTGCAGCTTATGTGTGGTTCAGTCACTGCAGCAACTAACCTCATTTTCATTTGCAACAGGGAACTAATTTCAGCTACCGAACTTTGGGAACCAACATCAAATGCCTACCCGTCAGGTTAGCACTTAACAAATGGAAATATTTGGCACTTAAAAACCAATTTTCTTCAGTACTTAAGCAAAAAAAAAAGGTAAAACAAGAGCCAAAAGAAGTGTAAATGCGGGACTAATACTCTTTGGAAAGGCAAACACAAAATCTTTGGTTGGATTCTGAAGCAACGTCTCTACTAAATGTGCAAATACTGGTGTTGCCTGGCACTTCATCATATCAACTTTAAATGTAAATTGTGTCTACACAGCTTTTTCCTACTGCTTCCCCTCAAATTGCACTTTTACACTTTACAAGAACATTATTTTTTTCCACTAAATGTGTCAACAGTAACTGATGTAACTTCTGCAGACATTACCTTTTTAAACGTGATTACACTTAACACTTCAGTTCGTCCAGGAGACTGTGGAGTGTGCATGGCCGGTTATTTAACTGCTTTTTGTGCTGTTTACCTCCGTGTCAAGCTAAAGGTCACTGAGTAATCACAGGTCTAAACATCACTCCAGCACAGAGACAAAGCAGCTGATCAGCTGAAGGAAAATGTCAGCCAGATATAGAGTGCTGATTGTCCATTAGAACGAGGCCTGGGCCAAGCCCCACGGAGATTAGTCAGGATCCCAGATCCTTCACCTTCTCTTGACAAGGTCACACAGTGCAAGCACACAAATACAAAATACTGATTGAGAAAAAAAAATTGTCTTGATTTGTTGTGTTTGGCTACTGGTTGTGTGTAATTTATATGTCATTATGGACTTGGAGAGTGCTGCTGTGCTCAGTCATGTTAGTTAGTTATTTTTTCACTCCTCTCATCACTCTAATATTCCTATAATTCAAATTTAATGAATCCATAAACATTTTACAGGATTTATGTTGTTCCTGTGTGTGTTATTTGTGTGTATCTGCACGCAGCATGTTTTGTAGGCATCTTTAGTTCTTTATTTTCCTGCTCCAAATATATAGCTTTGTTTTCCAGGTGCAAGCATGGAATTATTCTTTATGCAGATTGAGTCACAACAGTTCCAGTCCTGGAAATAAATAAATAGATAAAAGTATCCCTGCTAAGCTAAGTAGACAGTTCAGAAGGTAATGAATAAATATAAGCTAGTAAATATTTCAACTGCAGACCATACCTTTACAGGTGGGAGAGAGGTTGCAAATCATCATTTTTAACTGCACAGTGAAAGACGAGACACAAAGAAATGGAGATGCAAGGCTCCACTAAGACACTGTGCGTGGTATTAAGTGTTTAAGAGACAGAGGTAACGCCTGATAGATTGTGTGCCTACTCACACACAGCATATCTTTGTTTTCTTTAACATATGGTCATGATACTGGACGACCAGCTAAGAGGGAAGAGATTTTTTTTTTTTTTAATGGCTGGCTATTTCTGCAAACCTGCACTTTGCACTTATCAGATTTAAAGCTGTTATTCACAGTTCACAGAAGACTGAACAATGTGCTATCTGTGAGATGATGTGAAAATTATACAATAACAGCTTGTTTTCTGGTGGAGCAACACTTCAAAAACCCATTCAGATTCACAGTAAATCTGTAGATACTGTAGTAATATTTCCTTAGTATCTATTCTTCTTTCTATGACATATAAATGTATGTGTACTATAACCAATTTAGCCCATTTCAAAACTCAAATTAAGTTGCAAATTGTACTCCAGATTAAGAGAAAATCTCAGAAAATCTGGGGTGAATTAAGAAACTTCACAGTGGGCCATGTTTTTCCATCAATTTTACATAGTATGAAATTTAACTGACAAAATTTAAAATTTGCCATAATGTATCAGTCTATGTTTTTTGCTTCATTTTCCTCAAAGGCACAGTAACATCATGCATTAATAATAAAGCAAACAACCATTTTAACATCCCCTTGTTTCATACTGTCACATGTTTGTCACCTCATTGTCTGACTGGCTGGGATTTTTGACACAGCAGCTTTTGGATTAATTGCCTTGTAACATTCAAAACAAATCTCTTCGATGACACTGTGTCCTTGAAGACACCACCAGTGTGCATTCTGCACAAACTACAACACAACAACAAAACATGGACAGAAAGAAACATGCTGACTATTATATAATCACTGTAATAAAGTTTGTGTCTCTGTAAATCGTTTTAAACAAAGAGAAATCAATGGCTGCCTGAAAATTGTTAAGGTCTAAAATACCTGAATTAAATATAATGTCAGCATAATTGATTTTTTTAAATTATGTATATTATTATTATTATTATTATTTTTTAATTAGAAGAAGAACACATGCTCTTTAGGGAAAAATCTGTCACATGTCAAATGTCAAATGTCTAACACATGTCAGCTCCACAGACCAAAGGTCACAACACAGGACATGTGGTACATTTTATTTATTCCAGTTTGATATATTTCCTAGTAATATGACACATTTTGAAACCCTTTTCTATACACTACCTGCACCTAGAAATAACTTTCTGCATAATTGTTAGAAGGAACACCTGTTTCCTCTGTGATAACAGGGGTTGATCATATTGCTATTACACAATAGCATGTACTGTACATCCTTTTACTGATGTTTGTGTCTCTGTTCTTATTTTTTTTTCAGAGTGTCAGAAAAGAAAATCTCTTGTAAGGCCTGTGTAAACAGCAAAAGCCTGCACAAGAGGTGTGTGTGCACCTTGTATTACTCACTTTTTGGGGACTGTCCGCTCACATTGTGGGGACATCCTCCTCCTACTGGTACAAGGTGCCGGTCCTGATGAATTGTAGTCATGACTTACAGTAGATTCTATTTTTTTTTCTTTTCTTCTGATTTTACTAGAACTTTCTTTCTAGAAATATGCTGTAACATATCTTGCTGTGAAGAGATGCTGTCTACACCCCCTCGGAGCCAGGCTTATTGAACAGCACAGGCAGCGGTGCAGAGACATTCACTTCACAAAAAATTTTGAGCGAGGTTCTGACCAATCATAGAATTTCTATTATTTCTGTTTGGTAAGTAAGTTTTAGACCATTTTTGTTTACTGTCCTTATATTATATACCTGAATATCTTAAGCTCTGGGTTGAGCGTAGCATATAAGAGAGAGGTAGGGCTGGGAAGAGCACAGTGAATTGATTTTGAGACTGCACTAAATTAAGTTGCATATTGAGTCTTTCAGGAAAGGGTAAAGGTTAAGGTTAGGCATGCAGTAGTTGTGAGGGTTAGGTAAGTATCCAGAAACTAATGGAAGTCAATGTATTGGTGTGTGTGTGTGTGTGTCTGTAGCTGAGCCACTCCTGTCCTGTCGTGAACCTACATGGTTTCTGGTAGAGTAGGATTTGATAATGCCATGCAGTTCAATACCATTGATTCATGGCTGTCCTTGTTCAGTGCTGCACTCCTGCTGTGTTCATTCACCACCATACTCATTTGGGCCAAAACGGCTCCTTATCAAATCAATTTCTGCTATGAGGCCGTACACTGCATGTGAGTATACACAGAAGCGTACAGGCGCTTGTGTGTGTGTGCCAATTTCTCATCACCGGCACATTTTCCCACAAGTCACAAATAACAGAGTTAAAGATGAAGCCATAGCTGTGGATAGACTAATGAGAAGTAGGTGCACAGGTAACCACAGGTGTTAATGAAAATACGCTTTTCTCTCTGAGAGAAGTGACGCAAATGAGATCAAGAGAGGTGCTGGTGTCTGCTTCACCACACAGGGGAATCCATTGGTTTTGCAGCTGTAACCATCGATCACAAACACAAAACATCTTTGTGGTGTCATTTGTCTCCCTCTCCATGCGTGACTGGAACCCTTCGTGGTGCCGGGCTGAATGCCCGACAGAGTGACGATGCAGTGTTTACCCTTGCATGGGATATCTATCACATACAACTGTGGGTTGCTGGATCAAAGAGGCACTGGGACAAACAGTATGTCAAGTGGTAGTGGATTAAAGCTTGGAGTCAGGGAGACTATTGTTGTGTTTCTCAAAGCTTGAAGCTGTTTTCCCTCATAGGGAAATGAATTCCCCTGATGATTTTGCTCACTGGCTTTAGGCAACATCGTTTGATATTTTATCTTTCTCTCCATGCTAGAAAAAGGTATTACTTAGTGTGTCATTTCTGTCATCCTGCTGATTTTTTTATTTTTCTTTTGGTCTCTGTAGGCAGATGAAGCTTCAGATCTGACAGTACAGGTAAAGTTCACATTTATATCTTCAGTTAGACATAATTATAGCGTCATATAATCATACCTAATGCTAATATCGGATGTGCAGTGAACATTAAAGAAAGTAGTGGGAATGTTAAGAGAATAAAGTGATGGAAGATACATAGCAAAAGTTTCTTTAACCACTAGATTGACAATAAGAGGAGAACAGCATTAGAGGGAGAGCCAAAGATGGGGCTAAAGTGTGAAAGGCAGCGCAGCATGTAACATGTGCGGGGGCAGATGCGAGGGTGTGGATTACGTCGTCACACACTCACCCAACAGCTGTGGATTGCTGGTGTGTGAAGCATGTAAGCAGGTGGTAAGGTTGGACTGGGTCACACATGAGACACCGCACACACCAAAAGCACTCGCACTTTTAAGTTCTTCAGTGAGCACAACCAACAATGCTTCACACACTGTGCAACACTTTAAGGTGTGAAACTTTGTTCTCAGTGGGAACTTATTTCTGGTCTTTAAAATGTCAAACAAAAATAGGTACAGAAATTAAATGGAAAGCATTGGCTAGAGCAGCGGGGAAGCTACTTCTTGTTTATGCATATATGGTTAAAAAAAAACTATTAATTGTAAAAGTTTGAAGTGATTCTTATTCTTTGTTTATGTACAATTTCTGTACCAGGGATGTGTAGTAAGCAGTATCCTCTCTGTGAGCCATATCACAAGCCTGCTCTTCCTAAACCTTGTTATGAAGGTTTGTGACCGTCGCTGTGGTTTCCCCGTTCTCATATTGTTTAATATAGCTTTTATTTTCTGCCAGGTTTGTTCTTCCAGATGATGCCACAGAGCACAAAATTGCACACTGATGTAATCTGCTACAGGATGTGACATTTAATGATTTGTGTGTGTGTGTGTCTCAGTGTGTGCGTATTGTATGCCTGTGCAAATTGGTGTGTGTAAAACTATATATATATATATATATATATATATATATATATATATATATATAGACAAAGTGTTGTGCATGGGCACGCTATAGGATGGGGATAATTTGGTGAGGAGGGATCTTTGTCTGCTCCAATACTTGGCCACATACATCTTTATTCGCCTCCATTTCGCCACAGTCTGCTGCTGCATTCTAAGCCGCTGCATGGAGCATTATTATATTTGTGCATCCTGTGTGTAAAAAAAACAAACCCACACAAAAAAAGCAGTGGCTGCACTTGGATCCCTAATGGAGTGCTCCAGAGCCAGACAGGAGAGGGTGCTGGCTTGTTTACTGACCAGTACAACCTAGCAGCTGCCATAAATGCCAGGCCGCAGAAGGATGGAGAGGAAGGCAAAGTTGGTGTGGCTGAAGGTGCCATCTTACCGTTGCATCATACTTGATGCTTTGTCCAAGAGTAGAGGTAAAAGCATCTATCTACAAAATCCTGTCTCCTCCATATCTTCTTTCAGTCTCTGTCAAAAAACTAGTCTCTTTTCTGAGAGACACTGATGCTAACAGGTTTTTGACTTGCAGCATTCAAGGTTAAAAGGTACCATTTACTGCCTCCGGCACTAGAGTGCAAAGACTGGCACAAAAAGTGAAAGTGACCTGTTGCTTCAGCTTGTTGGCTATAGAATAGTAAAAACTGCACACGGAAATAGATCATAAATAAACAAGATATACTGTACATTTTATTTCCTTGTATTTTAAGGCAGTATTACCTGATGTTTTAACAAACAGTGAAGCCAAATGAATTAACCAAACAACTGCCTGTTTGCATATCCAGTACACATGGGTAAAATTAGCTTAAATTCTGAGCATTTTGCTGACTGCCAAATAAATGTGACTCTCTGTTAGGGCTATTTTAGCTTTCAACCAGTTCCTAAAGAAGTATCACAAAATATTAAGCTATTCAATGTGGCACTGTGGATTAACAGCAACTCACTACGTGTCTGTCGTTTTGGGGCAGAGCAGGTTGTGTGTTAATCAGTTTTTTGTGTTTTTTTTGCCAAAAACAGTTGCCTTCTGCTGCTGGAAACAAGATTGCTGAGAGTTTGCAGAACAGTAAATAGGAGGCAACACACACACAGAGAAAAAAAAAAAGTGAATCATAAGATGGTAAAATTAAGAAATTAAGATAGACCAAGGGATTAAGACACACCATAACTGATCCTTTTCAATTACTTACAGTGCAGTCAACTTGACATAGTGTTCAAATTAAACAAGAAAAGATTAATATAGATTTTAGACAAAAAAAGCATTTGTTCAAAACTATTGTTAAGACATCTGCAAAATTAACCTCTTTTTGTATGTGTGTCTGTGTGTGTGTGTATGTTAATTAAACCCCACACTATTCGGTTTCAATATTTAAAAAGATGATGAGCTCATTGTGCCTTTTCTTTTGTTATCAAAGATCAACAGATGAGTCTGTCTGTGGAAAAACAATCTAGCCATTTCTATGTAATTATCTCATACCGGATGATTCCCTGAGGCACAGTTTATTGACATTGCTAATGTTTATGAGAGGATCTAATATTATTGTTCTATTGGATTATAACTTTACATTTTTAGACAGTTTGTAGCTAGTTAGACAGCCATTCACTGCTGTCCAATGGTTAATATTGGTACTGATTATCACATTTTATTTACACAAAGTTAGTTTAGATTTTTCTAAATCCACCAATCATCCTGATGCCCCTCTGTCTCTAGGCAGACTGATTTGGCTGACTGATTTGACAGACTGATTTGCAAAAACCAAAACATTAACATATAATTTGCATTATTCAAAAGCTCATGCGCTGATTTTATGAGGGTGTGGTCTTTATGTTTAAGCTCATCCAATAGCAACATGACATAATGAATAATGCAAATTACTTCATGCTGTCAGTGCTTCTCCAATAGCGGCAGCCACTGTAAACATTAATGGAGTGATATAGTAGATACAGATTGACCTGTGAACTAGAAATTGATCAGTTTCACCCACAGTTTCAGCCGTACACTGTGTAATATGTTTTTATTTGATATTATACCAACTCTTTAAACACAGTATAAGCATCTATATAATGTACACTAGAATGTAGTTTATCTCACTAGAATAACAATAACCATCACAAACTCTATCTTTCCTATGTGGACCCCCCCATAGCCTGCTGGACAGTTTAAAAGCTGTACAGTCCATTTTTACCTTTATATTCTGGCAGTACAGTAGAAATTCAATATTAATTTACTTGATCAGAGGTGTTCTGCCCAGTGTTTGCACAGTGTGAAATCCTGGGTGGTGTGTGGTAGCCTTTGGTACTGTATTGAACACTGGAACAATTGCATGGGGAGTTATTGATTAGCATCTCTGTATCTTGAAAGCACCTTGAATACATAAGTGAGTATGAAACACCACCGGGGTGATGATCAGATAATAACACTGTAACGTGCATTTGCAGGCTTACAGACGTATACTCTGAAGAAAAAAAGCTTTCTGTAAAATGAATTCATTTGTGGCTTTTTCAAGCTATAAAATGTATTTGTCCTCTACAAGCTGCAATGTCAACTGGCAGTGAAAGGAGCTCTCTAAAGGAATACAATAACAGCAATATCATTTCTGCTATTTCCTCTGCTGAGACACTCATGTTACTCTATTGAATCTGTTGTGTTTGGAGTTGATGTATATGGGGAGCAGGCCTTCCCAAATGGATTAATACCATAACCAGTTCCAGATGGCTGCGACATCTTGTTTCCCTTCCCGTGATCATTTTAATGCTTTATTGATTGCCTTCGTCCAGGGAGTCAAACCTGCATTCAGCATTGGTTATTCCTTTCACACACACACACACCACCCCTCATCACACACCTCCACCATTCCTACACTCTCCCACCCGTAAACTCCGTGAACTAAACAATCCATTTTTCATGGTGCTCTGCAATGATTGTGCCACAAGCTGATTGGTCATGCCTTTCACACCGGCTCACACCGCAGGATGGCGAGTCAAGATGGGAGTGTTCAGAAGTGGATGTGATATAAACACCAAAGGCTCGGAACCAAATATGTTTAATAATCTATGTGACTGATGGACCTGTCATTAACTGTAATATTTGTCTTCAGATAATTTACCATTGATCAAGAAAAAGCTCTCAGATGGATCACCCATGGATCCCATTTTGATATATTCCCAAATGAGGTTTGCTTTTGATTAAGATACACTCCTTTTTCATTTATTTAAAGAAACATGATTAATATTCAGATCTAATTTAGACTCCTTTCAATAAAGATAATTTTTTCAGCTCCCATGTGACGTCCACACGTACAAATGACCATTACACTTACAAGGTGAGGTAAAATGTGGGAAAGGGAATATAAAAAAATACATTGTCCTAGCAGTTCTTGGTAGTTATTCTTTTTTTTTTTTTTTTTTTTTTTTTTTTTTTTTTTTTTTTTGTGATTTCGTTCCCTTTTCTAGAAAACCCACCCAAAACTACAGTGTCCATGAGAAGTACATCTCAGTGCACTCTTTCCAAGAGTTTATTTTATTCCCTTGTGGACAACAACAGGGCCTGTTACCCCACTAAACAAATCAATGTAAGGTATAAAAAAGTAATGATGTGATGCTGAACTCTAACACCTGAAAGCTACGTGCTACTAAATCAGCCCAAGTGCTGGGCAATTCCCACTGAGTGCATGATTAAGCAGCTGTGCCTATGGAGGGGCTCACAGGATGTTTGGCTCATAACTCAGTGCTGTCAAAGCATCATGGAAGCATTAAAGAAAAGAACACATGGAATCAAAATGTGCTAATACCAGACACAACAGACAATGGAGTATTTTTTTGAAGATAAACATCCACCAAACTTATGCATTGTTTGTTCCTATCTGCAAAACCCACACATTCATTTCACCAATGCCAGTACCGGACCTTCATTATCATTGGAAAATGCATTATTTCCTTTTTTTAAATGCAATTGTTACCTTTATGGACCCATCTCTTAGGATTAGCTTCAAATCCTACCTGGTTAGCTTTAGGAGAATTTCATGATTTGAATTAAAATAATTACTAGCTTTATAGAGGAACTGAACCCTGGCTAATTTTGAGCCATTTTTGTCTCTTCAGATTTAAAAGTTTTGCTCAGCCAAATCCTCTGGTCCCTCCCAAATCATAATGAAATAAATGTTGTGGGGTTTTTTTTCTTGCTCTATTTACCTAATTCTATTCATGCTACAAACGGTCATGTTCCACATTTGCATCACAAAACCTGATGGCAACACTTAACAGTGGAAGATGAGCTCCTCTGGTGTATTTTGCTGAACGACATTACTTATGTGGATGTGGAAAGAATGAACAGGCTTTCACGTGGCATTTGTTTTGTATATAACATGTGATCAAACACACACACAGCACATTTCAAGAGTGCTTCGAAATGAAAATACAAGAAAAAATAAAGAACATACATATAAAAACTATAAATTAAAGGCACTGTCACTACTCAAAGGAAAGTCTAAACCACAAGTTTAGTGTATATGAGCAACAGGTTCAAAAGTACAGTCAACTTTAGTTTTGAACCTTAAAGGTCGGAACAGCCAATGTGTAAGCCCCGATCAAAGAACCTTATAAATCCGCTGGTGACCTAGGGTTGCGTTAGATTTTTAACATACTCTGGTGCCTAAGCGTGTAAGGCTCTGAAAGGAATCGCACAAATTGTGAACTGCATCCTAAATTCTAAAGAGTAAAGTATTTTGTGTTACATGTTCCCTCTTTGAAGATTTTTTCAAGAGCAACTGCTGATTAGGTAAAATGATTATAGAAGCCAAGACCTTCCAACACCTCATCTTCATGTCTGATAGCTCATTGTGTGGGGGCCCCCTGAGTGCAAACCAGATGGAATGGTGTCACTGCACGTTGTTGTGGGGGACATGTTGGTGAAATGTACCTTGAATTTAGCTTCGACGGCAAAGCCCTCCCACACCATCACACCTCCTTCTCCCTTTGGAAAACACGCATGAAGATACCATTGCACTTCTTGTGTTTCTTGCACCAGGTAGTTATCTTCTTCTCACTGATCACTCTGAGTAGTGGTTTCCTTGCAGCAATTAGACCATGAAGACCTGATTCGCAGAGTCTGAACACACAGACGTGTCTCTGCTTCTTGATGTTATATGATGGTGGTTGGCTCAATTTTGTGTTCTTGGAGGTAACCTCTGCCGGAGATTTAACTCTAGCCTTCCTTTTCTAAGGTTATCTCCCCTATTGATCACAGCTTTTGATGGTTTTTGCAACTGTGTTTACCATTTCTGTAGAGCACACCATGAGTAATATGTTAATCATAACGAAAACCTACCTTTTGGAAAACAAGTTTGTGATTTTCTGCTGTCTTTGCCAATAAAGACATCAGAATCACAAATACATTGATATGACAATGTTTCGACAGTGATCTAACAAATTCCTTCCTGTAGGAGGCTGTGGGTGTCATGGGATTGACAGGGAGAAAATAACAGTGCACTTTTCATACTGGTTTGATGGGGTTTGCAAAACCAAATTAGGTCCTCGTGTTTTCTGTGATAGATTATGTAGCTTAGGCAAGTTTCAGTATGTTTAGTGGTAGAAAGTATCATTTATTGTGGTTTAAAGGTGCCCATCAAACTTTTGCTAATAAAACTGTTGAATAGTTCAATAGCAATTCTTGGAGAAAAAAAATGTTGTCTACTAGACCTTTTGCAAGTTTATCTCAGGCAAAGGGTTTTCTCACTTCTTATTTCTCACTTTGGAATTGCTTTTGAACAGCAAGGAGCTACATGGAATGGAATCATGGAAGATGATTTTCTGTGGTCCCACTACAGAAAATAACTTTTCGGATATATTTGTCCACTTCCCCATAATGTGATTAGACATCCCCTAGTCATATTTTATACCCATCCTTTGATTAATGTCTGATACTAAGCTTTTTAAAGGGGGCCTGGTGGCTTAATGGGTAGAGCAATGTGTTGGAACACAGGAGGCTGCTGGATACAATCCCACCCCACCAGGTGTGGCCCCACCCATCCACCAGTTGGCAGTTCTGAGCGCAGATAAAAAAGGGAGGGTTGTAGCAGGAAGTGCATCTGGTGTAAAAACTCATGCCGAATCAACGTGCTGAACACATTCTGCTGTGGTGACCCTGTAGGGACAATATATTAGTTGAACTGATACATTGTCTTGTCCTGACCAATAATGTTTGAATTAGTAGACATAGACATATAAGTAAAATAATTTTACATCAAACTTTCATCAGCCCTTTTCAGTCTCCTCACAACTAAAGCCTGCTTATAGAGGCATGTATCATCTCCTTTGTTTAAAAATGTATTTTATTTCCAAAAGAGGTAGCAGGGCTCTCTTAAGATTTTACTCCATTTAATCTGCAGATTCATTTGATTCATCCATTATACTAACAGGCATGTCTATAGTTCTTCCTATTAGCATTTATTTCATTGCTTGCAGGAGGTTGTAGAGACTAGTAGAGTGTGATCGACTGCCCAGCATGATGCCCTTGAATGCAGTTACTGCTATTACTAACTACAGTCTGGCAGTCCTTTTACTACAGTCTCTTACTCTTTGCTGAGCAACATGTGTCTTGATCCCTGCATGATGTAATCCTTGGTGCTATCCACTGCTAATTACATCTAAGTAGTTGAAGTTGTAGAGCACAGTGCTTAAAGGTAAAAAGGTAAGTGGATAAGCATGGTGACAGAACCATGTTCCTAGACTTAGTAACACACAGAGATGTATAGATGAAGACGTGTATATGAGAAAGTGTGAGTGTGCTTGACTGCTGTGACAGAATGTGTCCCCGCCGTGTGCAATTCTGCTGACAGCTCAGGATCTTCTAATAAGTGGCTTCCCTGTTTGGCAGAGGGGAGAGGGGAGGGTTTGATAGTGAGGGAGGAAAACAGCTCTCTCACCTCTATATCCTGCTGAAGTCCCCTCAGTGCTAATGCTCAAGTGCACACCGAGGTGCACCACTGCACACATTCTTCCCCTGTTGAATATGGTTTAATTAGACTGGCAAACATATGCCAGCAAGGTGGCTGCTTGTCAGATTTAAACCAGACTATTATTACATTAGTTCCTAAATACTGACTATTAACGTATATCTTTAAATGTTGACTGGGTTATCCAACTTTCCAAACCAAGGGCCCTATAGAGCAATATTTGAATCAGCAGGCCACTGTTTCCTTTGTCTTATGAGCCCATGCACAAGAACAACTTATATGCAAAAGCATGCAGGTGATAGTCCTTTTGACAGTCTCGCACTTTTCTTGTGAGTAGTCGTTGGTCAGCAAATGGCAGACCCCTTGTTAGGCCTCAATCACACACAGTAAGCATTTGGGTGTTAAAAACAGGATTTCTTTAATGTACTGATTTACAAGGAGGAACCACAAAACATAAGCACACACAAAAAATAAGTTAAGTAATAAGTGTAGTTTCTACTTAATAACTAAAGTGTCACATTTATTTAATTAAAGTGCATAAAAACATATTCTTGTATTGCTTGTTATCTTTTATAGGTATCTGTAGCTTTTATTTTTAAGATGTAGCCCTCTGCAGTGCAGCACAGTGCAGTAATGGATCTGTTTTTCTCTAGCTGATTGATCTTCAGGTCTTGATATATTAGTGCTGCAGAAACCACTCTCAATCAGCAGGTGTAGTTAGGGACTAGTACTCCACAAGTTGCAGTTACTCTAACTGCTTTAAGTTGTATTATGTGCAGTAGCTACCACTGCAGCTTCCTCCTTTTCTTAGCTCCTTCTCCAACTTGTGACTATTGACAGTGATTACTGTGTAATATGTTGTTTCCATTTTACAGCGGTGGCTGTAGCACAGTTGGTAAAGAAGTCGTCCACAGAGTTAGTGGTTCGATCCCCGGTCAAGACACTGAACCCCTGAAAACAAGTAAAACATAACAAATTTGAGCACTATAGTGCAAAGCGAGTATTTTTTTTTTTTTTTTAAATAGATCACATACAGTATACTGTATCTGTGACTATCATACTATGTGGTATTGCTGTAACAGAGTGATCAGTCCCTGCAGGAAACAGTTTAATCGGACTCACACTTCTGTAATAAAATCAGCATGCTGCAGAAGCTTTCATTCACTCCTTGAGTGTGTAAGCCTTACTGTACAAACTTCAAGATGAGAAGAAGAACAACAGTTAATGCAAATGCAAATCTGCAACAGTGGGACCACTTTCTTTGTCCCTTGAATCTGGCTGCCACTGGTTTTTAATTAGCTGACTCCTTTCAGCAAGTGTGAATACAAAGCCCTTATCAATGACACAATAGAAACATATGAGGGGCCGTACATGCTAACAAGGGCCTTTAATCATTGGCTGCCACAGGCAACAGGCAGGGTTTAGCAAAAGCTTATTTATGTTATTGGGCTGCATTGTTGTTGTAATTGTTCAATACATAAATTTGTGTGTTCGTATTTGAGTTTTATTTGTTCTGTGGTTTCCTGCGTTCAAATCCTGATTCGGCATTCAACAGTTTACTAAGAAAACAGTAGGGGGTGTTTGTGCAATACTTAATGTGGGGATTAAAATAACAATAAACATTTATACAGGACATTTTAATAGGATGGGGAGACCACAGCAGAGGAACAATATTAAGCGCAGTGTCAAACAAATACAAATAAAGGAAGCTCATTTGCATTTTCGCAGCAGCTCGTGTCCTCAGTGCAGCTGCAGCGTTAACTAGATACAACAGGGGAGAATGTGGTTGTGTGTTATATGTTTTTATTTATTTAATAATTTATTTTTGGAGCAGGCTGATTTCTCTGTTTTCTCCCTGAAACATGCAGGTGAGCGCTCGCAGATAAAGTGGCACTATCAAATATCCAGCACTGTGATCCCTGAGGACTGAGCGATGCTGCAGCACATTCCACTTTCAGTGCGCAGCCCCATTAAGCTCTGGCTTCGATCAAAGATCTTCTCTGCATATCCAGCGGCCCACTCCACCTCAAAGACACAGTTCTCTGACAGCTGACTAATCTGCACTCTAGTCTCTTATGCTTTTGCTTATTCGTCTCACCCTCAAGAAGGAAACTGAAATGGAGAGATTTTGATACGTGGCAGCTGTGTGTGTGTGTGTGTGTGGGGGGGGGGGTCTTCAAGTTGTTTGATCAAGTGACCAGCATCTTTTCATTACTTGCAATTCCATACTTTTCACCCATTAAATCACCAATAACTATAACTATGTCTTCATGAGCTCCATGTACCACACACATATGTCTGTGTGATGCATGTGTGTGTTAGATGCCAATGTTTGTGTGGTTTGGTGGCAGATTGATGTGTTTGTCTCCCCTCTGTTGTTTTCTGTCCTTTGTTTCGTGCTGTTGTTTGGGCAGGCATAGGCTAGCTGGAGATGGGAATAAATGGGATTGTTAGGAGACATTTGTTATATGCTGACACAAAGCCATTATAAACAAACAACTCTGTGTGTGTGTGTGTGTGTAGGCACATATAATACAGTATGTGTGTATGATCGATTGTGGGAAACAAATGTGGGTGGCATGTTTATTTTTTTTGTGTTAGACAATATGTACTTCTCTATACTGTATGTGTATATTTATGTTGCGACCATTAGTATTACTTTATCATTACAGGGTATATAACACTTGTGATAGCAAAAAAATTATAACAAAATGATGAATGATGATGAAAAGTGGATGAGAAGCAATCGCCAACCTCATGATTGGTGAACAACTGCCCCACAGCTACCTTTGTCAATTTCGCTCTTGACAGCAGTGCATTTTGTACAATCAAACATTTGTACAATCCTACATTTAAGAATGTGAAAAACATTAGTTATATTTCTGTTAATTTATTAGACAATTAAGAATGTATTAATATATTATAAAATACTTGCTGTTGCCAGCATTTCAAGACTTATGAAACAAGAATGAATTGACACATGCACAACGAAACAGCAAATTTTAAATTTGGCTTCTAGCTCCATTCTGGAAAAAAAAGTCAGATCAACATCATCACAATATTAGAGGACCAAAAAAAAAGAACCACAAAAAATTACAAATATATAGAAAAATACATATAAAAATATGTATA
The DNA here is from genome assembly GCF_033026475.1 of Channa argus. Taxonomy (NCBI): domain Eukaryota; kingdom Metazoa; phylum Chordata; class Actinopteri; order Anabantiformes; family Channidae; genus Channa; species Channa argus. The sequence goes on from NC_090197.1 coordinate 19,198,318, forward strand.
TCATTTGTTGGGCTTGTAGGGTAGGCAGCAGCAGTTTGGAATGGTACAGCCTAAAAATTCACTGCTCAGTACTGTTGCACGAAAAAGTTTGGGCACCCCCACAAGAAAGCAATATTTTGTTTATGTGGTGAGTTATGAATTCAAACCTTGCAGATACTGCAATCAAAATTCAGCCTTTCTTTAAAGCATAGCTGATTAATTTTGGCTAGCATTTGGGCAGCCTGCTCTGACAGTGTGAAAGCTCTGGGTGGTATTATAGAATATTCTGCTTAATATTCTGCTGTGCAGTTGTATGGCAGCCAGTGGCACAAGAAGCATTTCACATACATACGGGGAAGAATTAATTTCACTAAATATCAACAAACAATATCAACAGGACTAACAGATTGCGCAATCAAACCCATCCAAGTCATCCAAAATGCAGCAGGATGGCTCTTTTGTGACCAGCCAAGAAGGACACGTGACACCGCTGTTCTCTACACTGGCTTCCAGTAGCTTCCAGTAGCTGCCACAATAAGGTTCAAAGCTTCTGCACTCATCCTACAGCACAAAATTGATAACTCAAAAGCACCTTCCTACCTCAACACCATCATCCAGGTCTATAATACCTCATGCCTGCTGCGCTCTGCCAACACACGGTGTCTGGTGGTCTACACATCACACAGCAAAAGATCCCAAGCAAAGCTCTTCAGCTCAGGGATCCCACAATGGTAGAACAAACTCTGCACACTCACTTAAAAGAAAATATGAGTCAGTTTTATATGCACTGTACATGAATTAAAAGATATAGATATACATAGTATATGTAGGATAAGCAGTTAAAGATATAAAATGAATTTAACATTAATTACCTGACATCTTCTTATCTTTAGTGTCAAGTCAGATAATTAACGATTGATTGGAACTGAGTGGAAGAAGCAATTATGTTCCTGTTTCCATTTTGTTCCTCTTCTCTGTGACTACGGACATATTGTCAATTACAGATCATTATTAGCACTTTACTAGCAGATAATGTAACACCAAGAAACCTTCCAACGGCATACAAGCTATTAGGTTACATTAACTACAGATGTAAATATTGTTATAACCATGAGCCAGTGCATAAATATTCCCATTCAGCCAACTGGAAGGGACGTTCAGTCTGTGCCTGAAAGCGCTTACCTTCTTGTTCTACCCACTCTGGGGCATTTTCATATCCTTCAAATAGAAGGTCAGTGTGGGGATTTGAAATCTCTGTAAATAGACTGAAGCCCTTCCAACAAAGATAGTGTTGACGCGGGTGGTTCTGTAAATTATAATGACATATGTGCAATGAAATGGTAGGGAGGTTACCATGCTTCTGAGTATGGTGACCATCGCAGTTGATGGGGGCTTAGCTCTTTTTTTCATTATTTATTATACCTCTGACGATGGTTCTCTTAGCCGCAGCTGCACATCTGGACTCTTGCTCCATGTATCTTGGCTTATTTTCCTTTTGCTCTAGCATTATGTTTTGAACTTAACAGCTCAGAAAATGAATGTTCTCTGCCTTGTTAGGATTCAAAGGGTAGGACTGAAGCTGTAATAAAAAATAAAAGTGTGTGGCTGTGCATGCTCATGTGAGTGTGTGCGTCCATTCCAGTGTTGTTTGTCTTTAAGTGTTTGTTTGGCAAGGCACACGGATGGTGCTGCTGTGCTTTATGGTGCTTCATAAAAGTAAATGGTCTCTGTCTGACTTCAATTATAATGGTGAATATGCGAAGGCGCCTCGTTCATTAGTTTGCTTTTGCTCCATGAGCGGGGGAAGTGGATTTGGTGTATTTAGTATCTCACTGTTGTCCTAAGTAGCAGGGATTATTCTAATGCTCTGTCAGTAGCAAGGCCTAGGCCTAATTCCTTTTTCTATTCAAAATATCCATTACAAAGGATACACTAATAGAACCTTGTATTTTTAGTTTCATTTCCTAGCCAATCTCGGTATTAAACTGTCATCTATGGGTCTTGGTATATGTGTGGAAGCTTCTGGACACTGGAGAGTTTTGTTTGAAAGTTTGTTTGCAGGTTTGACCCAGATTAGCCTGAGCAGAAGTACTTACATTTCACCTCCATTTAAGGAGAATAACGAGCAGCAGTATGCTCTGAAAACAGTCCATGAGTGTGGATGAGTGGCACAAAATCCATATTATATTAGATATAATCTCACTGGCAAATTGTCTGCTTATGCAGCGTTGTAAAGCACTATACAGTGTTTCTTCTTATAAACCCATTCGCACTCACACACTGTGGACAGCAGCTGCCATGAAAGGTGTTCACCGGACCCCCCGGGAGCAACTTGTGGTTTAGAGTCCTGCAAAAGGACACTTCAGCATGTAGCCAGGGGGAACCAGGAGTCCACCACTGACCCTGTGGAATCTGGACAACTGCCTCAACAATTTGGCTACAGCCACCCATAGATATTACATGTTTCATCACAGCAAGTAAATGAGATATTTTAGTAAACTATAAAATCTTATGGATAAAAAATTTGGCAGGACAAGGGTGGAAACAGGTCCTCAAAAAGTTATTCTAGCCTAAATTCCAGTTGGATCTCTCGTTAAGTTTTTAAGTCACATCATTGTGGGAATTTGTCTACTCTACCAGACTAAAGAATAATATTTGTTAAGATAGGAATTGTTACATCCATTCGAGCTGCATTGGTATCAACTTTGATGTACATTGAAGGAGTTTCAAACTAGTATCTTGAAGTTGTTTGTGATAGTGGGGACCAAGGTAGTGAAATTGGTTCATTTCCAACTAACATTTACGTTTAATTGGAAATTTTACTTTTACTATGTATTTGAATTGTTATTTAAAGTGTTAACGTCTTAATTGAATTTGTTAATACAACTTGCCCACTGTATCAATGACATTTAAATCAGTATGATTCTTGAATTTAGTTTGACACAATAATAAATTGTATTGCTTTTTGTAGAAAATCAGAAATATTATTAAAAAAAATTTCCCGGTATGTAATCTAGTTAGGGTAATTACAGGCACTATACAATTACTGTATAGCTAAAGATGTCTGATGCTATCAAAATAATCCGGTAGACAGCTCTCAGTAGGAGCTAATGTTACAGTTTCTCAGAGTGACGGGATGAGCTGCTGTCAATCTCTGAATGTCTGGAAATTCTAATTAAGATGAATAAGATACTGATGTGCTTCACAGCATAACTGATATTCTGACTATTTATTATTTGTTAGCGTCGACTGTTGGCCATTTTGAAACATATAGTTTCTTGTGGGGAAAATTATCTTATTATATTAATATAGCTGCATTACTATTTTAAAATGCAAGACGTTTGAATGTTTGAATGCATGATCTGCTGCATCATTTGCATTTCAGTGACATGGTTCACCTGACCTGAGATTAACATAGGAAACTTCCAAAACAATGACATGCAGATACAGTGCCATCAGCTGATTAATTGTTTTCTGCTAATGGAGAGAAGATTCATGTTTGCTGCTAACCAGTCACAGCAGGTGAGGCACATTGCATATGCATTTTGCAAAGTGGGGAGTTTAAAAAGAGCAAAAATAGGATTAATTACTCATTGAACCCTCTGATGGCTGTTGGAAAATACTGAAAACTTTATTCAAATCCTTGGAGAACTTTGTGCCACCCCTGAAAATGTTCTTTAAATGTTGCGCTTTATGGCTTGCTGAGCCTGAATTGGTTTATGATTTCACTGGGAGCTTAAACTATACAAGGTTTAAGGTTTTGGATGGGGATTTAGAAGTGCACTCAGTGTGCCTTCACTAATATTGATGGAGGTCAGCTTGAAAGAAAAGAAAGTACGGTGATCAGTCTCTAGCTGAAGAGGACACACATATTCTCCTCCTGGGGAATGTGAATGAAATTCCAGCTCAGATGAGGTTGATAATCTAATATTTAGTCTACCCAGGTCTCGGTTCAGTTCAGTATGTCTGGAAAACTTCTGGCCACCTCAATTGGTTTGTTTTGGCCAGAAGGAGCAGCGATCCTATACTAGAGTCCTCCGAACTTTATATCCAGCTGAACTATGGTGGTAACTCATTTTGGCTTGTATACACAGTCTCACTCTTTTAGTCACTACCCAAAGCTCATATGTGAGGCTTGGAACAATGGGTTGACAGGGAAATGGTTTGGTGTTGTCCCTGCATTGCTACTATCTTTTGAATCTCGCACTCCATTTTACCCCTACTTACGAACACACTGCAAGATAATTTAAGTACTTCCTTCCAAAGGGATCAATGTCCACAAGTAGAGACCCGAATACCGGCAGTTATAACCTAGATAAAGAAAGGCCATTAGGGAGTGCGTGACCTTGTCGGCAACAGGAAAAGTAGGGCCCCCTAGATCCAGGACTAAAAGAAAACTAACCAGCAAGAGCCTGGTGGCCAGGCGTTGACCCATTAATCAGCTGGTGTCCAAAGAAATTACATGGAGCTTCCACCCTGTGGTCCCACCTCCTACATGGATTAGGGCTGGAGGCAATTTAAGCTGGTTGTCAGAAGAAGGTATGGGCCTTCTATTGTAAATTGGTGGGTTGTTTGTAATGCAAAAAAGACTTTTCCAACTTTTGCTTTTTTTTAAAAGACTTTGTGATGGTAGGAAACACTCATTATGTTGAGATACTATAGAAAATGTGTAGTTGGCATCATCTATCTATCCATTTAATCTCTGTAACAGATTTTCCTGTTAAGTGTTGGGGGGAGCCTCATCTCTCATTGGGCGAGAGGTGGGCTACACCCAGGACAGGTCGCCAGTCTATTTAAGGACCAATACAGAGAGACATAAGCCACTTTCACACATAGACAGAAATTCTGACATTCTCCAGAGTTTGTCAGGAGGGGGTGTTTGTGAAGCTCCTTACCTTATCTGGACTTTATCCTGCGAGCCCCTGAGTGCAAAGTCCGTATTATATGCATGAGCTTGTGCATGTGGAACGCTGCTCTGTCCCAAATTGTTGAGAGGATTGAAAGTAAGGGAAGGAGCTTTTAATGATGTTACTACCACTCCACTGCCATTTTGTTCAGATGCTGTAAACAAAGTACTGTTTCCCACAGGCTTTTATATCATGTATCAAGTTTTCTATCATGTTGTGTCTTCTGTGTGCACTGACCTCGCACTGACAACAAGCAGCCTGTGTCTCCTGTGAGAACACTTCTCACTTGGCCGATCTACCGCTGTGAGTTACATGTGTGAAATGAGTCCAGACAATGTCCCTGGCTGATTTCTCTTGACATTGTTCAGGTTTTACATGTGAAACAGGTTATACACAGACAGACAACCATTCACACTCACATTCACACCTATGGGCAATATAGAGTCACCAATTAAACTATGGGAGGTAACCAGAGGAAAACCACACAAGCACAGGGAGACTATGCAAACTCCACACAGCTGGCTGGGAATTCAAACCCGGGACCAGGATGGGCACCCGCATCCTCCGACAGTTTACACTGAGTGACATAACTTCACATCCTCTCTTAATGCAATGAGATCAACATTCTCTTCATGTAATGTCTCCTGACCTTGCTTTTGGAAGCAGTCAGAATATTTTTTGTTTCTGTCACTTAGCATTTTTCAGACTTAGGAGAAAGTAGAGAAAGAGGAGAAAGCCAAAGCTTGACAAGTCTGACGTGCCAAGCTACAATTACAATGCTGTGATTGGCCAATAAGCAATTACCACATTGTTAATTGAAAAATGAAGGAAGAGAGTATGACAGAGTGTACCTGTAAGAAAGGAGCACAATAATCTGAGCCGTGACTCTGTGAGTCACTTTTACCAAGACCAAAGTTGCAGCAATTGCCAAGTGACTCACTCTGCAGAGAATAGTTATTTTTGATGGATGAAATGAAATGTTTTCTGAGCTTTAGCGTCCAGTCCCACCTCAAACAACCACTTCTTTTTCAACAGCCTTGTACCTCCACTTTCTCTCCAGCCTTAATTCTTATTGACCTGCTGGTTATTGCTCACTGTCACTCATCTCTATCACAGCAGCACTGTTAAAAAGTAACAGGAACTCTGACTGCAGGCCCTTTCCTTTGCTACAGTCTAATTTGGTCTGAGCTTAGCACTAAAGACAGACAGAGACAGCCACAAGACAAGCATGGAGTCTTACACACAAACATCAAAACTTAATCTGTACACATATTAAATACGTTATCTTGGTTAAAGCAATTGATCATTATTAACATGAACCGGATATTGTAAAAAGACTCCTGTTGCTCAAGGTAAAGGAGAGAATTAATTAGCTAATAACAAAAAGTGTTCATGGCACCTAGACTAAGTAGAACAGTATTCATGTATTTCTTTGTTTTCAGTTAATATAAATAACATTTCTTATCCTAACATCTTATGAGTGACTCATTTATGCATCCCTTGTGGTGCGAATGACAAGATGTAACAAGCACACAAACGCACCTGTCTTGTTGCATCCCCCTGATGTGTTTGTTAGCTGCAGTGTGACCTTCAGGCAACAGCAGCCTCTGAATTGCAGAATTGCAGTGTGGTAATACGGAGGGACAGTAAAAGTAGCAATGAAAACATATACTGTAGATGGGATAACAAAGGACTTTGTCATCTTTATTGTGTTATTTTAGATAAAAGAAAAACTACTTTCATGTAAGTGATGTCAGTGTCCACAATGGTATCAAAAGAAAGCATATCTGAGCTGCTACCTGTTCTTCCAAGGTCAATACACCACCAAACGTGCTGCAACTTACCTCGAAGTGACTTGACAAGCCAGCATTTGAAAGATTACCGTCTCTCAGTCATTTTTTTCTTTACTAACTTCCCCTATTTTTAGGCAAATTCTAACTTTTATATTACTAACATTTGATATTTTTGTGTTCTAATACTGTTAGCTGTGTGCTGGCACTGTAAGTCTTAGAGGATCTTAATTTAGAAAAGAGAAGTGAAGTTAATCAAATGTAAAATGTAAATGTTCTCTTCACGCACACGCTTCAATTTACATACTTGTTCAAACACACTTGCTTGCACATACGTATCGTAGTCTGAAATATGTGTAGTGGGGGTGAATCATATTTGTTTACGCTAGTTAAATATTGATGTTTGAGATCTGTCAACGACACTGGGCTCAGCCCAGCCCAACCTCATCAGCTTCCCTCCTTACTAATGTATGAACAAATATTATTTATTAATTTCCCCCAGCTCATCCCAGACTCCAATTGTTTCAAAAGTTTCAGACTGTGTAATTTACCATCCTTGTTCATAAGCCTGGTTTTGCAACTCTGAACACAATGAGGCACAGGGAGGAATGCTGAGTGCTGTCATGGGAGAATTCAATAAAATATGCACAAATTACAAAGTGAAGACAATTTTCTTGTTCTTGTCTATTTTCCCTATAATCCCTGAGTTCCTATTTCCTTTTCATTTCTTGATAGCTTGCATTCTCAGTTATAAGTGCATGTCTGTGTGCCTGACAGTCAGCCACCATATGGAGGGTGTGTGTGGTCTTGCCAAGCATGGAGAAATCACAGACAGGACGGCAGCTCTGTAGCACATTAGAGTAATCAGAGGGAAATTATCGCCTTTAAGTAGCTTTTGGGCATCTGCAAAGGGTGCATGCATATTGTAGATACAGCACACATGCATACACACAAACACACACACAGAGGAAGCAGCACGCTCAGATACCTGACAGCGAACAGATGGACTTGGCAAAACCTGTTTCAGACACCCTTCTCTACTTAAAAAGAGTAATCATAGAAAACTAAAAGCTGGCGCTCCCTCAGGCTAGTCTTTCTAATAAACACAAGTAATGCCTTTTTTGAATGATGAAAGAAAACAGGAAGTCAGATGTTTATGAGCTTGCTTAGGGGTCATTTGCAATCTCCCAGCCCTCCATCCTTTGCATGCAAGTGAAAGAGATGAGCATCTCATTTGATATTGTAGGGGTGTGTTTACTATGTGTGTGAGAGAAATAGCTATTTTAATCAGGCTTACTGTTACCTGTTACTGTTTAAACCAAACATGTGGCAGTGTCTTATTGTAGGATGCTGTATATCAAATTATTCATTCCTAATTCAAATTCATCAATCTTTGCTGGTTGTCTCACCAAGTTATGAATCATGGAAAGACAGTGGATATTGTTTCAGTCGGCCCCACTGAAAAGTTCATGGAGTTAAATTTACCAGTAGCTCCTGTCTTAGTCACTGAACAAACTTCTCTAACAAAACTCTCTCATACTTTGATTTTTGGCTGCAACAAATTGTTATTTCTTTTTATCTGCACTAATGGCATGGATCTATGGATGGCGTTGTCAGTCTGTCAGCAGTGAATAAACCGCTTTGGCCATGCAGGCTGTAACTATTTGATTGATTGCTATACAGTTTTATACAGACATGCATGGCCCCAAGAAGATGAAGACTAATGACTTTGGTGACCCTCTTTAATTTCATGTAGCTCTATTATTTGGTTGAATTTGTCTTTATCTGCAAATCTAATGATATTACTCTGAAGGCAAGCTGTATTTTTTTTTCACTGTTTAATATGTGCTAGCATGCTAATATTTATTAAGCTTAGTGAAGATAGTAAACATACCTACTCAATATCATCTTTTCTGATTTTTTTATAAAGGTGTGCAAATACTGTATCTCTGCAGTGCTGCCAGTTCTGCTTTTCTGTTTTGTGAACCTGACTTCATGGGAGGCATCTAGAGCACCTCTACACAGTAAGATAGATTTGGTGTATATTGAAAATATGCAACCTTTGTTAAAATCTCAAGAGAGCAAATGCATTTTGCAACGACATGCCTGGAATAAGCAGCAAATTCAAACATTTACAAAACTGGGGCTAAGAAATGTTTAAGAATTCTACTCAATTCTAAATATTTGTTGCACTTGTATGTTCACTTGTTGCATCACTTCTTCAGCCCTTGATCGAACAAAAAAATGTTCAACTATCGCCGATTGTAATTATTTAATATTGTCTTAAAATGAAACAGAGAAAATAAATGTGATAGGAAAACAATATCTTTATGTTTAACGGATGATGTATCGCATTTAAAGATTAATAATTTACTGTTAAAGATTAAATCTGAACTCGATCCATATACACTGTGTGCTCATTGTGCACAGTTAAAACACACTATAAAGTATTCACACTAAGATACAACACAATAAAAAGTGTTTCACTCAAAAGAAATACAACACAAAGAAAAGACAGGAACACATCAGTCAAGTTGCAGTAAATGATACTGTTGTTATTTTGCAGTGCCTCTCCGTTACACAATCTCTCTCCAGAGGTGTTGGCTGTTGCACATTGTTTTTCTTTTTTGTGCGTGCTCACCTCATCCATGGCCTCCTTTTTTTGACGATCTGGTCCGACGTGTCTAGCACTACAAGGGACTTGGCGTATTGTGTGGCTGTCAACTCTGTTTTGTGCAGAAGTTTTTTTTTATAAGAAAGAAAAAACAAAAGAGAGAATGCGCTGGGTAGAATGATTATATGTGTGTGTGTGTTTGTGTGCACATCATCAAACTGTCATAAAGTCTGAGCTTTGTGTGTAGAAAACTTGATGCAAGTGTGATGGGGTCCTCCTCTGTCTCCCTCTCCCCTGGTTCTCATTTCACAGGTGGACAAGCACATTAGTTTCAGCCCTAATCCATCACCATGGATCCCAGCTCACATGTACGGAATCAACACCAACAGACACACACATACACTCGCATACATAAACAAGGTGCAGCTGAACTGAAACGCACACATACAGGACCCGTGTTAACTGCAATATGCGGAAGGTCAATGAAAAAGAAAAAAAATTATTCTCCCATGGATAGAAGAGCTTTTTTGGTTTCTCTCTGCTTCTGTGAGATTCAGAAAAGGACAAGCAATCACAAAAACTCACACACACAACAATGAATTAGATGTTTATCAGCCTTGGAAGCTGGATTGAACAGGTCTCAAATAGACTTACATTTTATCTCAGCCTTGCTTCTGCATTTCACAAGGATTCCTGTTTTTGCACACTTCTCTCCACCCACTTACAGATCATTTCGTGTCACTGGCTTCTGCTGGTAGGTCCTCTTTAAGTACGGGGCTTCAGCCCGAGGTGAAATGTTCCATTCTGACATTCACACGGATTGTCATCTCTCAAAAGCGACTGAGTAGCGCTGCTGCTATCAAAGATGCTACATTGTTGTGAGGAAATGTCAACAGCAATGAGTAATGGAGAAGAAAGGGGAGAGAGGGGGGGAGTGACAGAACAGGAATGGTGCTCACGGGTGTTGCGCTCATGCGTTGATTTTGTCAGCATTTTTCCTCACCTCTGAGAATGAGCACTGTGTGCTGATGATAGATACACATATGCTATTTCTTTCTCTTTTTCCACCTCCATTTGTATGGATGCTGTACATAGAATCATAAGAGCCCACCGCACCCAGGGGCTAGTGTTCCATTTTTAGTGCTGATGTGCGTTTAACCTCACATTGATGTTATAAACACTCCCTTAACAAAGTGTGAAAAAAATCCATCCAAATCTTCTGGCTACCTCTACCATGGGAGCAATTTACAGCTTTCTCATCTCAAGGCTATTTGTCTGCATCCACACCACTGGGGGTGTGTGTGTGTGCATGTGTGTGTCTGTACCATATGCAAGACTTTACCCTAAATTGCGGAATTAAAACAAAACCAAACCAAAAAATAATAAAGTACCACAGAGAATACACTGCTGCACATGACTCTGGCCCACACACCGCATCCTCTATGCCAACAGACAACCTTCACTGTTAATTAATAAAAGAATGGGGGATGTACTGAGGCAGCTCCAATTAAAAAAGCTTTTATAGCTAGTTCATTTCATTCACCACGAGTTATTTGGGCTTCGCAGGGTAGAGTGAAGCTGTAAAAAAGAATCAGAGCCAAGCTGTGTATCTTGACTAAATCTGCTTGTTTTGTAAATCTCTAGTCTTTGGCAAGTTGTTCACAATATCCTTTGTGCAACTATTTGTGAGCAACAAAAAGCAGCCGTCTAATGCCATTAAAAAAAAATCTTGTTTGTATAAAAGATGTATGCATCTGTCAGTCACAGCTGAGCGGCTGCACAGTTTTATCACTCTCCTTTCTGATGACACAGCAGCACAATATGAACTTTGGAGCAGCAATGTTTCAACAGCTCACTTGCAAAGAAACTCGGTGTCTTGTGTTGCCATGACAGATGACAATGACTGCCGGAGATTTTCTCAACAGTCTGTCTAGGATTTAAGCTTTTCAGTCTGGTCAGAACATTCCTACATTTTCACATAGGCAGTATTATACCAGTCTGTGGGTCTAAATTATTGCATGAGCTTTATTCAGCCCCACCATCCCCATTTACAATTGTTCAGTTGTTCATATTATAAGTCAGTTATAAAACTTCTTCTTGTGCTACCTCAGATTGGTTTCACTGCTTGATTATCATGTTGTTTTGCTTCTTCACTAGATGAATCTGTGATCTGTAAAAAAAAAAGACAGCTCTATGTAGGAACCACGCTACATTCGAGTATTTAAAATAAATAATCTTGGACTATTAAAGGAGAGATGTAAGGCCATTTAAATGCATACTCCATTGGTCTTGTCCATACCATCTTCAAGGCATTCCTTTCAATGTGTGATTCCAATGTAAGAAATCTTCTTCTAGCACTGTGATAAATTAAATCAGAGGGAAATTGGGTTAAAAAGACAGCTGGAAGACTCCATCTTGACTTTTTACTTTATGCTTCTGAAGCCTCGAACTAGGTTTAGCTACATTTTGAAATGCATTCTTTTATAGGTATCAACAGGCAGCATTTGATAATCTGATGGTTAAAACATTTTTGACTTTTTTCAGGAGTAGATGGCATATTACCAGTGTCGAGAGGGTAGTTTGACGTTGTCAACTTTGGCAGAAGACAGACCTTGAGACAAAGATGCTTGATTGGTTAGAGGATGGTCAGTGATAAGGACAATAAGCCCCAGAAAAACTGAAGACAATAGCTTTTAGAAAAGTTGACAAATTCGTACTGAGGTCAAAAGGCGCAAGTTGTTTTTAATTTTTCCAGGATATGAAGATATATATGAAATTATAATTTCTGGACATTAGGTTTCTTAGTTTTAGTTTTTCAAATAAATATCATTTTATTCCTATTGAGGGTGAACAAATATTTTAGTTTTTTTATTTTAAATGTGTTGTTGACAACAACAACATATCAGAAAGTTTAAGCAGGAATAAACATCTGAACAGCAGTGGAGAATACTGAGGTGGCCTCTGCTATAAGAGTAAAACATTACACACAATTCATAGCCATATGTCAACCAAATAAAAAAGGAAAGCAGCAGGTTTTAAAGCAATAGCCATCTGTTCCTAACAGTCACTGAACCGTGTCATGTTACCCACTCAATTTCTTACGTGTTTTAAAAATGTCTCGTTAAATGAATGTGGACGTTTCAAGATTGTTACCTTCCTTCAGACAATATTTTCTTTTTGATTTTGAGGATTACTCCTTGTTCAAAGGATGTGGTGGCTCTGTTCCTGCTCTCGTTGATATCTGTCCACACATAATATTCATTCCACAAATGCTTGTTACAATGGGACACACATAGGTCAAGTGCCTCTGGGTCAAACTTCGGATAAACAAGTTCCTCGCTCTCCAGAGCTGCACTGATTACTTGACATTCACTCCTATTTTTTGCCTCTTTCTGGCGTTTTTATTCTGTAGTCTTATTTGTTCTATTTAGTGTTAGCTATGTAAAAAAGGCATATTCATCTCAGTTTCATTTTAGTCTTTAGAGTCAATTTAGTTTTGATTATAATTTCAATAATGTGTTTTCTGGAATTTTGTTTCGGTTTTAGCATTAGTTACAGCTACACTAACCTTGGTACATAATCTAAAGGCATGTAAGTAGGTTTTTAAACTTGAATGCTGTCTTCTGCTGGCTATGTCTAAATTAAAAAAATCAAATATTTAAAACAACTCATATCTCTTGCCTCATTTTGTCAGTCATCCCTCTTAACATTCTCATTACGGTTTAATGGTGCTGATAAACAGAAGCCTCCTGGTCTTAGCAATCTGTTTTGTTTTGATCGCCAGGTAGCATGGAAATTTAGATTAATTATCAACAAATGGAAAATTAAATTGAATGAAACACAGCAATCAAATTTGTGGCTGGTAGGGAGAAAAGAACAAACTGATGGAATATGTCTGAGATTCTTTTAGGCAATATTGCATTTTTTTGTTTCACCTCATCCTTTAATCATTGTGATTTCATCAGTGCGTTGACTTTTGTTTTTGTTTTATGGCATGCAGGTCACCCAGTGGGTGTCATTAATCTCCTGGTCAAGACTTGGTACTTTCCAATGAACTTAAACAGGACAGTAAGCTCTTTTTTGTTAATCCATATTAAATTGACATATATTTGTTAATATTTTAATGTCAATGTCAGTAAGCTGCTCTTGAACAGTGTTTTTCTTTTGCTTTTTTATGTTCACCCATTGGCCCCATGGAGGCCAAAGGACCCCTGCACAACCAAAGCAAACACCATCAGGACTCATACTCTTACTTACATTTAGTTTTTTTAGTTGTTTGGTTCCCTTTCCACCCCATGCAGATTAAAAGAACTACAGGCAAACTTGTTCCTCACCCTGCTGCACTATGCATTTTTTAAACACCTGAGACATTTGTATAATTGTTCCTTTAACTTTAAAGGTAGTTTTTACAATGATTTTGTCTAAACTGTACAGATTATGTATGTACCCAAACAACATATAATTACAAAGTGAGTTTGGCCACCTCCAGACATGACCAATTTGGTTTTTCTTGCAGTGGATGCTATAAATATTTACCATTTCATCCGTACGTTCTTCCTTGTGAAGAGAAGCTGTCCAGTTACAGACTGCATGTTAAAACCAAATGTCAGAGAGCCATCGATTGATCTGCATGGTCATTTTTGAGTCTGGATCTAGTGAAATAGCTGTGTTGTATTCGGTTTTACTAATAATGTTGGTGATGTTTTGTCTGCTCCTTTTTACTGATTATATACTGCAGCATCACTATTCCTGCACAGTGAGTGCCAAATTGATCTATTTCTCTGAACACATTAGTCACATTTTCCCCATAATCCAGACTGTGTGAAAACAAACTGCACTCTTTGCACCCAAATATCTGTGTCCTTGTGTGTATGTTCATATTTGTAAGTGAATGAACATGCTTTAGAACCACAAGGCTTAATATAGAAAACTCCTTTAAAAGACTTCTGCTTGGGTCTATCAGTCCATATGGCTGTGAATATTGGCTGGTTTGCTAAACTCAATATACATGTACATGTTCCAACTCATAGGATCGATGCTCAGCCGTGGTCCGCTAATTTACTACGTCACTCTCTGAAGTATTTGTCTGAAGTATGGATGGCCTGTCTGCTGCAATGTGACATAATGTTACTATAGCTGGACATTATACGCCTAAGCCGAATTGCAGCTGGGGAGAAGAGACATCTGGTTACCAGTCTCCCATTTCACAGTGAATGGGATTAGATCCACTGCCTGGAAACGAAATTGTTTTATTCCGTCCAAAAAACTGCAGCCGGGGAGTAGGTTGTAAAAGATGTTTGCCTGTATCCTTCTTAAAAGCTCCACAAGCTTTGAGAAGATTTTTGCTGGCTAATGTTCACTTTAACATTTTAAACCAACTGTTTTGGCTCCATTATTTGCCTCAGTGAGACACCAGAAGCTGCCAGTCCGCTCACCAAAAACATGGCATATACAATTCTCTCCAAAGTCACGATGGTGAGAATTTCTGATACACATACACATATTGATTAGAGGGAAATTTCCCAAATCCTATATACAATAGTTTTTCTTGTTCTTTTTTTTTTTTATTATTGAAGCTCAGCAAAATGTATTTTAATAAAGTGTAAAGGGAGTCACTTCATAGCTTTCACTTCAGGTAAAAAAGAAGACTGACAATGTTTTTCAGGAAAATCCTCAGTCAGCACCACTTTTCTTTACTTAGACAAACAGATCAGACTTGTGAAATGTGTTATTATTATTGTTATTATTATTTCATATGACTAAGTAAAATTGTATAGATTTTTGAAAGGTATATTTTCACAAATGTGTGTGTGTGTGTGTCACTGCACTCTTTATCTCAGTGTGTGTCAGTTCCTATAAGAAAAAGAGATGCAAACGCCTGTTATCACTCACTGTATGGTATAGTTTAAATAGCTGCATAACATATAAGCACTTATCACAATATGATCACGGAACTGAGATGTACAACTGACAGTATTTATCTCCATCCTCTGAGCAGTCACACAACACAAAAAAACTTTATTGTATAGTACAATATCTTTTCTATTATACTTGTCATTAAAATAAAATGGTGAATGAAGGAAGTTGGTTCATGTAACGCCAAGTGGACGTGCAAACATACACTTGATTGTTATTTCTATGTTACATTGTACATCACTTTATTATCATTCCACTGAAAGATTGGGTCAGCAGATTCCCTGCTTCATGTCTGATAGTTATTTTTCATCTCTCAGGTTTGTTGTTGGGATCTCTTGGCTGCTTGAGTGCTCCAAATAGATTCCGCCTCCTGCCAGGTTCCTTCTTTCTTTCCCCATCTCCCTGTGCCCCTCTCTTCCCTTTTTAGCCATCACTCGCTGTCACGGCATTTAACATGTTCTGCAGTAAAACCGTGCCAGTAGACAATTGGACGATGAGTGCCAAATAGAGCATAGCCACTGAGAGCAAAGTTATCGGCTACAAAACAATTAAAAAAACATGACCTGAAAGTTCACCAACTTGCAAAAGTGAAAGGATTTTCAGGATCTGGCAGGATGGTGATGTACAGCGTTTTTTTCTTTGTTTGTTTTTTTTTTTTTTCATTTTGAGAACCAGAAAAGGGGATTAACTGCCAATCACGCTTTTTTTTCAACTTGTCAAACAACTCAAACTGAAGTCTGCTCTATGGTCACATCTGTGCATGTTTGAGTTCTCCTCTTACTTCACTCACTTATTTGCAGAGAGGGAAGTAGGGGAGGTGATGTTATAGAAGGCAAGCTGGAGAAAAGAAGGAGGGAGAGGATCTAAAAGTTAAACTGCTTGCTGACATTTTTACTTCCTGTCTGTGTTCCTCTGTGATGAGCTGCCAGCTGCTGCCAACGAAGACTTCCAGTTCAGCAAACATCTGGATGTCCCAGACCTCCCTTGCCTGCTGAATGTGTGCAAAAAAGGAAGCAGAGAGGGACATGCTGCATAATAACACTGGTCTAAAGGTAAGGGATGAAAATATGGTACAGACGTAAGTGAAGATAGAACAAAAAGGAGCAGAACAGAAAAAGAAAGCACAATACAGCATGCAAAATAATCTGGCATGTGGATTTTTCTGGGTGTTTTAAAGGCAAGCACATCATTAACGTTAAACATAATGTCTTTATTAAGACTACTTGTATTTGATGTTTATATCAGACTTTTATTTTCTGTATTTTGGTTTTATCTACTTAACAGATTTTGGATAAACACCTAAATCAATGAACACAATATTCCATGTGGTCCACATATCAGCATGATGGTAACGTCCATAGTTGATTGGATTTTGTTATCTCTGTAATTGTTTTAATCAGCCAATCCCAATTAGCCTCCAGGGAAAATAAAAAGAAAGAGGCAGAGAAGGGGAGGGGGGGACTTTAGTCTATTACCGATGGAGCACACTTTGGAGCTGCTTTATTCGTTCTGATGAAAGACAGAAATGTGCCAAACAGAAATATAGTTTATCTGAAGTCAGTTTGGGAGTTTGGAACAAGACACTGGATTTATTTATTTATTTGATCTAGCAGGGCCAAGATGTCCGTCAGGTATATGACATCATATGCCATCTTCTATTCCAACAACGGGTCCATGCACACAATTGCTCTTTGATGAGAAATAAGTGGCTTGCCTAGAAAAGGGAATAACAAAGTAGTAGCGAAAATTGACTACTTAAACTTGCAGATGTGAGGATGAGGAGTTTTCTTTTTTCCCCAAGGACTGTCCCACAGGAGACCATAGTTAGAGTCCACTGAGCGACAATTGCAATTGCTGTTGTTGCAAATAGTTACCTGACACATGTCATTTGAGATTAAAAACACTTTCAAGGCCAATTGCAATTTTTGTTGTTGGTTCAATCCCCGGCTCCTCCGGTCCCATGTCAAAGTGTCCTTGAGCAAGACACTGAACCTCATCTTAGTTACTCCTGGTGAGCATTGGCCAGCTGCATAGCAGTGCCCCCATAGGTGTATGAGTGTGAATGGGTGAATAAAAAGCAGTCTAAAGCACTTTGAGTGACAATAGGTAGAAAAGTGCTATAAAAGTGCAGGCCATTACTATTTCAGCTAACTGTTCAGTGGGTTGAATGTCACAAACATCCTATATGCCACGGGGTAAGGGTAGGGAGACAGGTTTGGACAGGAACATCATCATCCCTGGGTTTGGACTGCATTGTAGGCAGGCCTGTTCAGCACCTGGACAAGGTCTTCCTTGAAAGAGTCATCTTCTGAATGGCAGCATATGTTGCTCTAAAACCTCTATGGTCCCTTTCCAGATGTGTAAGATGCCCACACCTTGATGAACCTCTGCCCATTTTTACATTCGAGAGGCTCTGCCTCAAAATTGAAATATCTCAAAAAGACCACTAATACCTTTTAAATTCTGAATTTGCTTGATGTGCCCAGCAGCTTATCACTGTGTTTTGTTAAATACTGTAAATCTCTTTGTGTAATAAACAAATACACAACATACTATGTTACTTTTAGTTGCTTTTCTGACAGCTGCTTGAAAAATTTAACTAGATTTCTTTGTTTAAAGCTTAAATATTGTCTTGGCAGAAATACTGCTCTGTTTGCAGCTATAATCCATCAGTGTAGACTGAGCCATACTTGTTTCATTGTATCTCTTTTTTTATGCTTTCCATGTTTCAAGTTGTTTGTTTTCTAAGAAGCATTAAATCAAATGGAGAGATACAGTTAAAAAGTTATACTCGTTATGTCTTATCATTTTATCCCAAATTACACAACGAAGATAAAGGTGAAAATATGGTATGAGTACATATAAAGTATAATTCAGGAACTCTTTTGAAAATCGCTGTTAATTAATCCTCTATGGCATTAATGTTTATTTCTCAAAAAATGCTGGTTTTGTTGACCCATGACAAAAATGTACAATGTTATCAGTATAAAAGAGCTTTTACATCATTTCTTGTTTATACCTTTATATTTTATAATGAAAAATAAGGTTCTAAAAAACTACCAATTTTGCTACATAAAAATCATCTAGTGTAAACCAACATCTAAACAACCAACATTAAACTTTCAGTGTATGTGTGTCTGCACATGCATGTGTAGAGTAATGTATATTGAGGCATGTTTCAATACCAATTTACTGTACTCATGTTACCACAATGACTGGCCCCTAACTTAGCTGTCCTACAAACCTGATTCTGGGATCCTCTCTTCATCAAAGATTGGCCCTAAGTGTTCAATTGCATTCTTTCCACCTGTGTCCATTTCCTTTGAGTTTCAGCAGATAATATATGGCCATGATTATGTACTGCGGCATATTCCCATAAGGTATTGCCCTGACAAAAGTGGTCAAATTGCACGTTTGTTAAGAGCTGTGGTGGACGCTGGGCATATAGCAGGGTACAACCTGGGTCAGGTCTATCTCAAGGTTGACACAGAGAGACACATAGAGCCACACAACTTTTCAAACTCACCTTCACACTTAGACTCACCAAAAGGAGTACACAGAAGAAAACTGAAAGCACAGGCACAACATATACTCCACTTTGAACTGGTGACATTTAATCTGTGCAGCGTCAGTGCTAATTCCCCTGCCATGTCTTTTACAAATATTTATTGTTATTTCATTTTAAACATAGCTGAAAGGCCTGCTCCACTCCTAGACAAAATTCTCATCTCAGAGCCTCATTTGATTGTACAGAGACATGAAATTTGAAGGGGCAGGTCCAAAAATATAGTTTGCTCGCAAGTTAATAATTTTGTCACAGCTTTTCAGTCTTACAATTCTTGTCTGGCATTTTGCTCACTTGCCAATTTCACTAAAGTGCTTTTCCATGTTTATTGATTTAGTAATGGCTGTATATCACTGTATTTACTTCTATATTCTGTGTGTTGTCATATTTCATATGCAAGTACACTGACACTGATTTGTTTGCATTTTTTGCTATCCTAGTGGTGAAGTTTATTAATTGTACATTAGGTTATTGCTTGCTATTTGTGGGGAGCCGACATCAGCTTTAACACTTTGAGGCTCCTCTGTCCTCAGTCACCTTTTTACTTTGTTTTTTATATTTTTTTTCATGGTCTCGATGGTCGATTTTGTCTTTAATACCTAAAATTAGGGAAATTTGCCAATTATGGACTGGTTATTGTCTCCAGTTTTTTGCTCAGACAAAACACAGACAACATGAATGTCCCAAAGCGATAATTCGTCCATTTGCAAAGCACATATTTTGACTTGGCATAGCAGGAAAAAGCACATATGTTACCAATAACAATGGCTTTGTTTTAGTCAAATGTCCCAGTAATCCTTGATAACGTGACAGTGAGTCAGTATGCACAATACCAGGACCCTGAAGCTGAAAAAGCAAATCATGTCATGATGAATTATAATTTGCACAGCTGTTTTTCCCACTGTCACATGTGAGATATTTGGTGTAAAGAAAAATAAATAATTCAATATGCCAACAAATATATGGCATTGCAATAATTACTACTTCATATGTATGAAACAAGTTGTTAACTCTATAACTGGCTTTAAATTTGGAAGTACAGTAAAGTGTGTGCATATGAAAAGTGCAATTTTAACTTTCAGTTGTATGAAGATGGCTAATTTAGAGCTCAACTATTCTGTGATGTTTTACAGGCAGTTTAGCTGCTGGAAACAAGGCGCCCCTTACTGTATTGAAAAATCCACATTAAATGCGTAAGGGTTCAGTGAATACAGCACTCTAGTGCTGGACTCTGATCACAACAATAATACCAGCTGATGGCTTTATAATGAGATATTGCCCTATTAAAAAATCAAACCTTATTTCCATTCTTTATTGCAGACAGGTCAACCTTGTTCCATCCTCACTTCTGAAAGCTTCTCTGGGACTTTAAAAAAAAAAAAAAAAACAAATCACGACTTTTAAAATGTATAAATCTTTCCCTGTCTTTTGTTGCCTTGTCCCAAAAAAAGAAGAAAAAACACAACTCTCAAGTTTAACATTTGATATGTTTTCTCTGTACTATTTATATTTTAAAGAATGTCTCTACTTTTCTGGAAATTGGATTTGTAAATAAAATAACCATTAGTTTAAGGAAACAACAACAAAGGACCGAAGGGGGACATGACCAAGACCATTAAACGGGTAAGGTTTGCTCTCTCCTTGGACAATTACTCATCAAGTAACACAATGCCTGATGCCAGTGTTTAACTGCTTGTCTACATTTACCATTATCAATCAGGCAAGGGTCCAATTAGAATCGGTCGAACCCTAGTCATTTGTCTGCTCCCATTGTGACACTAGCAGAACATTCTAGTATCGGAGGTATTACCTCCTCCAATGGCCTCATGCCAATTACTTCAAAGTAGAAAGGACTATTTGCCCAATGCAGTGCAGACAATGCTTGACAACCATCTTTCTCTGTCTGATACAACTATTTCTGTTGAATATTTTAAAACTTCTCCCCTTTAACTGTCAAACTTTGTTTTTTCTCAATCTTAAACAACCCACTACTTGAATAACATGACTGCAGAGCTTCTTCATAACTAGAAATCTCACATGATCTTTAGGGAACATTTAGAGACATTTAGAGAGTTATCAAGGGTATCAAGGGTGTTTGAAAGGATTTGGAGTACAGGCAGGAAGGTGCTTGCAAAGACAAATGCTCTTATTTGTCTGTTGTTCTCAGATTCAGGTCTATATTGTAGCTGCAGGTCATCCACTCTGCTTTATGAATTCAGAGGAAAACAGACTTTTCCTCATCTTTCACTCCTCCATGTGTCAGCACCCAGAAACTGGGATGCATTCAATTATGCAGCCCTCATAGCCTTCCTCTTTGCAAACTGAGAAGCGGATCAATGAGGACAGCAAGATCACAAGAGCGGGGTAGGGGGTGTCGGTCTGCTCGGATACGGATCAACTTTAACTTGGCATGTACCAAATAAATGCCAGAGGAGGTATTGGGATGGAGCAACCCTGAAATAAATCAATCTTAGCCCAGCATGCATACTGCAATCAGGAGTGGGTGTGCAAGGTAGGGGACAAGGTGGTGAAAGAGAAATCGATCAACTTAGGTGATCTGAGAGCAATTTTGCTCTCTGCTTTTTGCTTTCACTAGACACGAATGAGCACTTACATGCTCGAAGACAGAGTAGCAGGTAAACTCAGGTGTGTGTCAAAACTCAGTGTGTAGGTTATGATCAGAGTTACCAGTGTGTGTGTGTGTGTGTGTGTGTGTGAGTGTGTGTGTGTGTGTGTGTGTGCAGCATCCACATATGAGTCTAGGTTGAATAGTGTTTGTGTGCGTGCGTGCGTGTATGTGTGTGTGTGTTTGGGGTGGGGGGTGGCGGGGGGAAGGGGGGGGGGGGTTAGGACCCAAATCTCCAGATAAGAAAGGAGAAGAAAGCCATTAGAGGAGCCTTGGTCTGAGGCTGTGGCTAATGCAAGGCTACTCAGCCAGTCAAGCAAAGCCAGATTATCATGCTACAGACAAAGGCAACAAGCACATGTTCACACACATACACACACACAAAACTTCCCCAGGCAGTCCACCCAGCCTCTGTCAACAAACATATAAAATGCATGAAGGGATGTCTTAAATCTGGTGCACACTGAAATACATGACTTTGCAACTGGGCACAGTAAGTTAGATCTGGGTTATTTTAGTAGATCTGTGTTTTTATAACCATTAAAAGTTTGTGATTAAACATATGGTTGTTAACATCACACTATGATATAGATATAACTAGTTCATTTAAACATTGCTCTTAGAATGTTCAAACCACCCTAAAGATACAAACTATAAGGGTTTTTTGTTTCTTGTTTTTTTTTTTTGTTTTTTTTACTAGAATAAAAAATATTCTTCCGAATTTATGTGGGAGATACTGTCAAAGCCACCTGTGATCCAGTCTCATTAGGGTGTTTGCTTCGCTACAGCCTTAGCAGCTAACAGTCAGAGTACACCTGAACCGGTCCCCAGTTTACCACAGAGCAGAAACATGAAGATAACCTCCAATTTGCATACCCATGCACAAAAATAATAATAAAATGATATCCCATAACCCATGCTTTGTTTGGGTTTGCTGTTAACATACATATTGGTCTTCACTGGCAAAGCAGTTGCATATTTGCTGCCCTCAGCAGGAGGTACACATCTAATTTGAATGGAAAACTAGAAAATCTGAGATCCTTATTATGAAAATGCACTTGCCCCTGCCTTACATATTTATCGAGCTGTAAAGTGTTTCCAGAATCGTAATTATAAACCTGCAATGGATTGTTAAATCACCCTATAAAGTTTTAGGGCTAATAATTAAGATTATTATTGGGCTTGTGTTTCTGGTCAAGGTCGTCACCTTGTCGTCACCTGAGGAAACTTTGTCTGGCTCTAATGTGGCTCTATGTTCACCAGCTAGTTGCCACCCTGCCTGCTGTGGCTGTAAATAATGCTGATGAGAAGTGTAAAGGTGTGACCCGTAAAATCAAAACTTACCTGCTGTGGTGGTTTGTTGCTACAGTAGGTGACATTGGGCCTTAGTGTTAAATTAATTATCATGACTTTTCTTTCCCATAGTTTTTATTTTTAAGAGTTTCTTGAAGAAACTGGGATGAGACTTGTACTTTTATGTCATCAACAACATTACAGTCAATACTATTTTACATAAATTGTTGTCTTAAATGAGTACCTGTAGAACCAATTTGTACTTTTACTCAAGTGTTGTGTTGGTGTATTTTACCTTTATAACCTTTGATTCTTTGTGTGATCACTATTACAACGAGTCACATTCACACGGCCTGCAAGTTATCTGGTCTGGAGTTCATAAAAAAATAATCATCACATCGGCTTTAAGGATTCTAAGTAAGGTTTTGTTACATAATAAGTTGTGTCTTATTATTACATTATTACATAATTTCAGGTCATCTGTGTCTTCCTCAATGTTATGTCCCCTAACAGAGTTGTGGGAGGTTTCTGTGCAGTATCTCCCAGAGAGCTCCAAACTTAACCAAAAAAAGGTTTGGCAAAGACTCCAAGGCTACGAATGATTTAGGAAATTTCTCAGAGCCACTCGGAGTAAGAAAGGGACAAACACTTTTATCTCGGTAATGAGGTGTGTTTGACCCTGTTACTAGGCATGATCTAGTGTCAATGAGTGTGGTTAAAAACAATTTTAACACCATGACTAAGGTTCCTGTAGCAATAAGTTGCCTAGGTCAGTCTTCCTATTTACCCTCTTCTAAAAGCTGCTGCAGGGACAAAATAAAAAAATAAAAACAAAACTTAAAATTAAGATTAGATCTTCGTAAAGTTATTCACAAAGCATCTTAGCCCTTGTCGGAGGTTCTAAAAAACAGGAAGAAATGTGAGAAATACTTTCTGCAGCTATGTAATGTATGGGATCACAATAGGTGTAATAAAGCATATTCTAATTATTATTAGGATCTTATGTTTTGAATATCCCTGCATAACATAATGTATGTCGTACTTTTAAAGAAGTCTAATGTTTTATAAAACAGACCTATTTGTACAATATGCTGATGTATTTATTTGCCTATGTTTGGCTTATTTATCCTGCTGGTATATTTGGTACTTAATTTATTTAATATTAATCAACTAATGTAACTGCTAGGTAAGTATCAGCACTGGTTGGAACGTATCGGATGTGCGCCCCATCAGTTACAACTACAACACCAGGGAAGCTGTTATGCAAGGTGCAAACATCCAGTGGAAATAAATGAAGTGTGTCACAGTATGACTGTGAACGTGCTGTAATAATTTATGTGATCACTCAGCTGATGGAAAGTTGTGACAGAAACGGGTCATCACTGCTGCACTGTGGCATTTTTCCACTTTAAGCATTTTAATGTTGTTATCACTTATATTTGTGGTAATATGACATTACTGCGTTGGGTGAGAGATGTGACCACATCTTTAATGAGATCGGCCACAAACAGCATCTCTGCAAGATCTAACGTGCAGCGTTTCATCAACTAACTGTCGTTCAGAATTTGGAGAATTTTTCTCCTACCTCTCCGTCTTTCTCACATTTCTTCCTCTTTTTAAGAAACTCCGACAAGGGCTAAGATGCTTTGTGAATAACTTTACTAAGATCTAATCTTAACTTTAAGTTTTATTTTTTATTTTTTATTTTGTCACTGCAGCAGCTTTTTGCACTTGCAAGCTTTGGGCATTTGACCCCTAGAATCTGTTAGAGACACTCTCTAAGCTTAGGAATCAGCCCTTGAGTGGTCCTCCCTTGGTGTTTCCAACTAAATATTTAAGTTTTTATTAACTGTCCCTCCCTTTTTGTGTGATCTGATACAAAAGATGTCGACTTGGTAATGATGTGTAAACACCATCAAATGAAAGCTGAAATTGTCAACTTTCATTTCATATTCATCTTTTTATCTTAGATCAATAAAGTACAGCAAAAGAAGATTAATGGGCTTTGCAATTTCAATACTTTTAGATGGGACTGTACATGGATAATATCTTTCTGCATATGAAATGAATATGATGATAATAGTTTCAGCTTTATCTCTCCCACTTTTTCCCTTACATATAGCCTTGCATGTCCCATACATTAAGGCCTGCCTCCTGCTGACAGGTTGATCTGTGCTGACATTTATTGATGTGGCCTAAAGCCCATCTTTAAGCTGCTCTCTGTGAGATAGTGTTCCCTGGGATGAAGAGGTTGAGGGTGGAGTGGTGGTTGTGAAAGATAAGCCAACGTTGAACACAAGTGCTTGGTTTATGATGAAGTGGTCCAGGCAATTACATTAGGCGCACAATAAGAGCCCTCGTCTCTCCCCTCTCTTTGACTCTCTGTCAACCCGATCACACTCACAGTGCCTCACGCAAGGAGGTACTTCTAAAACCTTATCAGACCAGCAGTCAAGGACAGGAACTTCTGTGCAATCCACCTTTATAATGCCTTGCATGGTCTGACCAATGAGGGAGGACGATTTATGATGTGTCACCAGTAGGCCTCAGCACCTGCACACAACATCGCTTTGTTAAAAGTATCAGTTCACTCTTTATTGGAGGTTGTGATTTAGGAGAAGTAATTGACTGGAAATAGACCATTGCAGGTGAGATGCTTTATGATGCAAGTGTCAGCTAACTGCAAAGGATTTTAACTTGAGGGTAGGTGGAATAGAAGAAACTGTTTAAAGAGACATTGAAGCACAAAAAATCTGAAACAAGTAATTAAACTGTGTACTGAAAATTACGATCTCTCTTTTTTTTGCAAACAAGATGAATTGCAGTGAAAAAAAATGAAATTATGTCAACCCTCTGGCATTTTTACCCGCAAGAGAGAGAGAGAGAATAAAAACAGATTTCAAGCTTGAATACTACTTTTAATTACATCTTAAGATTGAGATATGCAATATGATCACTCAAGAATGTAATTTAATCCCCCTGCAGGAGAATCTCTGACATGTTTTTTTTTTCTTCCTTCGTTTTTGCAGTGAGATTAAACAACGACTTAAACTCTTTAAATCCTTTATTATAACCTGAATGCTTGTAATTCCTTTTTTGTGGAAGCACTTATAGTAAAAATTTATGGTAATGAGGACAAAATAATATAATAGTATTCTAAAAAGAAATAAATCATGCAGCTTTTTTTTTTTTTTTTTTTTTTGGCCGCATTAGTCAGCCAGATGTCAACAGTATCAACTTCTTCTTTGTCTTTTTTTTTTCGCTTTCACATCTGGGTTAAAAACTTCTCTCGGCAGCTCATTAAACAGTAACCAATAAGGATATAATTAGTTATAGAAAACTAATTCTCATTATGGGTCCCAGCAGTGGCATAGCAAGGAAGAAGACAGCCACAAATGCAAACTTACGGCAGGCCAGATGGACAGTGTTGCCTAATGTTGTCATGTCATGGCTTCCATATGCTCTTCTGTGCATAATTTGTGTTGGTTTATCTGTTTCATGTTGGAGAGACTCCTGGGATTGTGTGAGCAGGCTTGAGGAGAGAGAACAAGTTGCAGAGGAGTGTTGCTGCCCACAGGGAAACAGGATTTGACATATGTAGAAGCACATAGCTCCTTTGGTGGGGTGGAGGGAGAGGAGTGGAGCACAGAGACTCCTCTGAGCTGTGGGGAGAAGGGTGTGATCATTCTGTCATAGAGTATTACTATCATAATGGAAACACAAATACACACACAGTGGAGCAAACACAACGACAAAAGTGTATAAACACACAGAAGTTGAAATGCTGATGGGAGATACGCTGTGGCAGCCATCGTGCATGCAAACACACACCTCCACGTACACCTGTACACAAGTGACGGCAGCCCCCTCAGGTGGAGTCCTGTGGGGACTGCCATTTTCTGCACCAGCACCTGTCACCTGGATCATGCACAAGGAACTAGATGAGCACGTCTACCTCGGCTCTCCTCCACACTGTTCTCTCCCCCCTACTCTTTTTTTACTCTCTTTTCATTCCCAAGTGTGTCGAGCCAGCCAGCTATGATAATTCAGCACCTACAGACGTGCTCACTTTGCTTGCGGAGAAAGAAAGTGCTACAGTTTCCCAGCTAAGCTTCCAGAAGCTTGGCCCTGGCTGTGAAAGTGACAAAAGGAAATACCTCAATTTAGCCCTTTTTTAAGATTTTATGAAAAGAAATGAAGAGATTGACAATACAGACATGTACAGAAGTAGCAGAATAGAATGAGGAATAGCCTGGACAGTGAACAAAATGAGCAGTGTTAGGTTCAGGTGCTTGAAAAACTGAATCTACTAGTGATTTTACTTGACACAAATAACTTGAACCTACAATATTAGATATTTGACCATTATGCAGGAGGTGGAACCAGCTATAGAAATACCATCTGACATCACCTTGTCAAGCAGGTCTGGCAGATGTAACTAAACTCCCTGAGACACTAGCAAGCAACTCCCAGACTTTACATTGTGTTGTTAGCTGATATATAAATCCAGCCACAGAAAATATGTGCCTAGATATGAGCAGAATATAGCAATTACAGTATATCCCACAGGCAGTTCACTCTCAGGACACTATAAGATTACTCTGTTTTAGCAATATCACTAACTGCAATGCTCATTTTTTACAGGGAATATAATCACTGCCCAGATTCTGATTCTTTTCTTTGTCTTTTCTGATGCAATGGAAACAGAGATGCAAGGACGTAAATGTTTTCTATGCATATTCAGTAGTATAAGCTAAAGAGAAGAAAAAATATATTTTCTTATTATTAAAAAAAAATTACACATTCACATGAGATCCACGGACTCCAATCCCAATATGATACTACCATCGAAGGACTTAAGAATCAATTTGTGTGTATTATTTTGAATATTTATTGACATGACGATGAAAAATCACTCTCCCCACCACCGTCCGCTTGTATGCTTTTTCATTTCGCAATGTTTTCTGTTATTACAGATAATTACAGACATGTTTGACCCATTACTGCTGAATGATGAATATTCAGTAGCACTGAAGTAGCACTCTGACCTTTTATTATTGTAGAAATGTGCAAAAACAAATAACAATACTGTAAGGGTTAAGAGATAAAATAACAACATGAAATAAATAATTTTTAAAAATTGAAAAAAGTTTAGCAGTTCAAAGTCTTTGCTTGCTTTAAAGTTTGTGGAGATTGTTCTTCATGTGCCATATGAAAAACACACATGTGACAATAGTCCAAAAATGCAAAAAAAAAATACAGGTACTTAAACTAACAGCCCAATGCAATTTCCAATTAGCTCAAAGCAGGACCAGAATGCCCCGCAGAGAGTCATCCAAGTGGCCCAGCACACCACGAAGCTTCCGTTTCATCTTCTGCTGGGATGATGTTCTTTAGTCTGTCTAAAAGTGTTTGTATGAGATGTCCCTTTTCTGGCTTTCTACTGTGATTGTTGAGTTTACAAGTAAGTTTGTTTCCACAGCTGATGTCCATGTTTGATCAATTGGTTCATAAGTTTGGTTTCATGAATGCAGCACAGTAAAATGGCAAGTAGTGACATCATGTTAGACTTCTGTGTCTATTGCAAAAAAACAAAACAAAATTCAAAAGTCACATATTCTGAGACTAATATGTTTTGCGTTTTGGACAAACGTAGCTATTGTACATTTTGACTGTGAAAAACTGTTTCTGAGACTGAATTTGCAAGTGTAAAATGTGTGTGTTTGGGTGTGTGTGGGTGTGTGTGTGTGGGTGTGTGTGTGTGGTCAGAGCTGACAATTTGACATTAGCTGTGTGGAGAATGGGATTAAGAAAACATATTAGTTTTGTGCATGTGTGTTTGTGTGACAAGAAGCCAGAAAGTGCTTTTAGAAGCACAGATGGGTGCATTAGCGCACAGTGGGAGCTTATGTTTTCTTTTTCTTTTTTCCGCAGCCATAAATCTTAGTAGGGGGTTCAGATATAATTATTTCAGATTCAGTTTTATTTGTAGTGTTGAGGGGGAAGAGGCTGTGTGTTGTATTTCTTGGAGGAAATAGCTACTGACAGATTTGCAACATGTTTTCTTTTAAAAATAATTGAAAGAGGCAAAGAGAAGAGTGACTGCAGTTGGAGGTTCTGTTGTCCATTTTTAAATGTCACAAGTGGCAGAAAGAAATCTTTCACACTACTGTGACAACACTGGGTGGTAGCTCTCTGCTCTCTGTATCCATTCTCTCTCTCTCTCTCTCTCTCTCTTTCTCTCTCTTTGTGATTTTTCAAATATCAGTTATATGTCTATGGGTACATCCCAAAGCTGTAATTTCTAAATTTCCATCTCATGATCGAGTATTGATTGATTGCCTCAGTGGACTTTCTTTTACTCTCCTAGTATTTCTATGCAGCCTGTTTCTCTTCTTATGCATCATCTCTCATGATGCAGTGCCTCCCATTCACCATTATCTTTTCCTCCGCACAAACACCCTCCCCTGCTGCTTCTCTTTCCTCTTTCTGTTTCGCCTTCTGGTCAGCTCCTCCTTCTCTCCTCTCTGCATCCTCCTTCCACATCTGTCTTCTTTTTTTCTCTTTGCCTCAACATCAATTCAGCAAAATATATTGGCATGAATGTCATAAAAATGTTTCCTAATTATTTGCCAAAATGCCAACACATCCAAGAAGAATTCTCTGAAAAGATACATTGTAGAGAGAGGGAAAGAAAACACATTAACAAATAATTCTCTTACTCTTTATCTCTCTGTCTTTATCTGCCTGCAGTTGCTTTTTGTGGCAAATGATGGCTGGGGTTCAAACTGTGATGGAGTGCCAAGATGAAGGCTCCATCGTTATATTATTATTCATGATTTAGATGCATAAAACAAGTCCTTCATGAAGTAAACAGGACATGGCTTTGGTAAAGTGAAGCCATGGCCCCTCTATAAATCGTCTTTGCAAAAGGACACTTTGATATTCTGAGCTTTATTAGGATGCCCTTTCTTTTGGCATTGTAAGAACGAGTAAACTGCCTTTTGGAATTAGATTTAAAGCCTCTGGATAATGGAGAAAGTTATGGAGAGATGGGAGATGTTAGAGGATAGATAAAATGGGGCTTATAGTAAAAGATGGCAATAAATCATCATGTAAATATTTATTAGAAAATGTCCTGCTTGTCAAAAACTCAGCAGATAGGATGAGACGTAATGGCTGTGACTACATGTTAATTAGGAAACATCAACGAATAAGTGAATAAAATAGCATTAAAAACCGGTTCACAGAACTTTACTTGTTTTCATCCCTCCAGGCTCCTGCATAGTCAGAGAGTAGCAGTAAGAGGAGAGCAAATGGAAAATGAAAAAGAAACAACTCATGGTTATTTTTTGAAGGCAACAAAGCTAAGGAGATGATTGAATGAGGACTACTGTATCATAAAAGGGACAAAGGGATGTAGAAATAAAATGCAACAACTTCGCTCATTGAAAAACGCCCTGACACTACCAGCCAGAAGTATTGAGCTGCTCATTAGTCGAACTGTATCCAGTGGCTACAACTGATTTTCTTCCCTATTGAAATGTATTCTGAAAAAGACACTGGTTAGAATGGGTGAATGATTATTACAAATGATGGTTAGCGGCTACGCCTAATGGCACAGACAATAAATCAGTTCTCCTTTAGTGAATTTTCCTTGACCAATAACAATAAAATAATGACTTTGCAAGTGAGGTGCTAACGAGATGCTAAAAAATAGAAGGGCATTTTTCATTTAGTTCAAGTGACCATGGCCTCAAGGTGTATTCTGCAGTGCGTTTGAGCATTTAGAGAACAAGGATGCCAAAACAAAAGGGGATATTGACAATGTGTCTACAAAGAGTTTCAGATACACTGTGAGATCTCTGCTCAATCCACTCATCTCCGGGTATCGATACCAAAATGTCTTCAGGGATTTCCACTTAACTCAAGTCTGCTTTTGAGCTTTATATACTAGAAAGGACGATACTGTATGCTAAAAATGTTGTTCCACATAAATATGTGCATGCACACATTTTGTTGTTAGTAAGAAAAGTGTAAAGAAAAGTAAAAAGTATAAATAAATAAGTATTCAGAGTGGCAAACTAAAAGGGGAGCTGGTGGCTCAATGGGCAGAGCATTGGGTTGGGATAAAGAATAGATTAAAAAATAACAATTTTCTTAGTCAGTCAAGTGAATGTGATAATCATATATCACTTAAATTGTGCTGCAAAAATTCCTTTTGATGATACATAGCAAATATACTGTATCAAATAGTGCTGCAGACAATTGAAATGAGACTAAATATGCTGAGTAAGTGAAAAAGCTAAAGTAAAGTTTTTTTGCTTTTATAGTTCTGTGGACATGATTAATGACTCATTAAAATTAAGAATCTTTTATATATTGGTAGGGCACTGGACAATTCTGAAGGATGAAAGGTGTGATTTACAATCCTCTGCAAGTCATTTTAATGCACCTCCGTGTGCTTCAGGGAACAACAGAACTGTACATGACATGTGACACCAAAAAACACACACAATTACACAAAAGGACACTGTGTTGTCTACATCCAACTTTATCCAATACAGTAAAGGACTTGGTTGATAACTCACCTGCAGTATATATTGTGTAAGTTAGCTAAGTGAGTTAGTGTAATATTACTTTTAATGTGGATACTGCTGTTGCTATTGTTGTTGGCATGTTTAACTTAACTTCAATCTAACAACATAGCTCTTGGAGACCAAATATACTTGTATGATATATTGAGCATATTAGACAAAGCCTATCCCATGGCTGCAAACTCTCACTTGTTACATTAAAAAAGGGTATGGCCTTTGACAGCAGTTACTAAAAACAACGGGATAGGTTACACTCAAAAGTGTACTATTAGAAGAGGAAAACCAGGGAAATGTTTGGGGTCCAGTAATGCAATTTCTTAAAAGGGTCCTCCAGTGGCCACTCCCATAGGCACATGTTTTACTATAAACCCCCTTGAACCTTCTATAATAGCACTATTCAGTTAATAGCCACCGCCCTCAAAAAGCCTTAAGTGGTACCCTTCAAGCTTTAAAGGGGACTGGATGGGTTTCTCTGCCCAGGGCCCACCTGATGTCTATCATCACAACTGGTTACACTGACGTGTCAATAACACAATTATCTTATATTTATGGAGTTATGACTGATTAAGCTACAATTTAAACACAGTTTATTCACTATACCTAACTAAGCTGCTGAAAACAGCTACTCATACTGTATGTCCTGTTCTGTAAGATCCACATTTCTCATTAGCATATCTTCAGCGGTTTGTTTAACACTGACAATATGCTAACCTGTTACTCAGTCAAGAGATATACTACCTGTCTCTCTAAATCTGATGTATTAACATGTTTTCACTAACAGCCACAGAAAACATCAATAGAAGCATACAGAATTGCTAGTAATAAACTATATGTGTTTGTGTTTAGCACTTGTATGAACTATATCTGATATAGAGCGGCAGAGCTGTGGTGTTGTAGGAGCTTGGAGAGTGATAAATTAGCACACAGAAAGGGAGAAGTGAGAGGCAGACTTCAGCTAAAGGTGTGAGGCAAGGAGATCAGGACAGAAAGGATTAAACAACGAGTGTCACATGGCTGTTTGACTCTGTGTCTGTGTGTGTGTGTGTGTGTTGGGGGGACAGACATAGAGAGGAGGTATCTTGGGAGCTTTCTGCTGTCTTACAATGCAGGGGTAAGGATGAAAGAATAAAAGTAGATTTACAACACATGAACATGAACTTTCTTTTTTACACTGCACATAGCAGTGTGTATGTGACTGTGTGCGTGTGTGTGTGTGTGTGTGTGTGTGTGGTAACAGGTTGAAAAAAAAATACCAGAGAGCCTATGAGGGGAAAAAAAAGAAAGACTCTAAAATAAGCATGCAGAGTTCTGCTGTGCATGCCTACGTAAGTGACCGTGTAACTCCAGGGCCTTTCATGAGTCTGAGAATATTCTGGTGACTGTTCTCAGCATTAATCAGAGCTTCCTGTGGCTAATGCCATGCATCACCTTCTGTAATCAAGGAAAGGGGGAGAAAGGGGAAGACGGACAGAATAGATTGAAGTGGGCTTTTTACTGTAATACACAAGAATAAAAATGATGTGGTTTAGGCTGTGTAATTTCCCTGACTTCCATTTGGGCAGGAAGTTTAACTTAGACTGCAGGACTGAAACCAGGAGGAGAACAGTAGAAGTAATGCCAGTAACCTCGACTGTTCATATGAATTTGAAGTAAAAAAAAAAAGCAGAGATCATCCTTGCATCCAATTTTGCTTCCTTGGAAACTGGATTTGCCCCTTCGTCACACAACCTGTTATTATCTATGTTTAATGAAGGACAGACAGTTGCTAAGTAATCTAAGTGTGTGTATGTGTCTGTGTGTGTCTATAATATCAGGTCCTTTATGATTCCCATAGATTGGATGATCTTTAACCTTCGCACAGGCACAGAAAGGGGTATAAAATCTGTCTGCCTGTCCAGGAGAATCTCAAGAGACCACTAGAGCATGTAAATGAGGGTCATGTAACTGTCAGAGGTTGCTGAGTTAACACGAGCACCATCAAATAAGGCTGCACTGTACTTACTGTGGGTAGTAGTATTACTAGATAAGTTACAATATTTCATATTTTGTTATTTTTAAATAAATATTAAAAAAGAAAAAAGTGTGGAACTATGTCAGCTTTTCCGTCCAGCTTCTCTCGCCTCTTTTTAGTACTTTTCCCCAAGTCATTCTCCTAAGTTGAATATCACTTACAAATACGAATGTTGCTCAAAGAAGAGAAATTTTACCATTTGTTGGCAATGATTGTCTGCAATGGATTTGCTGAATATCTATGGCACTTTTATTCAAAATTAGAAACAGCGCACATGTTTACAATTTTGCAGAAACATGTCAGCCAGTCCAATGACTTATTCTGGACTGAAAGTGAGCTGCATTGCCCTAAAATAAAAATACAATAAATCTGTTTCATGCTACACATGTGGTGTTTGCACGAATATCAATGAAGGTTAAAAAATAGATCAGTTACATTTCTTAAGGAATGTGTTAATGCAAGTTTCTAGTTTACATAAAAAATGATCCTACGACTTCCATGACTGATACATATTTTAAGTCTGATTCAAACCAGCACTGGTATTTAATTACTAATAGAAACTGAAGAAGGTGAAGGTGTCTCAACACTTTCCAAAGCAACTGTATTATGGTGGTGCATGCACTGTTTGGTGTCATTTGTTTCTATAGCTGTGCCACTGAAGCTTAGTTGGTGGAGCGGTCATTCAAAACACAAGGTCAGTGTGTCAACTCCTGGTTCCTCCAAATGTGTCCTTGTTCAAGACACTGAACCCTGCTGGATAAAGCAAGTACTTGCATGGCTGCTGCCCTCTTCAGTGCGCAGCACTGGGCCATAACTGTAGAAAAATCATTTTCCCCAAACAAACAGTGTAAAAAGATACAAATAAAATGTCAGTAATAATATTACAGTTACTCCCTGCCCCCCCAAAAAAATCACTTGTTACATTTTAACAATGTCAATTTTATTGTCACAATGGCAAAGATTAATTTAAAATCTAATGTATCATTCATAGTCGTCGCGCTTGCACATGTCACTATTAGCAGTACCATAGTAAGCTGGCATGGAAAATGAAAGTGTCCATACATTCATTGGCTGAAAATATTCCCATTACTTTAATTTAAAAAATCTATCAAATCATTTATTTGAGTCCTTTTCACACATGCATTTGAATCCTGACATTCTCCTGACTTTGTCTGGAGGGGATCTATGTAACAAAGCAAATGTCCGAGTGAGATGCTTCCAACATTATCTGGATTTATCTTTTGAGTGCAATGTTGGTAGTTTTTGCGTGTAGCTTGCTGCTCTGCCCTGAATTGTCAGGAGGATTTAAAGCGAACAAAAGGGCGTGTTGGTGATGTTGTGGTTGAGTGATGTTCATATGTAAAACAGTATGAAGCTCATAGAGATACACACAACAAAGATGAAGCCACTGCGCTCGTGGAGGATGGCTGTAGCCCTTCAGTAGCTAAACATCTAAAAATTAATTTGAACTTTAAAAGCAGCTACAAAAAGCAACAAAGTACTAACAAATCCTGTGGCTGCATATGTGATGGACATTTCCACTATTGACTCTTTCAGACCATAACCCTTCAGAAATGTAATATAACGAGTAATGCAACATGTTACCTTTTACTGGGAGTAATAAATAAAAAAAATATATTATTTTAAACAGAATACTGACAATTAAATTGTTTGTGTAACAAGCCGAACACAGTCAGTGAATAATCTTTATCTTATGGCCAGCTGCTGTAATCATTTATAAAATAGTTGTGTTGTTAGTTTCTCCACCGATAAATAATATTAGAAAGGTGCCATAAGGTACTAGGCAAAATGCTCCAGGGCAAAATGCCTGTGGTAGTGTGTTTTAGTAACAGCAGGGGAGCATTGTAGAGGGGTCACAATCACAATACACATGGTCCAACTGTTCCTGTTCCGGACTATGTCCAGGTGTGTGTGTGTCCTTTCCAAGAGGTGAGAGTTCCTGCAAAACACCTGGAAATGCAGTGACAGGGTTAGACTGAAGGAGAGAAAGGGTCATGTGCCAAGCAGAGCATACGTGTGTGGGTGAACATGTTTCAGTGTGACGACTCCAACAGTACAAGGATGAGCGAGTTGAGGTGATCCATACCAGGTGTCATGTCATCTGTGATAAAGGGAGGATGAAAGATTGTGGAGCACTGTCTCCTTCTACCCTGGGGAAAGCTGGTGTATTAATATCCACACAGCAGCAGCCGTTTCAACATAGCATGGATTCAAGACTCCTGAGTCTCACATAATATTTTACTGTACACGTGTGGAGGTTTTTATGCTATATGCTACCAAACAGCCTGCACATACACAGCCCACTGACAGGAAATGCATTTTATACAACTCTAGGGCATACAATATAGATGCGGAGATGGAGTGGCTCTTCATCCCTCTCATTTTTTTTTCATGCCCTACAGATCTCTACATTTCTCCTCGTGTAGTCTGGCTTGCTCCCTGGTGTAGATGGAAATTCTGCAAACAGATTTTTCATAGGAAAGGGGTTTGCTCAGTTTTTATTCACATGCTGAATTTTACACTTCATTTATGTTGTAAATGAAATAATTTGTCAAACACTTTTCTTTAGTAGGAGAGATTCAAATGCCATCATTATGGGTTCCCTCAGACATCAATATAGTGTCATTTATGTTGTGATGAAGTAGGTAATATTTGGACTTTTTATGTAATGGTTGAGGCTATTTTCAGTGGGAACATTTGTTGATCCCTTAAGTAACAATCAGCATCACTACACCTGCTAGAGGAATAAATAAATAAATAACAAGCTTTCAGACAGGAATAACAAGTACTGGTGTATGTGTGTTTGCCTGTGGCCCAGGTGCATCTGATGAGAGGGGCTCTGATTGGTTCACTGCTCCCGCAACAGGAGTATCTCAAAAAGTGAAACAGCAGCGTTCTTATGAAGACAGATGCAGGGCAAAATGCAGCCATTGCTATCCCAGATGAATGGAGTCAAATGATCCATATTAATCGAAGTAGTTTCTAGTGAAAGCCTGTTTCTTTGTCACACTTTCTATTCTTGCACCCATTTAGTTATTTTTGTCCTTTCGGCATATCCTGCGAGTCCAGGGTCGCCACAGTGAATCATTTGTCAGCATGTTGGTTTGGCACAGTTTTTATTCCTGACGCAACCCTGCCCGACTTCTACCAGCCTTGGGCTGTTGGGGTTCGGTGTCTTGCCCAGGGACACTTCGACATGTGGTCGGGTAGAGCGTGGCGTGAACCTCCAACCCTAGGTCGGTAGGTGGCCACTCTACCCTCTGAGCCACTGCCGTCCTACTTTCTATTATTACACAACACATCCAATTTTTAAAAATGCCAGTACCTGTTGTATCACTAGTTTTACCAAAGACTAACCTGATAATTAGTTAGCTAGTGTTAAATCTGCGAGTAGAAAACAGTCTTAGAGTTACCCTTAAGAAAAACAAAAGAGACAAAAACAGGGATCATTGCATGGATGCAAATCGTAGTAGGAGCATCTTCACACAATTCCATAAAGTATTAATGTTTTACAAATTTGACATTGGCTCTGTAACCCTCATATTACAGTGTAGTATAATAGATAAACGTAACATACAGCTGTTGTTTCATTTTAACAATCTGTATCATAAGCAGCACTGACACAAACTGATACTGAACTGAACACTAACTGCTTTGGATGGGGAGGGGGGGGAGTGCGGGAGGGGACCAGTGTTTCCCTAAAGTTACCTGCAACTTCCAAAACAATTGTTAACTAATTATGACAATGACCTTACAGAAACTATTTCCCAGCTTTGTTGCTGGTAGATTGAAATTACTCAACCATACTCTGCATTTCTCAATTACTTACAGCCTCTCTGTTTCCGTGTAGGAAAGACAGTATAATTCTTACTACATCTAAATG
This sequence comes from Channa argus, assembly GCF_033026475.1. Taxonomy (NCBI): domain Eukaryota; kingdom Metazoa; phylum Chordata; class Actinopteri; order Anabantiformes; family Channidae; genus Channa; species Channa argus. The sequence goes on from NC_090197.1 coordinate 19,235,520, forward strand.
CACAGCACTTCGGCATGTGGAGAAATCCAAACGCTGACAAGCCTCGGACGTTGCTATGGCTGGACACTTGCTCCTAGTTCTCGGCATTGTGGAACGTGAGACCTATTCTACTGGCCAAAAATAAAATCTATAAATATATAAATAACTCATGTGATTTTCATTGGGGTGGTCTGAGTTACACGGATGAGCACATGCACTGTGGGGCGGGATTCCTCCTGTGGTCGACCACTGAACCAATTCTGGGCTGTGTGTGTGGAAACGTTCAGGCCTGTAATGAGTCAGATCAATCACCTCACACAGTCTGCAGACCGGGGCTCAGCTGAAATTAGCCATGCTGAAAGGCTCAAAGGGAAAGGAGTTTAGTCCACCAAGAGACAGGAGTTAACCCACCAACCACTACATGCCTACCGACACTACAAGAGATTACCCAGGATGAGAGCTTGACATTATGTTGCTTCCTCTGAGCATTCCTCCTGCTGCTCTTTCCTTTCTCTCTGTGTTTCTTCTGTCTGTGCCCACCACTATCAAAAAAACTACAAATCTCATACTGCACCTATTGCCTTTTCTCCCTCCAAACTCCATTTTTTTCTACCCTCCTTCCTATGCTTTCTTCATGATGTATTTTTGTCTTCTTGCTGAGTTATGTCTGCACGTTATGTCTTGTGACCTTTTTGTGTTTTGCTAGAGTCTTCCAACAACAGCATGACAAATAGCTGATAGGAAAGCAGATATTCTCTTGCTCAGAGGTGTGAACCAGGTTAAAATTACTTTCATGTGAAATTACTTCTGCCATCTATCCAAATTCTTCATTTGCAAGTACAAATAAGCCTGTATATGTGCAGGCTGCATATTCACGATGCCTCATTAGGTTATGCCGTAAAGAAAAGGGGTTGTATGGAAAACAAATGGAAATATATATATGTGTGTGTGTGTGTGTGTGTGTGTGTGTCATTTTTGCCTGCTGAATCTCATAGGTTATTCACTCCAAAATATTGAATGCTCTACTTAACGTTATGCCAACAGGTGTGTTAGCCTTTAATTTACTGGTAATTAAATAAAAATAATTACGTTTTTCTCTTCATAAATGCCACGGTGTTACAAGTGTTTCATTTTTATGTTTCAATTTTTGCCCGAGTATAAGAAAAAAAAAAAAAAAACGCACACACGGACAGGACACTGGAGTCCTACGAGGATTTGTGGTGTGCACTCTAAATGCCCACTGTCCACTCCAACCATCGTGTGACATGGTTATATCTCATTGGATTATGTTCACTACACTAATGAAATTGTGTTTTCAATTTAGCTGGACAGGAATGTAGTTTTTAGGAGACACTGTTCTGTACATGGCTTTACATATCTTAAATAAGAAATATTCGTTTGTGATGGAATTGCAGTACATGTATTAGGATAAGTAATACATTTGTTGGACAAAATCTAAGCACAGGTATTTATTTACACCATGTGTAGTCAATAACAAGGAAAGATAAGATTAAGGTGGATGTGCAGAGAGAAAGCTTTCCTTTACTCAACAACTCCCCATCTCTTATCAGATTGGCAGAAGGAGAGGCCTTGACATTATCAAGTAAAAAGGGGCTTGCTAAGAGCAGTATTACCTGGATGAGGACGCAGATAGGGGGACTGGGAAGTCATGGGAGAAGGATCAGTCTGGTAAAAGCAGGAGTTAAGGACTCAACTGATCCATGGATTCCTTCAGAGTATGCCTATAAATTACTGATGTACCACTGAGGAAATTCACATATTTCACTCTTTGTATTGTTGAAAAGTCTTCTATGTGTAACTCAATAGAAAATACATGTCAGTCACACTGAGTTCTGTCATGTCAAATGCCAACTTTCTCCTTGAGCTTCTTTCTTCTTTCATGCGGTGTGATGTGAATTATGCTAGTTTGCAGATTGAGTCCATAAACAGTCAAGCATTAGCAATTCCAGAAGCTGTTTACATGGAAGAGTACAGCGATGCGTGTTGAGCTCATGCATACTGCGGAATAAATTCAAAGATTATGTTGACAAGTGTTTGGCAATGATAGACATGAATTGAAAGGAAGCTGAGAGAGCAATAAGTGTGCGTCTGTATGTGTGTATATGGTTTTACATGTACACAAGTGTTCGTCAACGATATTAATGAGTGTATTCAAAAGATGGATTTGAATTGCTGGGGTAGGCAGACTGAAGAGCTCATTGGCTTGTCAAAAGCATGCACAAGCAGCTGAGAGAAACAGTGTCAGTCACACCCCCCACCCCCTCCTCTCTTTCTAGAAACAACAATTAAGTGGTTTAAGCCATGCAGTGCTAATGCTGGCAAGTGAGGGGTTTCTATAATGCTACTTAATTAATCTTTGCAAATCAAATCCATGGTAATTTTGCCCACATAGCAATCGGATTTGGAGCTTCATAATGTGACATGATATCCAGCTTGCTAGCTGAAAGGCTCAGTTTTTCACAGCAGTCAAACAGGCTTTGTCCATATGTTCACAGCGCATCTGAAAGAGGGAGATGAACGATACAGAGGCTGCACGGTGGTGAGGAGTGTTAAACACCAGTAGCGAGTGGATGTATTAGAAGATGCACAGAATGAAAGTGGACAGGTTTTTGTTCTTTTATCGTACAGCCCCGAGCAATTATTAACATTTCAGATCATTGCAACTTCAAACTACTACACATAAATTGTACACTCCGTATCCCACCATCCTTGATTCTTTTGAAATCTGATTTTATAGACACACGGAATAAATTTGTTGTCTCCCCATCTACCTTAGAATAAATAATTTAAAAGTTCATACTATATACAGTATTTTTCATTCTGCAATAGAAAGGTTGAGTGATTGAAAGATTTCTCCGAATTACATGCAATAGAGAGAAAAAGGAACATAATAACATAATGGAGTAATTTTGTTGTATTTTATTTAAAATTGTATTTAAGCTCCTTTCACTTTAGCTCCCTTGCAGTGTTTGAATATCTTTCCGGTGAAAAATCAAAACTAACGGAGGTGTAGAGGGGTCAGACAAAAGCTATTCCTGCGGATGATGACGACAAAGCAGGGTATGGTGAGAAAATTATACTCAAGATGCAAATCACCATTAAGATCATCTTAAATGGTGGAATAAATATGCAGTGTAGAGGGAGAGTGTGTCCTCGCTGTCTCCCTGTATCTTTCTTAAAATATCTCTCACACACACACACCTACACACAATTCATACACACACACTCGCCAAGGTCCAACCACATAATTACAGAAGTAAAGGTTTCACACAGGTTTGAGAGGAATAACCTTTCTTTACGAAGTGAATGATACAAAGTTAATAGCTTCCGCACAGGTTCCCCAAAACCAGTTAGTGTTTTTCACTAACACACATTTACAGGAATCCACTAAATGTGTATCTTGACCCTCTTTTTTTTAGAAGATGCTTTCACAAAAAGGCGAAATGGCGAAAGCTTGGAGGAAAGTCAGTTACACAAACATCGGTAAGTGAGCTGAACGATGCACCAACGAGGGAGAGAGAATAAACCTGACTGGATACTGTGCATAAAACTCCCGAATTTTCACTATGCTCCATTTAAGGCTGAGATTAATGTACAGACTATTTAATAATTGATAAAACTCCAGTATCATGAATTAATTGTATCTTTTGAATAAAAATATCACAAACAGCTAAAAACGACTGTTAATTTTAAAGAATAGCTCAAATGCCACCCGAAACCACCAAAAAATATTAAATATTAAGTTCTCTGTCGTCAAGCTTTGACTTGTCAAACCAAGCTATGACTAAAAATATTATTAACACGGATACCAGTGGCAGTATACTGGTATTGTGCATGCTGGCTCACTGCTTCATAAATTACTGGCACATCTAACTAGGACAGAGCCATCAATAATGTTATTAGTTACACCTGTGCTTTTCTTACACGGTTAATTCAAAATTACCAAAGTGGGACAGGTCTATTTTTCACTGTGTCCCAATTCATGCGCCAGATCTCCAGGAATGTCCGTGTTTAGACTGATATCACAACTTGTGAACAGTTTCTATTCATTCCCATTAAAATGGGAGATATCACATTTTTCCCTTATGGTCATCAGTCACTGGTATTATGTCATGTGAACTAATTTACAGGACTTAAAAAAGCCATTACATCTATAGGCATTCTTCACAGCAGACATTCTGACTTGTAATGGAAAAACTATAGGTGTTACTAATAACATTATGTCTTTGTTCTATTTAGGTGTCCCAGTTAAACATGAGAGGGACAGTGAGTCCCAGCGTGAACAATAGCAGGACCCTGAACCTGAAGGAGCTAATTGGAATTCAACTATTATTATTATTATTATTAAAATATTTACAACAATGCATTAACTACTAATTCATGTCAAAATGCCATTTACATGACTTCTCTGATCATAGGAATAGTTCATTATCTTAGGAAATTCATCTAAATTCTTTCTTTTTGACAGTGAGATGAAAAGATTGATATCACTTTAATGCCTCTAATGAACACTTGAAACTACTCCCAGCTGCCGGTTAGCCTAGGTTAGCACCGTGACTCGACCCTGGCTCTGTTCATAATAAAAATCCACCCTCTACTACATGAAGCTGAAGCTCACTAATTAACATGTTATATTTCAGGCCAAGAAATAGTCTGGCATATCAACTCTCCGTAAAGCTACGTGTCATTTCTTGTACAAATTAAATAACCACAGCTCCCTGAAATTACTTCTTCTACAGGGTGGGATGTCTAATTAAGTGACCCTTGCTTCCAGGCTTTGTGCAAAGCAATGCTAACCAACTGTTTTTATTTTTTTTTTTCTTAGTGTAAAGACATAGAACAAATCACATTGCCTAAAACTAGCCTGGGGGTGAAGAGGCACAGTATTCTCTCCATGCATTGAATCACATAGAATTACACATGGGATGTCCAGTTATATATGAATGTATTTACTTTTAACCAGGTATGATGTGAGATCTTAAAACTTGTCCTACTTGTTCTACAGTTAGTAAAGCATGTGAGTAATGAATGTAAGGGGTAGATTATGCCCCGAGCACAGAGAAGCAAAATATGCAACGTTTTTTGTAGCCTTTGTGTCTTTCTGTAGTTATCTTGTAACCCTTTGTATTCATTTAGGTGGAAATGTGTGCCTTCTCTGAAAGGGATAAAATAGCTAACTAATAATAACTAATTGCTTGGCATGACTGCAGATTTTAGTTGACCTTTTTTTTTTCCGTCAGAATAAAAGAAGACTGAAAATTCAAATTTTTATACTGCTAACTAGTGATGTCTAAATGAAGCTGAGAATTATAGCATCTTTTTGCAGCAGTGGGTGTACACATATGTAAAGTAAACATTCTCAACCCAGTTGACAACACTAAATTGTCTCTTGCCTGCAGGGTGATCAGCTCAACAGCTCATACTTACCTCAACTCGCTCATTCAGGTCTACAATCCCTCTTCAGCGCTGGAGGAATGAGCTACCAAACTCTGCATGTTCAGCAAACTCACTCTAAATATTCAAAAAAAGTGCTGAAAAACAGAACTCTTCCACACCTTCCTATGCACTGAAATCTATAAATATATAAAAAATACTGCTCTTTCTTGCACTTGCATCTCATGAAATGTAAACACTTTTCTGATAGGACTTTGCTGTGATATTTTCTCCTTGACTTAGATTTTTGCTCGCACTTGTAAGTCGCTTTAGATATCTGCATTTCTCTGTCACAGTGGACTCAGTAAAGAGAGAAACTATAGATGACCAACGCCACTATACTGTAAATTGATGACTGAATACAAAAACTTTCATCCTACACTGAATATACTTATTTAGACATATATTGTAATGTATACCCGAGCAGATATTGATGAGAATTTGTTATTCCTCTGTGACTTTGAACAAGTGTGTGATAGAGAAATAGAATTCGCAGGAAATTGACTTTAATTCATGGCAGTGTGTGTGTGTGTGTGTGTGTGTTTGAATCCCCCTGAAATTAAAATGTCACCATGTGTTTTATTCGAGAGCTTAGCTGGGGTACTGTTTAAGCTGACAGTGACATAACAAGACCATTTTTGTCCTTCAACTTTTCTTTTTCTATTGAGCTCTAATACTTAACGTCATTACCACATCTAAGAACCTGACTTATGTGCTCTTGTGGAGAATGTGCTGAAAGAAAAAAAAAACTTCCAATAACAGCTGAAGTGGGAACACTTGTGAGGTGCTGTGGATGTTAATCATTGACATACTTTATACACAGTAAATTACTAGCTGTCTGTAGAATGTACATCTTAATCTGTGCTGGATAATTTTGTTGTGATATGTCAAAAGTCAATTTTCCATACATGTACCACAAAGTGCAGCTCCATGACATTTAAAAGATGTTTAACCTTGCCATGAATTGATATTTTCTGGACGCATCGGTTGCCAAATGGTCAGAGAGAACCAAATCAAAGCCATACTTGAGCTGGTAGAAGAGGCTCAAAAATGTTGTAGTGTTGTGATTGTAGACTAGAAATATGAGATGATCTCTGAAGTGGACAAAAAACAAAAAAAAAAAGTCCAAAGCTTGGGGACAATTTAGGATTTAAATCAATATATCAATCTATTTCCGTGCAAAAGACAGCAACTGAACCTGCATATTGTTATACAGTCACCAATGTGTATAAATGGTCCAGCAGATATAATTAAGAAAAGCAAAAATATGCCATTGCCTTTTTTGCCCTTCAGTGTTGGTAATAACTTCTTACTTCTTACATACACTAAACAATAATGGCACTTATTGCTTAATAACCAGGCAGTTAATTAGCCATTGAAGACAACTGTGGTGCTTCTGCAAGTGCTTGTGTGCTTTAGTTGAGCAGCACTGTTTAAGCTAATATTAAGTAATGTTCAGCTTGTGATACTCAACCACATAAACACACACACAGACACATACAGTAACACACACCAAAAATGCTACGGCACTATGGAATCAATAGCATTTCCCTCTATTAGCCTGCTTAATTAAGCCTCTGACTGATGGCGGTTCAGATCAATAGAGGAATTGGTAGAAAAGACCCCTTACCTCAATTAACATGGAAAAGATCAATAACAGTAAGCTGGTCTCTGAATGATAAACGAAGGTAATATGTGTGCAGTGGGGTGCAAGCTAGGTAATTTAGCTCAAGTATTTTAGTCAGGGGATGTGGTTAGGAGAGCAGTACGATGGCAGAAATGACAGGAGTGGGGATAATTGTGGTCGCAGTCGTTAACCTCAGACAGAGTAGGGGCCGTGCATGGAAGAGCCAAAAGCCTTAGTGCAGTGTTAGCCTCTTGCACCCAAACTATGTTTCCACAAATTCTCAATGGGCAGTTTATTAAGTACACTTAACTAAAATGATCACAGTTGCTCTTTAGGAAACACTGTAAACACTTAATTCTTTATGAGTGCCACCAGGTGTGTTAAATTTGCAAGCGGGTAGATCTCCAGGAGCAGTATATATAAAATACATGATGGGTTCAGGGAAAGAGCTTTTTGAAGACCTTTAAAATGAAATTAGTAAACATTCATAAAACTGGAGAGGGAGATGAAAATAGAAAAACAAGTGTTACCTATAAGGAGAGAATCACAATTCCATATTCAAACATGGTGGGAGCCTGCTGATGTGTTCAGGGTGTATGCCTGCATCAGGCACTAAAGCTCTGCATAAATTGGAAGGAAGAAAGAATGCAGCCCAATTTCAGAAGATTTTAAAGCAAAGCCTCCTACCATCAGTCAAAAAGCTAAAATGGAAGAGGCAGTGGATCCTCTAACAAGACAATAATCCAAAGCACAAAGTAAAGTCAACTCAGGAAGGGTTTTAAAAGAATAAGGCGAATGTTTTAGCGTTGCCTTCCTAGTCCCCAGAATTAAATATCATTGAACACCTGTGGATAGATCTGAACAAAGCTGTACATGACAGACAACCCAGCAATCTCTTTGACTTGGGACAATAATGGCATAAAGAATGGGCTAAAACTAAATCTGAAAGGACAAAATCATTGCGCAGCAGGTACTCAAAGAGATTGGAGGAGGTTATAAAGGCAAAGGGACGACATACAAAGTATAAGAGCACATTCAACAAAGGTGGATGCAACTTTTTGCAATTGTATAATTTTCATTACTATAACTTTCTTTTTATACATCCGTGACCAGTTTTGTTACTTCTGATGACAAAGGAACATTTGTACTAACTGCATGTGCATGTATTGCATTTATTAATATTAAAAACATATCGTTCTTTTGACAGTTTTGAGGTAAGGGAATGTAACGTTTTTCACTCATCACCTCTCTTTTTCTTTTTGTAACTCAGTCTTAGGATTTTAGACTGCATTAGTTTTAGCAATGTGTACTGTATCTGATAAATTCCCAAGTGATAGTACATACAAATAAAGGAAACAAGGCATAGCCATACAGCCACACGCACATGCACACACCTGCGCGCACACACACACAAACACTATGCAGTCATTCTGCATTTTCTCATTAAGACATATGAAAGGCTTCTAAGGACTCATGGGAAAATTCCATTAGTGCTCTGTCAAGCCTAACTCTTTACTCATGCTTACACCAAGTGTTAAGTGTGTTTGCAATTGTTGTCACAGGACTAAAACACATATTAAAAGCCAGGGGGGGTTAAAGCCAGTTGGACAGAGAGTAAAAAAGTGACGTTTAACATTGCGTTATGTGAATTGCAATCAATATATCAATAATAAGGGAGTTATACTTGAAATTGTTTGATGTGATACTACAAACTCTTAATGAATTGATGACACATAGATTGCAGCTTCTAAAGCCGACTAAAATATGTTCCTGTGGCTTTACCTTCCATTTTATCTCTAAACTGAAAGACTTTCATAGATAAGAAGCATATTAAAGTGAGGTGGTATCCGACTATCCTGATGGACTTGCCCTGTCTGCTCCCTCCACATCAGCACTGCTATGCTGAAAAATATTCTTCCAAGTGAGGATTTTGGAGGGGTGAGCAAAGTGCTTGTCCGGCTGATACCAGTTAATGGGCACCTGCTTAACATTGCACATGTGTCCCTGTGGTAGTTTTTGTAGTTTTCTGTCACTGCCATGATCCAAAAAACAGATGTTATAGGTAGAGTCATGATTTTAGGAGCGGTTGTTTACACAGGTTTCTCAAGTGGAACTGCTAGAGGCCATAATACACACAAAGCAGTCCTGCCATCATTTTATTTCCGAACTGCTGGATTCGCTGCTTTAAACTGTTCCCACTTCCATCTTTTTTTAAACAACTGTGGGGGGAACAAAACAAAGAGAAGTACACAACATAAAATGATGGATGGGGAGAGGAGGGAGGATTTGATTTTCAATGTGTACAGATGGCAGAACAAAACACAAGAGTGGGCTTGTGGGGAGGCTCAAACTGGGAGTCAGGAGAATATGAATCAATTAATATGAGATCGTAGTTAATGGGAGAAGACAAATGAGCAGGCATTTGAAAGAACTAAAAAAAAAGACAATATATTTCAATGAACCTGGTCCCGTATATGACAAAGAGCAGCTCTTACCTAAAACATTTGTTCAAATAGCATTATCAGTGAAGACCAATTGTCCGTCTGACATTGGTGAAAGGTGCTAATGGCTTACATTACGGCAAGAGACTGGAAACTGGAGCGATCTGGGCTCATTCAGCTCTACGGGGATGAGGTGGGGGGAAATTGAACCATAATTCATTACGAAACTAATGCTTAGAGTATTTCTTTAATTTAAGCAAGAAATTAAAGCAGGCTCAGATGAGCTTTTCGCAATCAAAAATGAAACGGATGTAAAGTGTTCACACTTGGTTTGCAATGCTCTGTGCTTGTCGGCATCACACATGACTAATCATCTGAAGCCCACACATTGATTACTGAGTAATTAAAGGTTCTAGCTTTATCTTTTGATCCAGATTTAATTTGAATGTTCTACCGGGTAAGTGGAAGACTTGTGGTTTTCATGATTTTACCTCCAAAATGGATTTTGAAGGATATGATTAAAAAGTTGTGTCATATTGTAATTGGTTCAAACTTGTGCTTTGAGTATGACCCTTAATCTTTTGGAAAATTCTTATTTTGTTTTTTTCTTGGCTTGCCATTAATTTCTTTAAAATGCATGAATTTTGACTTTTATCTTGTTGTTCTTCATGTTTACCCCCCATATATTTCTGACTCCTGGGCTTCACTTTCATTTTTCCATGCTGTATGTCTCTGAATTCACATACATTGTAATGTTTGGTTTAGATCAGAGGTTTTCAAAGTGCAAGACTTCAAAGAGAGGGTGTGTATGAGGAGAGAGACGTGTGGCAAAGAGTCTGTGTGAGATCAAAGGGATAGGTGCATGCAGGTGTTTTAAAAACAACAGGAAGTTAGTTATTGTAGTTTGGCCCATTAATTTGCATGCTTATTAAAACAGTCAGTAGTTATAGCTGCAGATGTGGTACATAATTAAAGAGGAAGATATGTTACTTTAAAATGTCTAATTGCTGCAATTGATGTTCCATCTAGTACTTCTTCTCTAAGTCATAACACACAGAAATGAGTATATTCATAATCAGTGTGAATTACACTTTGATATCAGTATTTTTATTATTCATTGCAAAGATGTGGCAGCACGATGGTAGTGGTGCCACCGGCTCGAATCTTCCAGCTGTCTGCATCCTTTCTGTGTGGAGTTTGTATGTTTTGTGGGTTTCCTCCTGCAGTCCAAAGTCATGCATGTGAGGTTAATTGCTGCCTGTAGGTGTGAATGTGAGTGTGAATGGTTGTCTGTATGTGTATGTGTATGTCTAGCTGTGCTGACTCTGAGATAAATTGGTGACCTGTCCAGGGTGCATCCAGGGATCCTGAACAGAATAAGCAGGTACAGATAATGGATGGAGACGTTGCAACTCACATTTTCTTCTGTATCAAAGTGGACCAGTGAAAGATGGTTTTACAACCATGGCATGCTGCAAATTGAAACTGAAAACATCTAATTGAGCTTGCATTTTGCAAATTCCAGATTATTAAAGGTTACAATACATGGTTCAGCTTGTAGCCCAAATCTAACTTCCTCGGCAACATTAAAGTTCTGTTAATGGCGTCCATTCTATGAATTGATAAACTGATTAAATGTCCAAAAGTACAAAATCCCTTAAAATTAACTTTTTCACTACAAATACTTTGACATTCTTAAGGTTCACAATGTGATATCAACGTAGTTCTTATTCCTGCGATGGGGACACAGTCCTTTATGCATTCAATTCAAGATATTTGCCCTGTGCAAGTATCTTGACATTTAGACAAAAAAGTCAGCAATTGAAAAGTGCACCAAAGGTTGGCAGCGTTTGGGGAAGTACACATTTTGTCTGTCACAGAGCTCATTGTGTCAGACCAAAACTCAGTTTAGCATTTTGTATAATCAAAAGATAAGGAAACCTAAATTTAATGAAGAGCATTTTAATTATTGGTTCTGGTTATCTTGTTATACTCTGGTGTATACTCTGCAATCCTTTCTCTCTTACTGCCTATTTTCTCCCTCCCTCATACATACAGTACTTCCAGCTGGATATGGTCCTGCTAATGGACAGACAATTCTTATTTTATTTATTTATTTTATTGACACCCGAGTCAACGTGAGGCTAAAAGAAGCTAGCTGCTACAATGCTGACCTCTGTGAACTTTGTGGGATACTAACTCATAAATACACAGCTTACAGCCACACAGCATAATAGCCCTCCACTCTCTTCTGCATCCACTTCCCCAATTTGCACAGCACATATTGAGCCATCCTCTCAGTGCATTTACTACGGGTGAAGCAGTTCATATCTCACAGAGCCTTTGAGATGTGATGTCAGAAATTATCAAGCATTTTAAACTACAGCTTGTAATGTGATTACTTTCTTTATTTTCAAGCTAATAACTTCTCAAACAACTGCTGACTTTGGCTAAAAGGGATGACTGTGCAATGCATTTGCTGGAAGCAGTTCTTTCCTATATTCACACCAGATGGCACTTATAGATACCTCTCTCTTAAGGACAACAATCAGCTATTTTCTGACGGACTTTAGATGTAGACTTTAATTTCCTTTTAGGCATAAACTCTTAATGAATGGCTTTTTACAGCCAGACAGCTCTGGTTTTTAAACAGTGTGCTGTACTCATTATAGCAAGCATCTATTATTCAATGTACTTCATAATAGCTTTTCTGTGCTGTTTGCATTATTACCTATGTGGCCCATTACCCTGACAGGGATTGTAGAACATCCGAGCGACAGAAATGCAAACAAGTATAAAGCTTTGTGTGAAGCCAAATTAATCCTTATAAAAGGCCTTTGTTTAAGTTACTAACACTTTTCTGTATTCCTCTGCAGAACCAGCTGAGTTAGAAAGAATGTTGCACTTACAGTGCAAAATTTGCAAATGGTTTAAGATACTTGCTTTAATTAGGATTATGCAAACACAATTCACATCGGGTTTGCTTATATTTGCAGCTAAATATTTAAGGCAGCAGATGTGTGGTGTGATGTATTTATGATTTATTATTCTCTGTTTTGCCAATTTCCACTGAAAACTATACATATTTTCCTTTCACAGGAGTAGACATAGAGTTTAAACAAACAAATTTATGTCTTAAGCTACACAGAAGTATTCAGTGTTATAAATCAGGTTCTGAAATCAAATGTTTGAGTATAAAAAACAAACAAAAAACAAATAACCCTCTTGTTTTGATGAACGTTTTATCCAGTGTAAAGAAAATAAACATTTTCCACGGATTTTGCTGGCTGAGAAGATACAGATTCATCAATACACAATGAACTTCATGTAACCCCTTTGTGCCACAGGACTGTGCTCTGTACCTCAGTGAACAAATGCATCACGTGTGCTTGGATCATTGCCCATGTGCACACAGCAATTGGGCTGGTCATTGTGAGAGACTTTATACTATGGCATAATGATGATGTCAGTAGGCCTTTGATTCATCTCTACTTTCCATATGTTGCCCCTATATAAAAGTAAACACATAGTGTAATTTACTAGAGAACACTGTGGGCTCTGCTTCCTGAAATAGGGTGCAGAATGAAATAGGCTAGATTTGACACTGTTGAAATGTGTTTCTTTGATTTTGGAGAGGTGTGTGTACAGTATGCACCTTTGCCAAGAAGACTACGCAAATCGCACTGCATCTTTAATACAAGAAACAGATGTCACAAATGGCTCGAGTTTACATGACAAATGAAGAAAGAGACAAAAAAAATGCACCTAAAATTAATTAATGTATTATCTAAAAACACATTGACTTGCCAAAGAGATGAAGAGGGTGAACACTGGAGTGAAGAGGGGTGTTGGGCTGCAGATATATTGGCTTTCAGTTACGAATTAATGAATGGCAAGCTTGAGGTGTCAGTTGTGCATGTTGACATAAACTTACTTAAATCTCATTTAACTTGTCCACAATACCCACGTCTAAATACCTCTAAATACCTTCTCTGGTGTGATTTTAACATTAAGACTAACTGAGTGTTGGCATGGTTTCTGTTTAGGTTATGTAAAAGTGGAAGTTTTTAAGAAAGAAATGCCAGGAGTCTCCAGATTCCAGCCTGGAAAAGATAATCTGCCCAAATTAGTCTATGGTGTGAGGGGTTTATAGAGACAGCTTGATTCTTGTCAGTGTGAAGTGTTAAAAGAACAAGGATGGGAAACTGAGCAGACATCTGCAACAGCCAATGAGGAGCTGAATGGGAAACGTCACCATGTTTTGTAATATACATTAACTGACGACTTTATTAGGTACACCTGTACAATGTAATATAATCCAATACAGTAGCTCTGCCATGAATTCTACTTTTACAATGTTATAATTTCTCAGTTTTTTAGTTGAAAAAATATATATATATATATTTACACACACAAACACTCACTGGCCACTTTATTAGGTTCACCTTATAAGAATTGGTAGAATTTTACTGATTACTTATAAATTACTGCATGGCGCCATCCTATATTTCTGATCTTTTAATTCCATTACGAAACTTAAGTTCATCAGACAGTGGATTGTTGTCTATATATATATATATATATATATATATATATACACATACATATATACACACACACACACACACGCACACACACACACACACACACACACACATATATATATACAGTGTGCAACTGGACTTGTATATATAAATATATATTCTTTTTTTCCGTTTTTTTATTGCTTCACTAAACATTGAAATTTGTCTTTTGCACACAATATTTATGCTGCTTACCAAACTGACAGATATCGAAATAGCTCACCAATTTAAATATTGGAGTGTTCAGAATTTTGCTTCTGTCTATTGTCTATTATTTTTGTATATCATATTATTTTCTCTTCATGGAGTTTCCCACATGATGACATAAAGACAGACAGACACAAACAAACACAGGTCCCAAGCAGTTACATAATGTTCCCCTTGTCAAAAGATTTGGTAAACAAATCTATCACACAAGTGACTGATTTGGTTAGTCAGTCCCAACTGGCAGGCATTACACAATGAGCTCTGGGCTTTTGACTCTACAATGCTTTTTATTATTTAACACTACTGTAGAACTAAGGAGTTCGAAAATAGGCATCCTAAACAATGCAAAATATGAATTTGAAACAAATGCATAAAATAATTAGGAGCTGATTTAGTATCCATGTTGGTGAGACGAAACAGCTAGCAAAAGCATATACATGTTGTACTTTTGATTTAGGGAAGCAGTAGAAAATCCTCTCAATCACTGGACAATAATGGTTTGCGTTGAGGAGCTAAATGACTTTTAAAGGTTAAACTGTCAGGACAGTCACCTGTGGTGGCTGATTTGAGGTGCCGTAAGTAGCAAAATGTTAGGATGTAATGAATACTAGGAATTTACAATTTAAAGTTTTTCACACTGCCCTAAAAAGTCTTTTCTGTCATCCAACATGTTGGCAGGGGTAAGCTATCAACAAATGTCTCTACACTTACATGATATGATAAGATATGTGACCATCTGCCCATCAGATCTAATTAACTAAAAAGCAGACAGACAGCAACAGATCCGTGTCAAATCCTTTTTTTTTTTAAATGTCCTGTGTCGGGCAGCACGTGGTGGAGTGGTTGGCGCTGCTGCCTCACAGCTAGAAGTTTGTGGGTCTGTGCCCCGGCCAGCCGTGCCCTTTCTGTGTGGAGTTTGCATGTTCTCTCTGTGCTTGCGTGGGTTTCCTCCGGTTACCCCAGTTTCCTCCCACAGTCCAAAAACATGCATGTTCCGTTAATTGGTGAATCTAAAATTGCCTTTAGGAATGTGAGTGTGAAAGGTTGTCCGTCTGTGTATGTCTCTCTGTGGCCCTGGCATAGATTGCCAATCTGTCCAGGGTGTACCCCGCCGATGACAGCTGGGATAGGCTCTAGCCCCCCGGCAACCCACATAGGATAAGTGGTGACAGATGATGGATGGATGTCCTGTGTCCATCCAATTCAGCATGGACACAACTGAGTAATTGGTAGATCTGTTACCCACCAACTGCTAGTGTAAAGTGAAGTATGAGTTATTCTATGTCGTATTCCTACTGTACTGCCATTCTCATGGAACCCCAGCTGATTGGACACATTATTAAAAGGTTGTTATCACTTATCGGCCTATAGTTCTGCCTTTCTGTGGTCTCATAATAAGGTGACATCTAGAATCTATATGACAGGGCCAGGAGTGACTGTCAGTGATGTATTTTCAAGGTGTGTATGGAGGTGGACAGGGATGAAAATAGAATATTTTATGTGGGAGACAATGTTTGTTTCCTGACAGTAAATGTGTGTACTTCAGTATAAGTATTGCTCAGCTTTCATTTTGTAGCTGTGACAACAGTCGGACACACAGTATCTCATGAGATGAACCTCCGAACCTACTATGATAAAGTAGATTGCCTACTGAACCATAATTATGGGGGGACTCAAAGTACTCAAAGTGGCCCACTGAATCATATACTGTATAAGAACTTCCCGATCGCGTTGTGTACCAACACATCTGGAGTAACATGTAAGCAGCTTTATTGTCTTTCTCATATATTCATCTTACAATGATGTATTTTCTTTAAAACCTCTGGCTCTCAAATCTGGCCATGCCACATCACATTATCCACGGAGAATGAAACCCCAGCTTCTCCTGCTTTAAATAAATTCCGTATCATTGCCTTCTCTTTTACCTTGGCACTAAAGCCTGCACACGAAGATGAGAAAAAGAATAATACATTTTGTCATTTCCTATGTGTTGCTACAAATTGAGAATACAGTATTGGATGCAGCCCCTGAATGTAACAATCAAGGTTAAGAATGTGACAAGGTTAATTAATAAGATTTTTTAAAACTCTTGACTATAACATTAGAAAGTCCACCATTCGCTGCTGGAGTGGTTTGTAATTAAAGCACTGTTAGAGCTACAATAAATACACAGTCGCAGAGCATTTTGGTTGCATGTGTGCCATCATCACACCTGCCACTGATAAGCAAACGTGTTGATTTCTCCAAGGAGAAACAAACACACCACCACACAGGCTGATTTTACCAGTTTCATTTCTTTTTAGTGAGCTTAGTGGCTGAGTAGAGATGAAAAGCTGCTTTTCTTTATTTTTGTGTGAAGTTGAAAGCCCATTTTATAAGGAAGAAAATGAGAAAGAACTCATTATAATTTTTGAGTTGTGAATCTGGAGTCATCACCATTATAAATAGTAAAGTAGACATAGCAACAGTAACTAAGTAAGTTGTGCCGTGCTTGTGCACTGCTTGTACATGAAATTTCAAATTACACGGAAATAAAAACAAACAGCTACATTGCTGAATTTCATGCTTGCCTCAGGATTACCTTGAAAATCATTAAAGTTATGGAGCCCTTTCACACTTCACTTAGGGCCAATTATCTTTAAATCTCTGCGTTTACTGAAAGATAAATCACTTTTGATAAAAGCATCTACCAAGTCACATATGTAATTCATTTACCATAATAACCACTGTGGTATTTATCAAAATGTCAAACACAATGCCTCCTGGCCAATAACATAAGCACTGCTAAAGACATGGGGACATGGGGATTGTTTTTTTGTTTTTTTTTTTTGTTTTTTTTATTCCTGACTCAGATTTTACAGAGGCCATAAAAGGTGCCTGTTAGTTCCTGAACACATAAAGAAAACGGAGATTGTTAAATGGCCACAGCTACATCAGACGGATCTTGTGCTACATTATATGCACAAACGCATAATCCTCTCTCTAGCTCTGTCTTTTTGTTTGTTTTTACAGTGCAGAGGACACAGGCGTTTTCCCTGCTGCAGCGGAAAGAAAAGGTTGTTTACAGTATGAATATAAACCCTTCTTCACCCCTCTTTCAACTCAGTTACAACTGATACCATTTTAGCAACAAATCCTATCATGGAATTGTGCCTTTACTGCGTGTATATGAATTCAGCTGCATGCATGTAGGTAGGTTTGTCATTGTGTATCACACATGAGGGTCACAATTTTTAACTAACACAGATAAAATGTTTCCCTTCCACAAAATGGATAATTAGGTTTTTTGTAGGGTTTTTTTTTGCATGCAGAAGAAGATACAAAGGCTCTTCTGTGTGTTTCTCAGTGCATCTCCACAGGTCCCAGTTGCAACAGTTTGCTGCTTGCTGTGGTTACCATCGGTTACAATCTGTCAAGAGCCCTCGTTTGCATTGGTTTACGTTGACATCAAACCGCGTATGCTCTGTGGCAAGTTGAAGTGCACCTTATCTGACTTGACAGCAATTCCCAACCACTTAGACTCACTCACTAAGTACCTGACTATGGTTCATTTGTTGTTTTTAAAGAGGGATGTTTACCTGTATGTGGAGACCTTCACAATGCCGCATCCCACTGTGAATGCATCTCGATCAATATGACATTATAAGTATGGTGACGCTTAGATCATGGTGTATTCTTCTGCTCAGTGGTATACACACACACACAGACACAAACACACACACACACACACACACACACAGAGAAACAGTAGAATTAGCAGGCTTGCAGTGTATGTCCTTGACAACAGAGGATCTTGACTGAGAGATCAGTTCATTATGCAATATTTCTCTCCAAGGGATGTTTCTGGTTCTACTGCTTTAACAATAGCAGCATGATAGGCTGCCACCCTGCTGTCTGTCCTGAATGACAGAAGATGAGGATGGGATTTAGATATGGCTAGATCTGTCTTTTTAGAACAACTCACTGCATACAAAAAAACACATTAGAGAATAAGTTAACATCAAGCTGAAAAGCATTGTTTCATCTTCTCCTATTGAAGAGTTTGGCTCTATTGCATCTGAAATCAAACCCCCAAGTCATTTCAGGATGAACTGAATACACTTGTTGTACATTTGCACATCACATCACATTTGTCCCCTAGTCCACTTTTTTTGGTTAGTGTGATCACTTTGTTTGTTTTGTTTAACCCAACCATAACATGTAACAGTGCTTCTCTTTAGCACAATAAGTTACATTGTGGTGATGTAAGAGTGCTTGGGCACAACTCACTACATACAGGCCAGTCTGAGGCCAGCAGAACAGAGGAGAAGGGTGATAATTGTGCTCAGATATGGTACAAAGTAACCATGCGTAACATTAGTATGTGATGACTTTACTGACTTTTTGTCCTCTAGACATCAGATCAAAACTTTGATTTGGCAAGTACTTTGGTTTATGACCAAATAACTGCAAAACAAGTGACATTTCCCTTGTGTTCAGTGCTAATTTGTGAATGTTAAAATTAAGTGTTAATGGTGAACATGGTATATACTACACCTGTTTAGCGCCAGCAAGTTAGCACGAAACCTGTGGACAAATGTAATTGTGTTAGTTACTATTTAGCTCAAAGCAGAGCTGTGCACGATCAAACACTCAAAAAACCACTGTAGACTGTAAGACTGCAGTAAATGTGTATTGCATCACCCTGTGTGCATGCAAAAACACAAACCCAATGGGAACCTGTCGGTGAAGAAAAGTTGCTCCATGGGTTAACTGATGATCAGAACTCTACAAAGTGTCTTGCTATCTCAAAATCTATGTTCTGAATGTGCATGGCTCAGATTCCTGTATGTTATCATTTTGCTGACAGACAGAAATCTGGACAAAGTCTAAGTATTGCAAGCAATTTTATTCCAACTGTTACCATGGACACACTGTACTCAACATTGGAGACCTGCTACAACACACTGACAACTTTTAATGGTTACAGAGACCAACAAAATAAAAGTGATATGAAATACTCATCTCTCCACCGTTTGAGACATAACAGCAACATAAACTCCCCCTGTGCACTACACTCTCAATATTGTTTACTTCTTAGCTTGACCCATGGAGTGCTGTTATACAGTGTACAGGAAAGATCGATCCAATCACAGATCCACAGAGTTCACTTTAAAGTGAGAAATGTTGTTGGCTATGCGGTGTATGTAGCCACAAACTCTGCTCTAAAGAAATATAGTTTGTTCTGCTCTCCTCTTCTCATTGAAATTGTTATATTCTCGTGAGTATTAGGTTTCCAACTTTACATCATTGATATATATAGAACCTATGCAGAAATTTTGCATGCTGATTGTTGTTTTACTTTCTTAAAATCAGCAGTGTTGCATACATGTTGCACAGTGCACTTTGTGTACAAGACAGTGCTGCGCTGTAGCTCTTTTCCGTGGTGAAAAGCACTTTTCTGCAGAATTTATATAAGGTAAGTATCTGTATCCATGCATGGCTGTTTGCTGTGTGTACTTGTGAGTGTGTGTGTGAGTGTGTTTGTGACGAATACTTTACTTGCCCACATTGTACTCAAGGTTAATGTATACACAGATAATGGAGATGATGTGCTGGAAAGTGTCCTCACTTCTGTGGGGAAATTGCAACTACACTGCATTATAGAGCTCATCAGCATGATAGAACAAGCTCCTTACCGTGTCTTTACAGCATGTACGTACCTATATACGTATACAACTACCTCTTAAGAGGTTGACAGCACTGTGCTGACACATTCATGAGCTATTACTTCATGCACTCCACCACCCACATTATCCATAACCAGTTAACCTTGCACCTTTTCAATTGAAGTGCTGTGCATAAAATGCAGGAATTTCTTACTTTAACCAGTGTTATCCGTCAACTTTTCCAACAATTTAAACTGGCAAGTTTTTCTGTGAATGGCCGCACACAGCTAACCTTTTTTTCTTATTGTTCATTATCTCCAAACCATGCTTACCCATGGCCTTAGTGCTCCCTATTTGATATGGGCTAATTTTTACAGTGAAGGACACTTGGCCACTCAATACCGTGGGCAAGCCTTGGGCAGTTTAATGGGAATGCCAGTGGGCATCAATGCCCCAAGCTGCCCCTTAGGTTCTCCCCACCGCAGGGACAGACTGCATCAAATGGGCCTGTATGAACAGATGGAGAATATACGGGAAGGGAATGGTCGGGCAGAGAATGCTTGCACTGCATATTGTCAAATGCATAGTCAGTGCTAAAGGGTGGAAATTGCAAAGAAAGGGAGAAACAGGGACAGTGGAGAGATAGGGGAGAAAATGAGAGAATTAAAATAATAGAGACAGAGTGGTTCTATGCATCATCAGGTCTCAAATTTTTAGGCTGTCCACACGTATTGAGGTGTAGGCACTGATTATGATCTGATGGGTGCTCACACAGAGCCTCATCTCTTTGGATGTAGAGGCCTCTCTCCATTTTCCTGTCCTGCTGCCCCCTTGGTCTTCCATCCGTGATGAATCAGAATTGTCTTCTAACCAAAAGGCATGCAGCTCATTTTTCAACAGCGCTATGCCACAAACTTTCAAGGGAACCCTCTCACGGTTGTTCTATATTAGATGACACTCCTAATCCAATTTGGTTGGAAGTGCGTTCCTTTGCTCTTCTGCATCCCCTCTGTTAATAGTGTGTGTAATAGCCTGTGTGCATGTGCGTGCACGGAAGTCGGCATTTGCATGTACAAATTTGTGTGGGCGCAGGCAGTTTTGTGAGTGTGTGTCATGTCTTTGCAGTGATTAGCTTTCGTTGTCGGGTCTCTCAGGACCTGTGCTACCCTGTGTGTTCTGCTTGCCAAGCACGGTTAAGACTACACTCAAACTCCCAGCTCTGTGCCACGGTGGGAAAAAATGAGTTTTTCTTTGCTGATTTGTTGTGAAAGGGGAGCAAATAGACACACTGGTACAGTTCTACAGCGGCAGTCAAGGTGGATTGCCTTAGGGTGTTTCTCACTACAGGGCGAAAACCAAACTTTTACCCAAGGTCGGCTTTGGATCATTTACAGAAAGTGGATGAGATCAAATCTGAAAATGTGTTGTAAAATAGTTATATACTGCATAAATTCTGTAGACACAATAAATATGCCTACAATAAAAAAACACCCTACCTGATGCATGCATACTTCCTCAACATAGGCTTGAGAAACTATAAATTACAAACAGAATTTGCCGTAGGAATCTACTGAAAATGATACCACTAAAAAGTTAATGAAATGATACTGTCATACGTGCAGCCATAAACGACTATTTAAACCTTCAGTGTCAGGGATAGAAAAACACCTATTGTTATAAAAAAAATCTAAAAAAACAAGAACAATGCTCAGCAATCCAAATGGTTTGTCAGAAAGAACTCAATTAGGCCTGACCTTTATTGTGATTGAAGGACTGAGAACTTTGACAAACTCTGTGTCCTTGTATGAATCATTTATTAGGAGGGGGGTCAGTGATGTTGCCTGGCTTGTTTTGATTACAGTCTCTGTTCTATCACTGCACTCGAGGGCCCTCCAGCTTTTCAAGTGAATCTCCTTTGGCACAAGGGGATTAAAAAAAAAAAAAATCACAACAAAGGGCAATGCAGTACTATCTGATTGCAATTTTATATTTTGTCTGTATCAAGCTGAGTGAATGCTGCAAATCCACTGGACTTCTTTAGTTTACATTGGGGCATGCTGCTTGGACATGCTCTAATCAGGCTCAGTGAGAGAAGCTTTGTGAAGTAGAAAGTATTAGAAAGTGGTTAAAATAAGGAGAAAAATAAAAAGATTTGCTCATTTCACAGGGCTCCACTCCTAGAGGGTTTGCTACAGGGCACAAAAAGGAAACTAGTGCCTGGGAATGTTACACCCTGGCTAAATTGATTTTGGTTTGGGTTGAAGGTTTTATCAAAGTGTCTAATCCTCAGAGGAGAGGATAAGTCTAATCAAAATGTTTTTCTGTTGGGATTAGTGGCTGCAAGCCTCTCGCTCTCATTCTCTCATACCAGCTGTCTCATGTACAAATTTTCTCCTTTTCTCTCACTCCTGTGCATTCTGCCTCCTTTCATCTCCTTCTTCTTTTATCCTACCTTGCCCTTTTGGTGTACAGTATGTCATCACAACATATAGGTCTACTGATAAAATCCTCAAGATTTTTTTTTTTTTTTTGTGTTTAGCTTTAGAGTTTTGTGGAGCTTTTTTTCATATTTGAACCATGACTCTTTTTCTTATGTTTGCTCATGTTTTGTCCTTGGCCGCTTTCACCCTCTCACCTACTTTCTTGGTCTCAGTATGGATAATTCATCCATTATCCAATGTGATTTTCTCATTTCACGATTACACCCACTCTTACATATCTTGTTACCTTTTCTTCTTTCTCCCTTGCTGACTGTCTCCAGAAAGTACCTGCGTAGCCTGTATGGGCAATGATCATTTGATGTAATGTCTTTCTAACAAGCTGGGAACAAGCTCATTAAGGAGTCAGATGATAAGATTATGATGCCAGAGTCACAAAGGGTAACCTATATTCATTAATTTTTAAAATCTGAATCCTGTGTTCAGATAAGTGAAAGACACAACATAATGCATAACATAATAATTCTGAAAATAACTATGATAGCATACCACATCTGTGGAAGTAAAATAACACCATTATGGTGAAAACCAATCAATGTTTTTTTTTTTCCGCTGAGGTTGATGTGATTCGGTGAAATATAGATGACTCTATCTGGATGCGTACATCTCAGTCACTCACACTGATTTGATCCTTGATAAGCACCTGACATTATGCATTTAGGTAAATTTTTTTAGCAGCCACTGTAGAAAAACAATTTACCGTTCGCTGTTGCAATGCAATCAGTGCAATCAGTCTTTGCAATTTGTTGAAATAATATAAATATACCTCAAAATGTATGCCTACAAAATGAAAATCTAATTTAGATGCTTATTGTAACTCCAGTAATAGCAGAAACTGAGATCTTGTTTCAGTATTTTTTTAATGCATGATTTATTTAGAAAAAAAAGAAACTAACAAACAAATCGCTCTATTGCTTTATAACGTTTTTTTTTTAAGCAAATATATTACAACACACCACATTTATTTTGTCATGCTGACATGTTAGAATGTGTTGTTCCTGACATGCATTTAGTGGACACTTTAATGTGAAATGTCTTTTCAGGTTTATTTTTTACAAATTAGTTTTGCCCGATCTGAACACTTTCCTTTGGATGTCCTCACATGTTTGTGTAGAGCTCTTGCGCTATAAATAAGGGGAAAATGGGTCAGGCCAGGCAATTACAACAACTCAGCACAAGGAGCACTCTTACTCATGCACTGGGAAGAGAGAGGCAGTGAAGGAGAGGGAGGAAGAGAGATAGATGGGGGGCGGGGGGAGGCATCTATCTCTTTTCCTCCCTCAAACCCCCGGTGATGATTGAGAAAAGGTTGGATCTGCCACACACAGAAGAGGCAGGCTAAGTGAAGGTCAAAAGAACAGAAAATAAGGAAGAAAGGCTTCAAGCCAAGGGTAAAGACCTGCAGAAACATTGATGCAACTTTCCAGGTGATGAAACCGCCAACAGAGTTGTATTAGTCAGAGGAAGCTGTTACATTTTGTTGGGTGTGATAATGGTGTTTTCCACCAATTAGCCACAACATTATTACCATCTGGTGGGTTTAATAGGATTTTGGGTTTTTTTTTTTTATGAATGAAATAAAGATGAACTAATAAATGCTGATCTATAGATATATATATATTGGGGTTTTTTTGTTGAACAGTTTTACTTTGTACTTTGAGCAAAATGTAGATTATCCGCTCATTACTTTAAATCGAGTAAAAAATTAAAGATCAATTACTTGTAGTGGAAAATTTTGTTGGGCCAGAACTGGCACTTTTACTTCAGTGTTGAGGTACTTGAGTGTCACTTCTCCACACATAGTATCACATGTTAGTGTGTTTGGGGCTGTGTAGCTGCATGTGGTCAGTCAAAATAATCAATCATATATTATCTTTTTTTAAATTAAAGCCTAAAAACTAAAAGAGAAAAGTTCTCCATGCTGACATTAGGAACATCCAGGTTGCAACTGTTGAGGTAATTTTGCACCAAAAACAGAACAAAGACAACAAGCTAGGCTGCTCCCAGTTTCTTTGGTAAAACAGTATCTGTGGGCAGGGACTGAATTGGTGGTGGAGTGGTTAGTGTTGCTGCCTGCTGGGTTTCTTTTGGCTGTCAGTGTAAATGGTTGTCTGCCTCAATGCACAGCCCTGAAATAGACTGGCAGTCGGTCCAGGGTGTAACCTGTCTCTCTTGCCCAGTGTGAGCTTTGATAGGGTCCACTACCCCTGTGACCCTTGATAAGATAAGTTCAAACTAGTCTTTCAGTCCTCCTAAGTTTTAATATAGATGTAGGTAGCAGATATATAATGTCTGTGCTAACCACTTTGGTTTTTAGACACCTCTCTAGAACCTATAACAGATTTATCTCAGAACAGACAACACTGTCTCCAATCATTTCTTGACTGTCTGTTTGATTCAGCTTATAGATTCAGCCCAAGGAAGAATTCATTAGCATGACACGGTCATGAACAACTTGAGGATTTTGTTTGCTCTAGCCTGCCAAAGAATGAAGTATGAAGAATGATAGAATCATCTATAAACTTGATGAAATAACATTATTAGAGCAAACTGTTTTCTGCTTTGCAGTTATTTTTTAATAAAGCCTCAAAGAAAACAATTTCAGGCTGAGTAATGAAGCAGTGACATGTCAATTTAGGTGACACATTGTGCTATTATAATCATATAATCGCAAACCATCACACAAATCATATTTATCAGGCAAGATAGCACGAAAGCTTTACATTCCTGCCCCTTACTCCTTTAGTGTGGCATAATCCAGAAAATCACTTGAGCGGATTATTATGCAATCCAATTATGTTTCATAATCTGAGCCTAGAAAGAGTTTCTTTGCCTTTCTGCTGTCTGACTGCAAGATGGTTTAGTTATCTAAGCTACACAGTGATTTGCATGTATATGCAGTTATAAAAAGCTAGAGTGGGTGGTGGAAACATCCTACAAATGGTTTATGTTTTAAAGCAGATTATCAAAAAAGTTTGTGTAATAAAGTACTTCTTAAATTCCAGGACACTGAGTAAACAATTGAGAAGGACCACTTTGAAATATAAACTGTAGTATATATTTTAAAAAATATATATAAAGAACTTTACCTAGTTTGTTTACCAAGTATTTTATAAAAGCTGGTTGACAGCAATCTGATAGACATCTTTTAAATTATGACGCTACTGCCAGGAGATAGTTATTTTAGCTTGGCATATAGACTAGAAATAGGGGCAAACAGTTCACGTTAATTCTGCAAAATTACAGGAAGCGTTAAATATTTGGGCGGATAACCACTTCATTTGTATGCATAATCAGTTGTGGTAACATTTCATACGTGCAACTCAAAAAAAGTTGACATATGCAAATGTGTCAGATACAGTACCAAAAAAATGACGATGACTACTTGGCTTAACTGTCTTGGCAGCTCAGTAAATAGAACAGCTTGTTGCAAGTAGCATTATGGTGTTAAGCTTGAGAAGGAAGATGCTGGTTGTGGTCAGTGAGCATACAGAACTAGTTGGAGAATATATATATATATGGACCCAACCTGTTCCCCCATCTTATTAAAAATTACTTAGTAATTCAGTTCACCATGACCAACATCAACTTCGACATAGATATACTACACAGAAGTATACACACAAGCCTCAAGATCCACTAGACACCCAAAGCATGCATCAGACAGCTTTGTCTCCATCACAGAGATAACATCAAAGCCTCAAAACACTCTACTTCAACACACACAAACACACCTTTACACACACAGATCAGCCACGACATTAACACTGGTGGTCTTAATAATGGCTTGGAGGAGAAGGGTCAGGCACAGTCACTCTGAGCAGTGTGCTGCCACACAGCTCCATCCATAGCAAAATGTGACTGTGTGCACAGTTGGTAGCAGTAAACAAAGTCAGTACTCAAGTAAAAGTGCAAGCATTGGCCTAAAAATTCACTGAACACACCTGATCCAAGTAAAGAGCAGTGGGCGGTGGCCCTGCCCACTTGGGAAAGCAGTTTTATTTAAACGGAGTAAAATCAACACCATGGTTGCTTGTGGTTTGTGTGCACCTAAGAAGATTGTCAGGGATTACTGAAAAACATTTTGTGAAGAAAAAAATACCCAATGTCTTGTGTTCTGAACAAATGCAGATTAACTTCTAACTTAGATATTTTTAAGTAGACGTAACTCGATTATTAATTGTTAATAACACAGATTTAATTATGCTACATTTACATCATCTCAGATTATTTTTTTCAGTGTTTTTAAACATTTTCTGCTTATTCAACATGCTTTTTTTGCAGATTAATGCTGCATGATTCTGTTGTACCCAACTTCATAGTTTTCCCAGAGACTTTCTCACAGAACTCTGATCTGAAAACTTTTTCTGGTGTACTATCTTAGGTCTTAATTAGCAACACAAATGTTGAAGTCTCGCAAAGTTCATTACGGCAGCCTGAAATAAAGAGCGTAATGTTCATTCTACCATTTGCTGTATATAGAGAAGAGAAAATCCTTAGAGACCTCTGCTTCTCTGAGCCTCTCTGCCCCCACTGGTCTGTGATGGATTCCCAGCCGAAATGTCTTTGCCTTGTCTTGTCTTCATTACTCCTTCTCATCCCTACTGCTCTCCCAACCCAGAGAGATAGAGAAAACAGCATGAAACAAAGCTATGGTATTCACGGAGGCAAGAGTCAGTTTGTCAACCTTGTCAGCAAGGTGTGTGATTGGGATCAATGCAAGTTATAAGAAGCTGGTGTTGATTTAAAACGTGTTATAATGATACCAAAAAGAAGAAATATTCGGAGCAGTATTGAGAAACCCGACCACCCACACACTTGTAGCAACCAGCACTTCCAATTATTATTTTTTTTTAAGTTCAATGCTTCTGCTTTGTTTTTGTGTGCTTGTTGTTTTTTATCTGGAGTTGTGACACCAAATGTGGTATCATTAGTGCAGTCTCTGGTAGGGACTGCTCATCCCCTCCGTCTCTATTCATTAGCTTTTGTCTCGCTTGTCTTTCCCCCCTTTACCCTCTTTTACTTTCATCTCAGATCACAGGAACAAGTCATAGTTTTCAACCTCATCTACCACTTTTTTGACCCACCCCCTGAAAAAAATGAAAATATAAAATTAGAGTGATGGATCAGCTGGCTGCATCATGTCTTCCACTCCTTTCTACTTCTGTCATGTTTTTTCCGTCTTCATCCCCATTTTACGTGCCATCTTTTCATCATGCACTGCGTCAGCTACTCCTGTTTTTATCCACTTTTCCCATACTCAGCTGGCACTTTACTGTTTCCCTCTCTACCTCTTTCTCTTTCCCTTCATCTCTTGCTCCTCCATGGCCCTCTCATATGTTCCTATAATGAGGTCCCACTGTCATGGGAAGCATCTCCCTTGGCGGGAGCGAGCAACCAATCATATCTGGCATGACCCTCAACCTATCAGAGACCAGATCAAAGCAGGAAGCAAAGGAGAGGGTGCACCACCTCCACCAGATATGGACCATTATTAAATGGACAGGATGAAGGATGTTGTGTGTGCAATTGCTTGTGTGTTGTGTGCAGGGGAAAAAAGTGGTAATTGAGAATAGACCCTGATATGGTGTAGACTGAATGGCAGAAACATAAAGTGGTGTTTCTGTGTTACAGTGAGTGAGTTTAGAGTGAGGCAGAGAAGAATTACATGAAAGAGATGTAGAAGGGCAGACATCACTGCTGATAAATTCTGTCATGTGCCATTAGTTCTCGGCAGGAAATGAGAAAAAACAAGTTTAATCATTTATGAGCAAGTTTGCTTAAACTTATCACAGCAACCTTTATGGGTACATAAGACCATGAGAAAAACCATACTTCATTTGTCCAACTCTAAATCAATGCCCCCCCTTTGTTGTTTCTTAATTAAGAATGACATGGATTGTTCTCATGGCATTTAAATTCTAGCATATAGCACTGATCAAGACATGTTTGTGTGACAGGTCCCTCATTCTATTGGAAAACACATAAATGCTATGTGGAAAGTTTTCATGTATATTTTATGAACAATGAGATGTGGCTCTCTATTATTGATGATTGGCTGCTTGGCTGTGTATCTGCCGTTTAAATGACAGAGTCTGACTCATAATTGAATCATAGGGCGACTGACCCAATGCAGAAAAAGTTTTATAGGAACCAACCTAATAGGGGGGCATGTGGAAGGACAACAACAGGATGGAAACAATTAGATTTACTGTAGTCAAGAGGCAGTGTGTTATTGAGATGTAGAGTGCAATGGATTCTGTTGCTTAGTTTGAAGTATTGCTTTGGTAGGTACATATCTGATATTTGATTGATTGTTTCAGCAACTGAAGGACTCATTCATTTAGATTTTCACTCAAACGCTCTTGACACATATGGTGATCATTCAACCACACGTCCATAGTTTAGCATTTTTTTATTCAGTCATTCTGTGCTCTCTAGAAGATATAACATAAATATGAATCAATCATTAGCCTTGTTATTTTTTTTTTTTTTTTGAAGCGATTAGGTTGTTTTCTTGTATGTTTGTGTGTGCTTATGTGCTATAATGGGATTTATTTTTTTGAAAAGGCCTGTTTATAGTTTATGGTTGAAGATCAAATGATGGATGTCAAGTAAACCATCAGATTCTCTGCTTTCATCTGATAATATTTACCCCTTTATATATTGAAAAAATAAAGGATAGCACCCTTTCTGTTTAAAGGCTCCAATTAACATGACATGCATGTGTTTGGACTGTGGGAGGAAACTGGAGTACCTGAAGGAAACCCACACATGCATGAGAAGAACATGCAAACTCCACAGAGAAAGGCCAAAGCCGACAGAGGGAGTTAAACCAGGGAACCTCTATCTGTGAAGCTGCACTTATTTAATAAAGTATGTATTAAACACACACATGTGTATGGGAGGAACCAAAGTACCCAGAGGAAACCCTAGCCAGCACAGCGATAGCATGTGAACTCCAAACAGAAACTGTGCAGCTAGCTGGGGGTTCCAACCACCGACTTTCTAGCTGTAGGGAGGTCTTTGTAAATCTCGCCCGTTTTTTAAAATTTGGGTGCTCTATAAGAATTTGAAAAAAATAAAAAATAAACTAAAAATAAGAAAGGTTCCATCAGACATTTTTTACTTGCTTCAGATATGTGTAAATCTATATTCAGAGCTGACGTTTGACCATGATCACATGACCTTTGGCGTAGACAGGAAAAAAAACAGTATGTAACATCTATTACTGTGTATCTTTATTTGTTTAATCACAATCCATCTACATTAAGATAGACTAAGACTAAAAATGTGAAAACCCTTAGATGGGGAGAAGACATTACAGGACTGTAATGTCAGTGCAGACAAAGATGGTCCAACTGCAGACCTCAGTTCTGCGGATCCAGAACAAATTGGAACAGAAAGGTTCCCACATATAGGTGTGTAAAGCAGCGGTTTAAAAATAGCAAATAAAGTATTAAAACACACAGAGCCACAGCAATTAGTCAAATGTCAGATGTTGCAGGCTCTGATGTATGATCGAATGAAGTTGCATCAATTCTTGTGATTTCATTGACTGATCTGTGCATTAAAGCAATGTCTCTCATCATATATTTATTTAGTTTAAAACATACCCACGTGGCAATTTGTGGTACTTTCATTTAGGAAACAAATTATTACACAGTACACAGACACTGCGCTGAATAATTTTCTGGTTCTGCTGTTTTTATTCATTTTACCCCACATCCAAGATTAAAGCGAACAAGCAAACATTCATTTTTTTTCAAATACATTTGAATAATTATAAGGAAAGGTTCATTTTCCACGAAATTAATGAATGGACAGCTGATTCACAGACTGTGGTGACTAAGCATTCACAGAAAACAGTGTCACTGAGGATGGATGGGTGTGTATGTACTGTATGTGTGTCTGCATGTGTGCTGTTAGAATCTGTGTGGAAGGTCTCATGTGCTCACATTCATAAATCAATTGCGTCTCCCCAGGGTGTAGAGCCATAGTTTTACTACCTCTCACCATTGATCTGTGTGTGTAGTAGTGACTCTTAGAAAAAAACACACAAGAGCACAGATTCAAAGGTGGACAAACACAAATACACAGTGAATAATACTTAAACAGACAGAATGTATATTGAGGTTACTTCCAGACTAATTATTGAAATGTGCAACATTCAGACTAGATGCGAGATCAGCTGTGACAGCTGGAAGTCTCTCAGTGTGTGGTGTCTTTATTTCACATGCCATCATTTAGCAGTGAACATACAATAGTAACAGCGGCAGCTAAAACACTGGGAGGAGGGAGGAGAAGTGTATTGGCAGAATTTCTCCCTGCTCATGCACAGTGAAAGGGGAAACACAAGAGTCGAGGCTGCATTTCATTTCCTCTCGCTGACGTTCTCCATTCCAACTCAAAATTCCTCGCCCAGCTGTCATATTCTCTGTTTATATTCATGAATTCAAACTGAATGTCTGTGGATGTCTGGAGAGTTTCTTTCAAAACAGAGGTGAGGCTGCGATGCTGGATACCTATCCTCTTTATAGTCTGCCCTATTTGCTTATTTAGCTCAAAGCTTTTGTTGTCAAACCTGATTTATCGCTGACACAATTGATCTTTCATATCCGTACCTCTTTTTACATGATGCTTTACATGAGTTGCGCACAGCTTTCAGGTTTTAAAATAACTCTTTATTTGATCACTAGATGTAATAAATTAGTCTGGGTGAAGGTTTTGTCATTTTTTTTTGAAAGGCTTTGTTCTTTAGATACTTGTAGCATCTTGTTACCAAAGAATCATTCTTGTTGTATTTTTGCATTTCTCTTTTTAAGCAAATATTTAGACAAATTGCCTTTTCTCTTAAAGTTTATGTTCATGAACTTTGAAAACATATTCCTTATGATTTAAAAATCCGTTGTCTGTTAAACAGTTTATACAAAGTACGCTGCCACCATGTTTTATTCTCTATCTATGCCAAAAAAAGTGCTTTTTCTCAACAGAATAAATTATTTTTCAAACGTAACCCTCAATTAATAATCCAAAATAACACTAATTTGTACATGTGCCATACATTATATCTCACTACACAATATACCATAAAATGATTATAACGTGGAGAAAAGTGAATGAGGGGCGGTGGCAGTAATTTCATACAGTGCCAGTGGCACAGAAACAATAATGTTTGAATGACGACAATGGGGAGGTCTAGCAGCCACAATGGATAGCACTGTGGCCAGTATTCTGTCTGAGTATACATACAGATACTCTCATTCAGGTGTTTCTAACCAAACATAAGCTACTCACTGACTGAGTGAGAAGCCACATTTATGAGGTACTTTGTTTCTAAAATCTACAATTTAAAACAGCTTCGGGGTTCCTTGGCATCAATTCACCAAGTTTCAGGAACTGGAGGGATTAATACTCCTCTACCAAGATATAAGAAAAGAAAGACGAAGGCCATGGGGAAAAGTTGTTAAATACAGTATAATGTTCCAGTTTGAAGTGCTTGTATTTTCACTGTGTTAGTCTATATTTACTGTACCGTCGTCCTACTTGTAATCCATTGCAGTACAATATGTATTTATAGTTTTTACTAGAAAAGCTTGCATCTGTAAGTGAAGATGCTACACCTCTGTACTGCAACACCACTTTATTGTAAAAATAAGGAGAACTGTGTTGATGTAGGTTCTGATTCTGGTAGGTTCTGATGTTAATGACTTTATCAGTTTCAAGTTATCTCAGGTATTGTTTCATTTATGTCAAAACATCGAACCAGATGTCAAAACATGTCAAACAAGATTTTAAAGTTCAAATTTTGATATCCACTATTTAGATGATCCTGAAAAATGTAGTAAGTAGGATATAGCTGATTTTTGCCATGTTTCTGTTTCTTTGTTTTACTGTAGGTGAAGATAAATATTTAAAAAAAGAAAAGGTTTTGTTATTGGCAGATACCCAGGAAACAACTGACCTCAGCATCTGGCTGGAACATGCCACAAATGTATTATTTTAATCAGTCCATTAATGAATCCATAACTACAGCATCTACATATACGTATACAGTATACTGTAATGTCCGTCCATCACACATAGCCCTTATCATGTCAGGGTTGTGCGGATGCTGAAGCCAATCTAAGCTGTCATTTGGCAAATGACGACTATATAATATATGAGAAACTATTATGAAATGGGTCATTATTGGTGATTAGTACATTTAGAAAATCCTGCCGTTATACTTGTACTTAAGGGCGTACTTTCCTGTACACAGAAAAGTTTGATAGTACGAATCTTTCTATAATTCTAACGTACTTAACCAAGTTTTATTTTAGCCACTAATGGGTCTAAAAAGACTCAAACTCTTGCCATGGCCAGTCCTTCCTGCTTGTTTTCTGCCTCTCTGTCATAGCTTCTGAAACAACATCATGAACCAAATTAATTGACTACTTTTTCCACCGCTGGAGGAAAATACCACAAAGAACTGAAATTAGCCAACGACTGAGCTGTCAAATGCACACAGCACAGGCCCGCCATACACCACACACAATCACAACCCAATACACACATACACACATGCACACACACTGTTGATGCACATGTTGCCTCCTTGCCTTGCCTAATGCCTGTGTAGGTGGTACATTGGCTCTTTACTGTGAATGAACACAAATGTGAAAAGGTAGGATTTGTGTGAATAATGTAAAGAGACAATTTCGTTGAACACCATATATACACTTTTATGTATCATCTGTAGCTGTTATGTTGCTTCGCTCATTGATTCACATTTTCTGTAATTTCTTATGCATCTGTGCATTGGATTATGTTATAAACTGTATGTTGTTAGCAAAGAATTACCATGTTCCTGCACACATAACCAATACAAACCTCGGCTTGCATTTTTTTTTTTGGACACCTGTTGAATGAAAATCCAGTATTTATTGGCCTTACACCCCTTGTTTGGCCCTCCATCACCTTAAATGTACCCTATTCTTGCAGTAGATTTCAATATTTACCATGTTGGATTTTTGTATCTTCATCTTACAACAATATACAATGTAATACAATGGTAGGACAACAAAGACAGTATGTAGCACAGTTGAAGCTAGGGCACTGAAGAGCATGTTCAGTCACTGAGCTTCAGATGTACTGTACCACTGCTGTGCTTTATGCCATCTCCTCTCGCCTTCCTCAATATATGCCTCTCCATGGGATCCCAGTGCCACATATCACCATGCTGCATTCGGATCACATTAACGCAGCATGGGCAAGTTTGGGTGTGCGTCAAACTGAGAGTTCTACTTTTTAAACAGGCTCCTCAAAGGCAGCTGCCAGCCACCCAAAGAAGGCCCATGCATTATTCATGTTCATTTACACAACCTCCTGTCTCCTTATCATGGGTTCATCACCACTATTCATCGTACGATGATGGAACCAGAGCAAACTGTGATGAAACACAACACTGTAGTACTATATAAGGTAGACAGAAGCCTACAGAGATTTAAAGTCATGCTTTAGACTTGTGTGTATGTTTGGTTACAGCGCTAATGGCTGCTGGTGACATCACAAGTGTGTTTCACATGTATTTATATGCAGTTCAATTTAAATATATATATATATATATATATATATATATA
Organism: Channa argus; assembly: GCF_033026475.1. Taxonomy (NCBI): domain Eukaryota; kingdom Metazoa; phylum Chordata; class Actinopteri; order Anabantiformes; family Channidae; genus Channa; species Channa argus. Next base: position 19,269,578 of record NC_090197.1, read on the forward strand.
TATATATATATATATAAAACTGTGAGGGTACTAGCAAACCATGCATTATGTAATATGAACATATTTTTTGTGGCCATTTGTGATTTTTACTGTACAGCCAAGTGTTTTATGTAAAAAAAGGTAATGCAGCATTTCTGATCTTTGTCAAAAATACGCTCCTGCCACAGGCTAATTAGCCAACGGCACACTGAGCACTGGCTAGCCGCTGGCTAACTAGCCACAGGCAACTCTTCTGCATAGGAAATGCATTATTTTCTCTGCATTAATGCATCATTTCCTTTGAATTCATTAAATTTACATAGTGGGTGTGAGGGGTGCTCGCAAGATGAAAACATACTAGATGTCTGTAGCTTAAAATATGCCAATTAGGGAAAGAACATGGCATTTTTCATAAGATAATCTTAAGGATAAACACCTTCAATCCTCTGTGTTCTGTGCCTGAGTCTATGCGTGTGACTTTGCATATGTGTGTGACGAGAGGATAAGAGCAGCTATGGCTGTCAGAATAAAGTGTTTAGGTCCACATGGAACGGAATCAAACCACCTTAGAGACAAACTCTTTTTTAATTTTTCTGTGCACAGTGTGTTTCTGTGCCACTTTGTGAGGGCACGTTTGTCTGTGTGACTATGTGAGTTCCAACAGCAGTGATCCGTGTAAGGTATTTAGACGGGGAAAAACTTGCATTGATAATTTATTGCTTTAAACAGACATGTTTCGCTCAAAGGAAAGATGCAAGTCACATGAAATTGGAGATTTAAAAAAATGAAATAACACCTTTGGTATCTCTGTGAAACGGCATAATAACCTCTCCTTTGAAGCAAACAAGTCCTCCTTCCTGCTGCACAGCATGTCCTCAAAGTTATGGTTCTAAATTAAATAGATGCTTTTCTCCACTCAGATTTATATCCTTCCCCTGGTTTGTTTGATCATCTGCAACCACACACAGTCAACAGGCTAACAGCTAAACACTTCTCCAGTTTAAGACAATATCTGCATCGTTTCTCAGGGAGGTTGTTGAGAAAGCCATAAGAAACTTCACACTAACAGCAAGCACTTGATGTGTATGTCTGTGTGTGTGTGGTCGCCAAGGCAACATCACCTCTACCCCTCCACCCCCTTATTCGACAGGGAAATCAGAGATCCGAATGACTGCTGTCGTCCTCCGCCTCTCTGCGCCCTTTTCTCAGCCAATGGCACAAATTCCACCCTCCATTCCTATCACCGTGGGGCAGATGAAACCTTTAATGGAGGTTTAATGAAATCTCAGGGATCGTCCTGTGTCTTGATCGCTTGGGTTCCCCTCACATGCGGTGGTCCCCCCTTTTCGGCACTACATCAGAATGAGGGAGCACAGTCTCTAATTGCAGGCCTCGGGATAAGCGAGGGATCATTAAAAATAGGAATGGTAAGAAAAGAGAGATAAGGAAGTAAACACAGAAAGAAAGAGAAACATGTTTTTAAAGGCCACATGTGACAAACAGAAGCATGCTCACACAAGCGCGTGAGTGGTCAACCAGCGAGCGGCCGCTTATTGAGCTGGTTGTTAAAATTAATATTTAATTAGCCATGGCTAAATTAGCACACTGACAGTAGGTGGTGCTGATGTGGATCATTGAAGCTCGGGTAATTGGAATCTTCCAGAGCATTTGGAAACACACGACTAGTAAGTGTGTCTGGGCATGAAATGTGTGTGTACAGTATATGTGTGTGCATGTTCAGTCAACAGGCTGGTAGTCATGTGCTGTACAAGCACTAGCATTCTGAAATAATTGTTGATCATCACATAAAGCTTAATTAATGATAAACTACAATGGGTAGAGGAACAACATTTATTTTTAAATTAAAACTTGTTGAAGTGTTGGTGGTAATGAATTGCTCAGGCTTTTGGCACCTTCTCATTTGTGCAACAGCTGACTGTTTTCAAAGAGTTCTCCTAACAAACATGAGCTTTTACTATTACGTGTCTGTTATGAACTTATTTTGGGTTTCCATAACAAATGAAAAAGTTTTAGGTTAATAAAAGGTAACTTACAGTATTTGAATTGGATTTGTGGGATATTGTTAAATTGTATTCTGGTGTTTTTATTGTAATTTTAGCATTTATTATTCTTTATTTATTTTTATCTTATCTGGTGTTTTTTCCCAACACCTGTGGAGATGCCTTCATGGGGTGTTGACAGTGTCTGTATGGAGGTGTTGTCTCTGTCCATGGTGCTGAAATACACAGCTCATCCCACATTGATCACAGTGGTGTTTTTTTATTCAACAACATTTTCACAGGTCGTATTCTTGACTCTTGCCCATGTGACTTTGCTATTCTATTGAGAAAGCTGTGGGAAAGAAATATGTGATTTATGCAAACAGAACTGCATTTATAAATACTGATTAAGTGTAATTAACAGATGTGTAGATCTTGTGTGGATCTATACTACCCTTCAAAATCCTGTTGTGGTTCACTCTAAAGATACATCTGTGAAATCTAATGCAACCTAATACAGCAGCTTTGTGATAAATTCTACTTTTACATGGTTATATATTCTTGTTCTTGGTGTGACTTCCAAGCAACTTGGCAAACCACCAGCAGCGCAAATATGACATGGTTAGAAAAAAAGTTGACATTTGTACCCGCTTCCACTATAATACTGCTGTCTGAGGTACGTATGTAGTCATGCTCTGCAAGTACTGCGCCTATGAACGCAGTACCACCTAACTGAAAGGACACCACACACTACAGAGAAATTCAAGTAGAGTAACATGAAAGGTTTAAAGCCATATGAATGCATTGACTCAAAGCAGTGGTGCAATAGTATGTATCAAGGTTTGACAACAAAGAGATGTTGCAACATTGCAGGCGTGTGGCGGTTGAAAGCCAGTAGATATCGAGATAAGTACCTGTCAAAGTAAATACTCTCCAAAGCAAACGATATCCTAAAGCAAATGCAAGTGCCACACACACGTAAATAGAAATAGTCCTTTGTTGTCGAATTTCAAGGGATCCGTGCCAGCCAAATGAAGTCACTGTCAAAATACAACTATTACAATGTAAAGGTTGGTTTGAAGTCTGTTGGTTACCAGCCAACTGTCCAGTACGTGGCTTTGGTTGTATATAAAGAGGTTATAAATATTTACTATATAACACAGTCCATTCAACTCTACCACTAAAGGTGCAAATTTATGCAATAAAATCAACACCTTTCTGGCAAGGACCTGAAAGAAATGGGAATATTCTAATGTTAGAATTCACTGAAGGATGATTGCAGAGGGTTGTTTTTTGATTGTGCAGGATGTTCTACTTTTTGGATATTCAGGGTTGTGATTATATCAATCTGATTCACATTGCAAGAGTTAGATTAGAAAGATTTTTGAATTTGCTGCACGTTGATGCATGGGATTCATTTTAAGATCTTACTGTTCACTTTTAACTTTAGTGAGGTTTTTATTTTGATGTAGGTTTTTATCAAAATAATTTCCTATCAAAAATATTTTGAGAACAAAATTGATGCATCAAACCTCCAACAACATTCTATTGAGAACAGGAGATTTTGCCATATGTAAATGCATTATTTCTAAAAGACGAGACTGGACTACAGGGGTAATCCCGTGTGTTTGCTGTACTTTGCAGTTCATAGTGAAAGCCCTCAGATATCCTGCAGGTAATTAAATCTGACCTGCTCCTGCTTTCCTGATGATCTGAGACAATTTATGATGGGCCAACCCCAGTGCTCATCAAAGCTCATCAGCATCAGCTCAAGCCAATAGGTATATTAGTGTTTTCCCTCTCTGTCCCATTGGTGCTGGCTTTAATTAGCAGAGCTAGTAGAATAAGATGACTTACCTGCCAACCTGTGCAAACATTATTACTATTTGGAGCTTTGCTATTTTTTTCCCTCTATCCAAACACTTGACTCTAAGACATGTCTTAGGAGTGTGCATGCATTTGTTATGACGCTTGTATATTTTTATTGCAATATTACCACAGTAGAGTTATGTTCTAAAGGCTTTGTGAGCAGTGTTAGACACAAACTTCTATAAAAGCCACAGAGACGAAAACACACACCAATCATTCAGGTGTTAACATGCTTCTCACGACACAATGAGATGCTACTGTGTTTGCAGCAAGTAGTAGCAGGCCAGAGACAACAGAAACAGCACGCAATGAAAACTAATCAAAGATTTATTTGGCTAGGTAATTTACATCTGATTACTGCAGAGATGTCCTGAGTTGAGAGGATGATTTCGGAAGTTTCACCTGTTATTTTTCCAACAGATTGGGGTGCCAGCCTCTTGTTATGCATCCTGTGTGAACAATGCCATCTGCTCATCATCATTTAAATGTTTTTGACTGAGCCAATTATGTTCATTAAGAATGCTAGACAGATCTGAGAGCATGTGGTGTGCCAGCCATCACGTCCATGTCCTGGCCTAACCCCTGAAGTCACTGGATCATACTTACACACATGAGTTACTTGTCAGTAACTCATTCACAAAAAATCACAACATTTAGGTTACAAGATGTTTTGCTTTTCTTCTATGTCCACCCTTTTTTTTGGTCATTGAAAACAAACAAACAAACACGCACGCACACACACACACACACACACACACACACACACACACACACACACACGCACACACGCCAAGTGAGTGAGCAGCAGGCCTGTGGAGTGTAAGCAGGTGTCCTATGGGAGAGAGTGTACCATTAGCAGATCATTTCCCTCTCCGCTCCAGCAGGCCCTCCTCTATCATACCTCTGCTGTCAGCACTGCCTCTGAGGATTACTGAAAAAGAGAGAAAGGGAAAGAGGTAGGGAGGAAAAGAAAGAGAAACTGGGCAAACGGGTAGGAAAGGAGAGTAGAGTGTGAAATTGAAACTTGCATAGCCCCTATGTGCCCTCAAAACTGTGATTATTACCCGGTAGGCATTTTTTCCTTTCCAATCCATATCTCTCATGGGAAAAAAGAAGCAGAACGTAATGTACAATGTGGAACACAATGTCCATATTTACTGTGTGGTCTTTGGGCCATTTTACCAGAGGCTACCATAAGGTAGAGAACAGAAGATATAACTAGTGACAGAAATGTACTGAGCTTTGAACAGATGTTACTGGGGAAAAAAAAATGGTGCTGTTGCAGTGGTTTGTTTGTTTTGGTGGAGTGGGTCAGTCTGTGACACCTCCCCTTATTCTGGGCCCTATTCCCCTCTTGAGTGCTGTTCTAGCTGGGGGCAAAGTGGTGGCCTGGCTGGCAATAAGCCCACTGCCATCAGAGATAAGGGCATTCTCCACAGCTCCAGCCGAGAGACAGAGGGAAGGGAGACTGGGGAGATAAAAGGTTAAACAGGAGTAGGTGGGAAGACAAAGGGTGAGAGGGGTGAGAATAGGGAAATGATGTGGCAGAACTGAGAGATAAAACTAAAATCCTAAACAGCCTCCAAATGCTGGACATTCCAGATATGCAGATAACCTGACTATGGGATGAAAGCGAGCTGCAAAACAGGTAAAGGAACATAAATAGGACTGCGTTTGCAGGGTTGCAAGAGTCAAAATTAAAAAGCTAAGACACACATTGAATCCTTTAAGTACAATTAATTTACATTGTACGAATAAAGTCATGCATGTAGATGCATTTTTCCAGTCCTATTCAAACACATGCACTGTTCTACACATAGGAATTACATTATTATGAGATTCCACAGCACACAATTTACATTCAGTGCCAAATGTTCATTGGCAACTCCGAAAGGACTTTATTGCACCATTAGCAGAGAAAAAGATGGGAATGCCAAAGTGGTGAAATATTTGGGGCTAAAATTGCTTGTTTTTAATGTTAGTCAAGACCTTTTATTTGTCTGACCTTATCCATAAAAAAAGAAAATTGTGCAAGCAGCCTATTACAACCCATAGTAATGTTTTACTATTGTGGTACAGGGGCGAAGGGAAAAGCATTTGTCTTTTTAGCACATGTCCCAAAACTACATTTTTCTGTCAAGTCCTTAGTGGCCTTAATTGTAACAGGTCAGGATGGATTCCAACCCCCTACCACACTTTAACACAGTTGTATGCACTGCCAACTACTGATCAGTGTGGGTGTGGTGATTACAAGTACAACAAATTACACCCAATCAGACCATTAAGGCCATTCTCCACTTCCTGTGTCTGTGTGTTCTGTATGAATGATGTACATTTTCTCCTCTGTCCTAGTTTAGGAAGATCCAGGCAAACTGTGCATATGTCTGCCCCATGTGTAGTCCACGCTCATTGTTTTCACAATTAAAATGACAAATTATTTTATGCAAAGCAGGTATGTACTGTTTATTTTAACATCCTTGACACTGCTTTTGTTCACTGCACTGTTGGGTAGATAAATTTTGAAATTTTATAGTTTACAGGTTACTAGTTACACTGATAAAATGATCAGTAATACGTAATTATTAAATATTAAATATTTATATTATTAAATATTAAATATACATATTTATTTAAATATTTAAGTAATGTAATGCGTATTTTGAGTAAATGTCCTAAAGTATGAATTTAACTCAACCCGATCACTGTAAATGTTTCCTCAGGTTTAACATGGAGCGTTTCAATGTTTACATCATTTTTACTGTTAAAGCAAGGGTTACTCTGTTATTCTTAGAGCTCTTTCCTGATTTCAGAAGCAACATATTGTTGAATTTACAGCCCTGTAATGTGTTTCTGCTCTTGCAACGAGGCATAGAAGACTCCCGTTGCTTAGCAATTGATGTGATTGGCAGATGAGAGGCGGTGGAAAGTCAAACAAGAGCTCCAATGAAAAATAGTGCATACTGTCAAATGAAAGGAGCCTATTTAGATGTAGAACAAACTCTTAGTTAGTAGTAGTAGTTAGTTAGTAGTTCTACTTTGGTTGGGGGTTCGCTTAAATCTGTCTTTGCTGAGCTACCAATAGCACTACTATATTCAAATATAATCCCTTTTGAAGTGACCAACATTTTGATTAAAAATTCTAATTTATTTACAGACTGAGATGTTACACCTATACATTCCAGCTCACAGAGACCAGTGCTTCAGTGCTTGTCTACTGTATATGGCCAAAGTGTCAAAATAAGAGACTAATCTCCAACTAAAGTCAGCCTTTGGTAATACAATAATTTTGTGTGGTGGAATAAATTAGCGTGGACATTTACACACACTCTGTCCTGTAGTGGTGGCACTGGAGCATCAGGAAGAATTAAAGCAGATTTTATATTTAAAAAAGCAATAGATGCTCTTATGTGTATTTGACCTTAATCAGCATTTAAATAGCCTGAATATGTATAATGATTTAAAAAGTGGTTGAGTGATGTAAAATATAATACACCTACAGTGCTCACACTGTGACAAAGCCTCCTCTGTCACAACATCAATGATATGATGAATTAATGATTTGTGAGTTGTCGAACAACATCGTCTCTGTCACAGCCAGCTATTGATGATTCATCTTGCAATGAAAGTAAATTGTTAGAGGTGGAAACCACTCTTGTGTAAAGTCATTGAGATATATCACATAAAAGCTAGAACTATACATCTCCATCTGCAGCTTGTTCCTCGCTGTTTGAAACATCCACCACAGAAAATGTCATAATATTTTTGCATTAAGGGTAGAGGAAAAAGGTCATTTGTTATGCACATAGGTCTTTCAAGGCACAACACAAGTACTCTAATCACTATGAGCCATTCTAGTTAAAATGTAATTTAGAAAACAATCCATCCGTGCCGCATTCTGGTTGGCGTAATCTGACAACTGTCTGCAAAGAGGGCAGCCAATCAGAAGTTGTTTTGGACAGCCGCTCCATGAAACAAATGCTATTCTGGTTATTCTCGTTTGGAGAAATTTCCCTCCCAGCCCTGACTGGTGTATTCTCGTTTAGGGAAATTTCCCTCCCAGCCCTGACTGGTGCCTAAGGCCTAGCTTGGAGCCTGACGTAACTATGGCTGACTATTTCCGCTGCAGCGAAACAATGTAGGAAGTGCAGCGGGAGCTTGATCTCACATTCACCTTATAATTCATGGATGGTAATAAATCACTGCTTTACAGTTTCTTTAACCTATTTTAAATGTCCAGGATTCCATAATTACAGTTTAAGTTCATGGCCAAAGGGAATGTCAAAAAAACAGAAGTGGTGTGTCTTTCACAGGGAATAATGCAAATAAGGCTATGCCATTTTGCACTCTCAACAGCCAGATCTGCCAGTTCAGTTGCTATGATGCCATGTAGGGTCAGAGCTGCCAAGACTGACCTGACAGACAGTGGCTGCCCATTGAGGGGGGATGGTGCCGAAATAAAAGCTTCGACCCGGATCACTGAAGCATCAGACACACTAGCCTGAGCTGTTTGGGTCTCTGAGGCAGGAACTGCCTCTCTGTCACTCACTGTGTATAAACACACATACACACCAGAGGCAGAAACAAAAGCATGCACTTTCACACAGTGATTGACGAGATGCTACACAAGCTGCTACTAAAGGTGCACCGGTTTTGCTCATTTCATATGTGTATTTTTTACTATTTATGTTTTCGTCATTGCTTTCCACAGGGGTTTGTGAGGTAAAGATGTCCCATATTTCGATAAACCAATCAGAGTTCAGCAACCTTTGATGCAGGGATTGCCAGACTAAGGTGACATCCAGCATGTAAGCCTTGTAAGAAAGGAACATGTGTTAAATAGCAGAAACAAAACACAGTATTAAAGTTGGTACTTTTTTCCTCCATTGTCCCTTCATCTTTATCCTCATCTCTGCGTGTGACCCCTGGTTAGTGCATACCCACCTGCCCACCCAGGAGAGAGGGCTGTGGCTCTGCTGTGAGATAAAAGCTTGCAGCCTCCTCCTTTAATCTTTCCCTCACATTTTCAGCTTTTTTCCTCCATTTCAGCCACCCTCCCTCCCTCTATCCCCTCGGCCTCATCCCACTACTTTTATCATTTTACCATTTTTTTGTTTCTGCCACAGACACTCGTTGCTTGAATTCCCAAATCTGCCTGTTCAATCCACCTGTCTTTTAATATCTCTGCCCCCTTTTAGTCTTTATTTTACAAAAATTCCTCCTCCTTTTATCGTTAGCTGCGTTTCTCCTTTCTGACCTTGTCACAGTGTTTATACAATCATATAATTTGGGGATTTGATGGGAGGACCCTGGGCCTCTCTTGCCCTGCCAGACTTTAATTTTCCTCTGGCTCATACATCAATCATACCCCTCCAAATGTTTCACTGCTTTCTTGGTCCGAGCATTGTATAGAATCCTTATCTATCTTAGTGTGCGCTCCTCTAATCAGCTGATCTCCCTGTGTGCTTTGCGCTGAGCTCCACTGGATGATTGATGGCTACCAGTGGCTGGGGAAAAAAAAAAAGAATAAAACAAACAAACAAACAAAAAAACAGATAGAAGCATTACAACCATGTTCCAAAGGCTGTAGTGGTTCATTTACTGTGAAAAAGTGCGTGTGCAACTTTTTTCAAAATTTAAAAGACTTTTTTGGGGGAGTGTTTGCTATGATAAAAATATGAAAGTGCTCACAAATCATGAATAATCACACAAAATGTTCATAATAGTCCAATATTATACTCGCCTGGGTGCTCAGTTTTCAGCTGAATAGCTTTCATGATTGAGGGGGCGTATACAGTACCTTGTTTTATATTTTGACTGATATCTTGACCCTCCTGGAATTTACATCTCTCAACAGTTCAAGTAAGTAAATGCATGGACTTCAGAGTGGTTAAACCATTGGACATAGTGTTGCTAAGCAACAGACAACAACAAAAATCAGGCAATGTGTTCTCATAATGATTAGTGATTTTGTGCTTTCTGTGTTTCAACATCATGCATTAGGGCAAAGAGTGAAGTAGCAAATACCAAATAACAATACTGGTGATGTGTAGCAGTTATAATATGTACAATGGTTATTGTCATAGTTTGCCATTTGGTTTTGGCTGTTGAGAGAGAACAAATGTTTATGAATTATTCAGATTGTTTACAAATATGTTTCAATATGGGAGTTGTATTTTAAGTTTACATTTGGTACTGTGGTTGTTTATACGTAATATATTTAGGCCTGTAACTGGGATAAAATGGCATACATCTTTATATTTAACATCAATTTTTCATTTATGTTTCTTGTAAATACTCAACTTTAGTGAGTAATAAAGTTAAGTATGTAATTCGATTGTTCACTGAATTCACTCGTTAAAGCTAGTTTCCAAAAAATCTAAGAAAAACATGGTAAAGCTAAAAGAATAATGCCAAAAATCTATTTGGACCATCTAAAGCAAAATTGCTTGTAAAATTAAAAAATATGTGCTTGAAGTAATTAAGTACATGTGACTTGAGCGTTTTTTATAAAAGCTGGAAAAAACTAAAATCTACAATACCAACCAAAATAATATTTTTTAGAGTTCAGGCCATTTTGACTCTGGAAGGAAAGTCATGACATCATAAATTACATTAGGATGTTCATAAGTGGAGAGCAGATACCTGAATGAATCTCGATGGGACCCATCATTATGTGAAAGTAGAAAGTGGGTTCAGACAGAATTTATTATGCAAATCATGTTTGGTTTCAGATTGGGTTCAGTCAGGTGGGTTAGGATAAATAGCCATACACTTCAATAATTACACCTATAAACAACTTTATTGTGTTGTTAAGTATTATTTAACAAAAACATGCATACATGTACAACAATAAATCACTGCACAATCTCAGCTGCAGTAGATTGGGTCAGTTTCAGAAATGAAAACAATATGCTTGTTGGGCTCAGGTGAAGTTCAGCCTCCATGCCCTCGGGTCAGATTTGGACTGAAAAAATGCATCCAAATTCCACACTCTAATGTACAGTTTGTGCCCATCAAAAATAAAGACATTATATTTAGTCTGGACTAAAAGTGCCCAATCCCTGGAGCCATGCTGCTAGAATAAAACCACCACCACAACAAATTAACTCAGAGTCAACAGAAAATATAATTTACAGTGTACACTATAGTGATACCCTCAAGTGAGCTCATCTCACAAACTTGAACTTGATTAACATACATACAATAAACCTGAATAACATACATATTTTTTAGAATACTGAATACTGTATGTAAAGTTCGATAGATATCCATCTGATTTGATACAGTGTATGTTCGGCATATTCTGCTCTTAAAAGGAAAAAAAATCCAGAGTCCAGTATAATGGTTCAGCTGTAACAGAGAAGACTTGATATCAGCAGCAAGCTCCGGTCTGTCTAGTTCTAAATCTTCCATTTAATATGATTTGTGGACAACATGATATATTCAATATGGGATCTTAGTCTTCTTTATGCAGTGGAATGTGCAGCACGTAGGCTGGAAGAAGAAAAGAGCTTTAGAGTACAAAGAAGAAAAATCCATAGTTATTGAGAAATTAGACGTGGGGCAAGTGTGATGAGTCTCGTCGTTCCCTTTCATGTCTGACTTTTTATTATTGGGCTGAAAACTGTGATTGACTTTTATTCAGTCTTATATTACATATAGATGATTTGAAAATGATTGCTGACATGCATTATATTCTGTTTATCTCCTAGATGGAAAATCTTTTTTTTTTTTGTTTCTTAACATTCAGGGAATCACCATCTCCTATACTTCAGGGCTTCTATACTTTGATGTTGTACTTGTTTTCGTCCAATCATAGACAGGGTCTCAAGTATTTTTTGAATAACTTCCAAATATGAAAGTAAAGCATTTATTTTAATTATTAATGTTACTTTCAAACAGCATATTTTTTACTTCATATTATTTTAACAATGTTTGAGTTCATTTTAAGAGCAGGGACCAAACTTCCATCACTTAATTCAAGTGTCCTTGTATATTTTCAAATAATATACTGTACAGTCTCCTCCAAAATTATTGGAGTGGTGAGGGCAATTCATTTGTTTTCCCTGTACATTTGGGTTTACATCAACAGATTTGGGTTTACAAAAACCCACAAATATAATTATTATTATGTATGTATATTTCAGGCTGAAGTAGTTTTAAAAGATTGAGGCATTTAAAGTGGAAAAAAATAACAGTATGACTTTTTTGGAGCGGTTTCTGCGAAGACGACATTTTCGGTCATTAGGATCTAATGTGTGGACCTCTATAAAAAGGTGGATATCAGATGAACGTTAAGAACATTAGGTTTTCTTTAATGGTATTTACACATTGATAGATTAAGACAGATATTCCCATTTAGGTTTCAGTGAGCACTGCCCTGCTTCTTTTTCCGCCTACCCACTGCTGATTACCCAGATAAGGTAGTTCATTCAATCACAAGTTGAGAGGTACCAATATTCTTTGTCCTCCTCCAACCCACACTCATCTAAAATGGTATCTTTCAGCTTCTGACTGACTGAACATACCTGAGCCAGGAAATCAACAGTGAATAGCTAGAAAACAATTAGGGAAACAGCAACATAGAAGATAGCTTGTTTTGTGTTAGATCATTCACATTTTAGATTGTAAAGTATCACAACAGATAGTTTTTAAGTAAATTAAATTAAAAGCTGATATGTGGTTGCAAATCTCTTGGTTACAATAACTGTGTCTAGCCTGTGACTCACTGACATCCCGAAACTCTTGTTTCCTTTATTTATTATGCTTTTCCAGGCTTTTACTGCAGCCTCCTTGGTTGTGAATTGTTTTAGGGGCTTGTCCCTTCAAATTATCTTTCACAGTTGAAATGCATGTTAGTTTAAGTCTGACAACAGGCTCAGCCAGTTTGAACCCTTTAATGTGTTCCCTCTGATGGAGTCCTATGTTGGGTTGGCAACATGCTTTGGATCAGTGTCTGCATGATGGAACTCCTCCAAAATATAATTGATCATATAATTGATCAACTTTTAGCGGATAGGCTCCAGCCCCCCATGACCCGGGGGGGCTGGAACCTGACCGTTGATACGTGTTTAAGAAGATGGATGGATGTTTGCAATAAAGAAAATGAACCTCGTTAACATCTAATACTGTTGAAATAAACATTAGAACAAGATAGTTTCACACTGATTGTTAAAATGTTTTCTTGCACAACAATAATAATAATCAGCCATGGAAAGATGAATGTGTGTGCGTGTGTATGTGTTGTTGATGCTCTATAGCTGACAGACATTGTGGCTAAACAGCATAGGCACTCGTAATCAAGGCTTTTTCTCGCTCCTCAGTTGCAGCTTAAGGTCACCTGTGATTGATTCAAATAAGTCGACGCACCATGCTATTCTTTGCTTGTCTTTCAACACTAAAGGGCTGTCTGAGGGTGAAGCATTCTTGTTTTTTATAAATGCTGTGGGACTGTTTTGAGTGAATGGATTATGACAAAATACAAGACATTTCATCTGAGATCTGTCAAACACCAATGTGCTACACATCCAGAGATTTATGTTGCTCAAGAGGCCAGCTGCACTGAAGAGTGTGTAAGAACAGCTGCACATAAGTGTCTGAGAACGCCCTGAAACATGTGGGTGTTTCTGAATCAATACATCCTCCAAATCAAAGTGTTTTAATGAATGTGAACCACTGTTGAATTGTGTTGTCTCTCCATGTCCAAAGCTTTTTCTTGGAGTGTATTCACAGATAGGTCAAAGCAGGGGGACCACAGCTTTTAAGACTGAAGTTTATTAATTTAAGTGTAACCATTCAAAGCAGAACATCAGAAGTGTACCTTTATTGCGTTCCTATACTCCTGCACACATTTGAGTCAGTTCAATAAGATTCATCTTCTGCATACGTAGATGTGTAAGTTTCTTAATAGCTTCTGCAGAAACTAAAAAGATGGGGCCTTACAATATAAAACCTCTGATAAAGCACATTTTACTTTTACTTTTTTTTGCAGCCAGTACGTTGACATTCATTTATAAATAATCTAAAAACTAGAAACATTCAGCAGAACAGCATGGTGGCTTGAGTTAAAAACAGTATGTCTTTAACTATTCTCTTGAAGACAGACATTGAAGCACCTTCCCCCATTTAGCATGAATTCAAACATCGGTTCAAATTTGCTTCACACTTTAGCTACAGTCAATTGTTTAATGCTTTGTGAGCAAAGTGCAGAATTATATTGATTTTCTTTTCTTTTTTCTTTAAAAGTTTCAGTTTCCCTACAAACATGCTTGTAGTTTCCCTATAAATAAAGCAATACCAATGGTATTGGTATACCTTCAAGAGGTCAGAAAGGCCCAACCGACCTGAGCATACAATGTGCAGTGATAAGTGGGGGTCTACAAATTCTAATAAATCTCAGTGCTCCATGGTATACATAGTGCAGAGAATGTAAGCTGAGCTGATGCATTATTTACAAAATGTCCCCAAAATCAAGGATAGACAAACATGTAGCAGAGGCAAGCCTCTTCTTAGAGTTTAAGAAAAACAGTTCTTATTTCTAAAGAAGAACCCCTGGTGAAGGTTCCCCTTTTTTTTTTTTACAAGTAACTCAATATGTGGTTTAAAAGAAAGCCAGCCATCCAGTTCAATAACAAGACACTTGTAAGACGAGACAAGATCTCTACTCTGTCTTGTAACAATTGATGTAGTAGCTGTAAAAATAATACTGCCACCCAGTAATTAGACAGAGAACATGTGCAAAGAAGAAGTTTGGGTGGATGAATGGGTCAGATCGGAGGACTTTCCCAGGAGACTGGAGTTTAAGTCCAGTGTGAAATTGCTTCTATTGCTGTAATTGTAACCGGTCACCTGATGCATGTCATGGTACTTTGAAGAAACAGTAATTTTAAAGGCAAATCACCATTCTTTTATTAACCATGTCTATTTGTTACCCGAACCCCAATCCAACTGCTATGTTTGCACATGTAATCCAGCGTTTTTGAGTATTCAGGGCAAATAATAATGTTACAGTAGCTGTCATTTGTAGGAGAAGGCATCCAACATTTGTGTGTCAAAAAGGACACCTGTCTCTATGTGAGGCCACTACTTTCAACCAATGTGTAGAATATACACATATACACTATTAGTAATTATATGTTAATATGTTCTGTTAAACTAGCAAAACTGGTGCTACACTTTGTACATTTGAATGAAGTACATTTTACAATTTCACATCTCTTCCCACTGGCCCTATTAACCTGTAAATGTATGCACTTTCCCAATACAGGAAAGGCAGATACTTTCAAAACCTAATCAATAACAGGACACGTTGTAAAAGAAACAATAATAAATGAACAAAAAAAGTGTTTTCTACGAAGTGTATTTTTCTCAATGGATGGCAAACTGTTTTGTATGGCTTTCAGGCTCTGTCTGACTCAAAATGTTTAGAGGCAACTGATTTTCAGTAAAGAGCAGCTGAGTCGATTAAGTTGGACTTCAGCTCAATATTGGGGTTTCCTCAGCAAAATGTAGCTCACCAGAAGGTAGAAACTGCACAGATCAGGCTGAGCTTGTAGCAGCAAAATTATGACTAATGCTGATTCTCCAAAAGCTTGCGAAGGACCAGAATAGAGCGTGAAGTGCCAAGTTTGGATACTGACAGAGGAAGTGAGGTGTGACTCATCGTGATATGATCTACTTAAAACTAACACGGGAACATACAGGAGTCAGTAGTTTGCAATAGAGGTGGAGACCTGCAATCATGAACCTCTTAATTAGACAATGAGGGAGTACACATAAAAATGAAATTCTACTCAGAACAATTACCATTTTAATGACATTCACCTTCTTCAGTGCTTACTTTTTTTCTGTGTATTTTGGAGCCCACTCTGCATGCCAGGTAATTCCAGCGCCTACAACCTTTTTGATGTAGCAGATTGAAGTCTAAATGAAGCTTTGACCTTCAATTTGCTCTGTCTTCCTCAGTTCCTGTTTTTCTCTAAGTGGCTTGATTTCCTCAAGGTTCATCTCTTCTTTTTTCCTCCACCCGTTCATTTAATTAAAGCCACTGTCTGCTTCTCATCTCCCACCACATGCTACAGCACTGTCTTTGACGTGTCATTGGAAACTAACACCACAATGCCCATACTGAATACAGTATTTGTATTTATACACAATATCATGGGATGTCTTGGGTGTTTGCTTGTGTTATTACACAAAAGAGAGGGGGGGTTGGGGAGGGTGATCAAGCACCATACTTTACAGTACAAACACCTGAACAAAGCAAAAATCACAGACACTCAAACACGAGGTGCAGCAAAGGTCTATTAGGGCTCCCTTGGACTAATCTCTCATCTCTCATTTAGAGTTTAGATTTATAATGGGGTAAGTGCATAATAGGGTCTCTAATAGACTCTCACGTAAGCTCTACAGAAAAACACAAAACACTGTACATATTGAAAGCGGAACTGGTCAAAAGCACGGTCTTCTTGTGCTGCCATTGACACTAAATTGGAGCTGTTTGAAAATTAGGTGATTTAATGGGAACCTCATTTCACATTGCATCCAAACACACATTGTGTTTTAATGAGTTTTAATTAGGGCTTTACGGTACATTTGTCATTGCCCGATGATAAACGGTGGCTTTCAGTCTGTTGAAACTGGCTTTTACTAAACTGTCATACACACACACCATACTCAGCTTCTAACTGCCCACTGTGACCAGCCCTCCAGCATTGGGTGAAAGTAAACAACACAGAGTTGATGGCAAGAGACAAAGAACAGAGACGGGAGCACAGAGAAAAGTAAGGAAACCGCTCATTATTACAGCTAATACTCTTGAGTCACTTATCACTAAGTTACAGCACAGGTGCAGGCAAGCCATTATAAATAGTTGCAAAGTGTGTTGCGATAATAAACATGCCCCTACAGACCCCCAGTACTTACTAGGGGACGTTCAAAACACCTGCAAAGGCAATTACAGACAAAGAGCAACAATACACATGATTCAAGAGTGTGTTCACAGTGAATTTTCTAATTAAACTGTAGGGCAGAGGGATTGGGAAATAATCCCCATCACATTGTGTGGTTGGACAAAAATGAAACAAGGACAAATCGAGTGTAGGAACGATCAAATGAAATGACTAACTCCCACTTTAGGGAGAAAAAAACGAACAAACATTCAAACAAATTATGAGGGTATTTATTAACCTTCCTGCTTGCGTGCAATATACTATTCTACTGGCCTAAAAGACATGCTTTTCAGGATTTTAGATGAATAAGATTTAGTTAAATGGACTGAATTCACTTTTGAATTTGGAACTTTGGAAGATACTGTAGGTCAGGTGTGAAGTCTTACATGCTCAAATATAATTGTATATATAGAAGAGCAGACTTTTCCTTGATGAGCAACATGTACAGAGGTGAAAAAAAAGTTCAGTATGATGAAATTTATGTCTATTTTATAAAGTAAATTCCTTATGATTGTGTTATTACTCACTGAATGAGTTAAAATATACCACCCACATTTACATAATAATATTACTTACCATTGCAGCACAGTACAGTAATACACAATAACACAGTTTGAAGGATTTAAAAACATTAGATCCACCTTTAACCACCCACCCACTATGACCTCAAAAATAAACACATAGTAGAAATCGTGTACTCTGATTCGTGTACTCTGAAACTTTTGTGTGTCACAAAGACATGTGTACTTTACGTTAGCATCTTTGCATATGTGCATCTTGCAGCAAAATGGCCGACTCTCTTAGCCCAGCGTGAACGGACAGCTGAGCGCATGAAAAACAGCAGGTGATTAACGGCCCTAATGGGCTTAACAAGCATGACAACGGGAGGTCTGCTGTCCGTCAATCAGAGGTGAGAGGTGCACACAAGCCATTAGACACAAATGGAGAAAGAAGGATGGTACTGGAAAGTGCAGAGAGGATGAAGAAACAAAGAAGGACAGGAAGCTACAATGAGGAGAAACACCAGTAATGAGTTTCCCGCTCAACAATCTGAGGGTCATTTAAAGCTCTTTAGCTCTGGAAACTCGAGGTGAAATGTCTCTTCACTACTTTCTACACTAAAAGCATAACGTCTCTCTTTCTCTATATATATCATTGTCTCAAACACCTCTGCCCAGTCCCCTTCAAGGTTTGCATAATATCAGTAAAACCACTACATCTCCTTTTTTTTTTTTTCCCCTGGTGCTACACTGAGGAAAGGGCAGATTAACAGATCTGTTATGCAGCACTTCAGCCATCCTGCCGCATTTATCAGAGCCAGAGCCTCTCCAGAACTATTTGTCATCATAGCTGTTAGTATGAGTGGAGTTAGTCAGGCTGTACTTTACCGTGATGGGGTGTAATGATCCCAGCTTCCAGCTCTACACAGCATTTCCAACCCAGATACACCGCACTCATTTAGCTGAGGGAAATTCAAGCTGGTACTGCAGTCGGTTTCCTGGCTAAGCTGCTGAGAGCTCTTTGCATTTATTCACTGTGGAAAGAGTCATAATAAAATGTCATGCATTATTGTAGAACGATATAGTATGTGGTTATGTTCGGAGGTGCTTCAGATTTGCTCCAGACTCTTACCTTGGTGGCATAGCAGTTTTAGAAAAGCTACAATGTAGCCATAGTAACAATCAGATACTTTGAAGAACTGGTCTCTTCAGTTCTTTATAAATTACTTGTATAAGAGTGAGTCTGTATGAAGAGGAGGTTACGTGGGTGTAAATGAGATTAGATGTGGATTGATATTAATGTGTCACACTGTGATAAAGAGACCGATAACACCTGTGTCTCACTACTGTTGCTCACAGAAGTTTGGATCAGCACATAAAACATGATACTGTCTGGGGTGTTGGCATCAAAGCCTATAAGTATCAAAGCTGAGTCCATGTGTGAAAAATGGCACAGTGACAACAAAGTTACAAAGTCAACATTTACAAAGTTGCTTAAAGCTATTTTTGTTTATAAATATATATATATATATATATATATATATATATATATCTCCTTTTGTCGGGAGAAAATCTTGCAGCATGCGCTCCTTCTGCACAGGTTGTGCATCTGTCCAGTGTCACAGACGCGCTCCAAGCCCTCCAATTCGTGTTTCTTTAATGCACTGTCAGCACCTAGGGAGTGAGATGGGCTGAGTATGGTCCCATAGGGAAATTTATATTCTCTAATAGATCTAGTTACCTTGAACATGTCTTTTGTGTCCAAAATGAATAAGATCTACATGTCTGTCTGCATGCGATTCAACCGAACTTATCATCTTGTAAAGCAAAACAACGCTATAGCAAAAGCCAGCTAGACAACAGCTCATACAGGTAAGATCAGAGGCAAAATAGATGATTATTATGTACACTCCCTGCCAACTCCACAGGGGTTGAATGACTTAACATTATGGTAGATCACCCTCAGTTATCTAATCTGTCATTAGGAAGAAAAGCCTTCAGATTTTTTTGTCATTGTTAAAAAAATGTCAGTGATGGAAAATTATCAGTTAATCCGACCTCTGGTGGCACCTTTGACTGTAACGACAAACTTTCTAACAGCTGATTATTTTAATGTTTATATGAAGGCATGTTTATATATTGAATACTGCACCTTCCCACATACAACTGAGGAAGCGGATTCCTTCAAAGGATCACCAAAGGTAGCAGTGTCTGTGGCTGGATAGACAAAGACGGTGATCATAAGTAACTGTTGGTTCATGTTTGGCTCCTTCTGCTTCCATCCTGCATCAAATTTCTTACTGTGACGGAATGAAGCTCTGCCTCATGCAGCAGAATTCGAGCTGTAGATGAACAACAGATAAATAATAGATTTGTTTAAAAATCTTTCTTTAAGTATTACAAATGTAATGCTGAGAGTGTAGTAATTGTTCATACCACATAGTGACTGTAGTTCACTATATAGAGAAAACTGTTTTTAAATCGGTCTTCAGCATTGATCACTTTATGACACACTGAATTATTTTATAGATTCTTACTGACTGATATAAATATAAAGGTGTGGCAGCAACCCTGTCTACTGGGGCAAGAGCTGCAGCAGAAAAAATGCTGACAATTACTGTAAATATCAAATTGCAAATTCATTGATACTAAACACATTCCAGACAGCATATTTATGTTTTCTAAAATATTTGATCTACCATTGTTTGGTTTCTGTCAGACTATCCACTCTTGCACTACACCATTATAAAAAATTGTATTTATGTGTATATGAATTCATAGCACTTTGTTAACTTTGGAAAAAGATACAGTATCTCTATAAAGAACAATTTACATTTAATAATTTACACTTCTCACAGTTTGTTTAAAAACCAGAATCCTGTTTTTTTTTTTTTAAATGCTAACCTTAACCAAAGTGCTTTTCTTGCCTAAACCCAACCACATGCAGGTCTCTTTGAAGTCATTTTCTCGTAATGCATGTTTCATTCACTCAATCATGTTGCATCAAAACATCATCAGAACAGTTCTTTAGTAATCTATGGTACAGTTACAAGGTCAAAAATGATGAAGTCCAAACCTTTGATTTATGATATATGATAGAATATCTCCATATTGTGTCAGCTGTATGCTGTGCTTAGTGCTAATTAGCAAAAACACTAAAACACTAAAATATTATTTAACCAGCTAAACATTAGAGTATTGCTAACATGCTGCCCTTACCATTGATCTCAAAACATGTACAGCCTCACAACATGTCTATAGACTCCTAGAATTGTTTTAACTATTAAAATCTGATATTTACTGCTTATGACTAAAACCGAAAAGACTACTGTATTTACAGTGCATCTGCAGGAAGTAAAAAATCTATGCAATGACATGTGAAAAAACAACAAGCCATGTAAAACAGTTTATGGTGTTACAATTCCTATAAGGCACAAAGAAAAACTCAATGTGTCTTAATGACTTCCCAACAACATTACTTAATTTCCTTTCTTTCCTTAGGTCTCACTAAAATCTCATTGCAAACAAATTGGTGTAGTTACCATTTTGTGACTTCATCTAATTGAATTTTAATGACCGTGTACTTGTGTGATACTCATGATAGGGTTATGGGTAAATATTCAGTCCATAAACTTCCACAGTAAAAGAATTCCTCCCATCTGTCTCACCAGAGTAAAAGCAAAAACAGATGAGACATCACTGCTGCATCTCTGTTTGAGCACAAAGACAATTAAAAAGTCTAAAGATGTCAGAGTTTTTGAACACTTCAGCAACTTAATATCTCACATGTTTCATAATTATTCACACAAGGAAGAAAAAAATAAAAAAAAAATAAAACTTTGAGATTATTCACCTAGACTTTATTTTACCTATTTACAGTGTAGCAATAAGGATTAAGCAAAAATGTAGACCATTGTCCGGAAAATCTGTCAATTTTATTAAATTGCATCTCTGTTATGGGTATTCACATTAGAGAATTATCTTATTTTTAAGCAACCACATATACATACACACACATATACACATACACACACACACATATGTGTATATACAACTTATATATATATATATATATATATATATATATATATATGCACAGTGCACAGCCATTTTCAGAGGATGGAGGCCACTGTGGGACCTTCAATGCTGCAGAAAATTTTCTGTACCCTTCGCCAGATCTGTGCTATCCAGTCTCGGATGTCTACAGACAATTCCTTGGACTTCATAGCTTGGTTTGTGCTCTGACATCCACTCCGAACTGTGGTACCTTAGATAGACAGGTGTATGCCTTTCCAAATTATGTCCAATTAACGGAATTCCTCACAGGAGCACTCCAATCATGAGGTACAAACATCTCAAGGATGATCAGTGGAAATAGGATGCACCAGAGCTCAATTTTGAGTGTCATGGCAAAAGCCACTTATGTACATGTAATTTTTTATTTATTTTTTTATTTTTAATAAATTTGCAAAGATTTCCAACAAATGTCTTTTACGTTGTCATTATGGAGTATTGTTGGTAGATTTTTGATAACAATAATGAATTTGATAGATTTAGGACTAAGGCTGTAATATTACATAATGTGGAAAAAGTTAAGCTTTGTGAATACTTTCTGGATGCACTGTGCATATATATATTTATATATATATATATATATATATATATGTGTGTGTGTGTGTGTGTGTGTGTGTGTGTGTGTTTGTGTGTAGAGGGTTGCTAATATTTAAACTCATTATTATAAAAATGCCAAAATGGAGGCACCACAACCAACTGTGCCTGAACAACTGCTTTGCATAATTACAAAGTGGAAGAGAGGCCAGAAAAATACACAATGGCAAAGACATGGGGCACGACTTGTTGCTGTTCATTCCAACACAGCACACCAGTTTTCAGTCCATCCTCCTTTCGACTCTTTCTGTATTTCTGTTCAAACACTCTGGGCCACCAGGATCATCCCGCTGATTGTGATGGACCAGTCTTTTTTTTAGACATCCAAGAGATGTCCACAAGATCCAAAGATCAAAGGAAGCTTTGCTTGTGAAGCAACTGCATGAAATGGATTGTACTGTTGAGTACTTCAGATTTTGTGCATACAAAAAATTGGTGATTTGTTCTCTAACCCTGTAGTGCTACCAACAAGATAAAGTGTTCACTATACTACTGTATAAAACATCTCAGTGGGTGGAACAACAAATAGCACAGCTAATAGTAAGATTTGTGATCACTAATCACTTTAGCTCCACTGCCATCATCCACTGCTTCTCTGCCTCTGTCCCACTCTCTCTGTACTTTTCCGCATGTGTCACTGGCTTTTGGAGTGTGTTTCAAATGTGCAGTTACTGGCGACACCAGCCCACTCAATGTTTTGTTGTTAGTTATTCTGCTATTCTTTTCTTTTCTCTCTCCACTTTCCACTCGCTCCAACCGGTCAAAGCAGATGGCCGCCCACCCTGAGCCTGGTTCTGCTGAAGTTTCCTACTGTTAAAGGGAGTTTTTACTGTCCACCGTTGCTTAGGGCTTGCTCAAGGGGAATTTGTTCATTTGTTTATCATTGTTGTTGTGAATAGGCACTATATCAAATTGGGATTTTATCCTTGACACTGTTTTTGAGAAACAGTCACTTTATCTTGTTGCTCAGTTGATTTCAACAAAGAAGAAGACCAAATACAAACCAACAATATGCAGTGGCCCGATTTTTTTACCATGTCATGCAATACATAAGTTTTTCAGAGTGAACAGGTGTGTGTTATGTCTAGTTTTGTGTCTGTAAAAATCAGCATAGTCAACAGGTGGTTTCAGCACAATGTTGACAGTTCATCTCAGGTGTGCTGTCTCTGTCTCTCTTATTCTTATTCTCTCTCGCTACCTCAGCTGAAATGTCCACTAGGATTAAAGAGGCAGGCAGACAGACCGCAGGTTAACATCATGGGTAAAAGCTGGTCAGTTTTTTTTTTCTGCTTTTGTTTGCCAGCGGGGCATGCAGCATCCACTTCAAATCTCATCCTGTGGTTGCTTACTGCATCCTTTTGAAATCTGCATCCTGCTAGGCTTGCCTGAGTGGTCACCTAATATACGAATACATAGCAAAAGGGAGAATGAGAAAAGTGAGAGTGTTCAAACCTTTGGACCAAAATCATCTAAAATTTGGCTAAAGACTGAGAGACCAAGTGAAAGGTTAAAGAGCTAAAGATCTATGCCGCTGAATGAAAGACAGAGAGAGAGAGACATCACATAGAAATTAGTGCAAGACAAAGCCTTCTGGTTTCAATCACTCTGGTAAACAGTGGAGTGTAATACCTTGTTTTAAATTAGTCACTAATAACAGCACAATGATAGGACGGCCGCTTCACTGCAGGAGAGTGGAGAGTAGCCTAATGGAAGAAGGATTGCCTTTTTCACCAGCTGAGCCCCGTGGCATTGTCTTGTTAGCAACTGTTAGCAATTTACAGGGATACACCCATTGTTGGCACTGGCCACCTTATTTGCATGTTAACGTGTCTATCTGAGTTGAGGCGATTGAATAAGTTGGAGAAAAACACATGATCGCGTGGGTGACCTTGAAAACAATCTAGTTGGAATCATAAGAATATGAGTAGAAATTAGGCCTAAATAGGCAGTGGCTGTGTCGCATAATTGAAACAGTTTTGAGTATCACCTGGGAACCCGCTCGTGCATAACCAATGGTCAAATGGCAAATCACCAGCAAAATGTCTAACAAGCTATTTGGCAGAATACTGCTTCATAATTTTAGTTATTTTTCCCCATGTTTATGAAAGCCTGTTGAAGCTGCTTTGAATATTGATAAGTCGCGGATGCCTGGATGTGTGCCTGTTCTGTCTGAGACCTCTCTAGCAGACAGACATGCATCATCATGCACATCTACCCTCCTTCACAAACACACACACTTACACATACAAACGTAGGTCCCAAGCTGAGCCACTTGTCATAATGACGCGTGTGTGCACATGTGTGTTTGTGTGTTTGTGTGTTTGTGTGTTTGTGTGTTTGTGTGTGTGTGTGTGTGTGTGTGTGGAAGGACGAAGAACTGGGAGAAATTTATCAGACACAGCAATTCACTTCTCTTGTGTTTTTCCACTCGGCCCCTCATCCCACTCTCTCCAGCCTCTATATATCTTTAGCCATTTAATTAGCTGGACAGGTAATAAATTCCATGTCTTGTGTACTACCCGATAGTTTATTTATTTATCTATCAGCCTTTTAACGCAATGCAGAGTCTGAGGGCCAGACTCCATTATAAGGCAAGTAGCATCACCAGCCTTTTAAGACTTCAGTCATTAGTTAATCAGCCTGACAGTATTACTGTATGAGGGCAGTTACATCAACTTACCCAGCTGTTGCAGCCAATTTTTTCACAAAGAGATATAAATGTGCATACACACAGTATATATTTATGTTTCATGTTGACTTAAGTGTGGAAATTATAAGCAAATGACCATCTGAGTCTTAGTATGTGTGTGCATGTCCCTGTTCCTGTGTCTGGCTCACCAGATAACAGCGTGTGCTGCCAGGACCTGTCAGATCGCGTCACATCATTTAGGACTCAATGAGCTGTCAGTGATCTCATTGCAGGAGGACATATGTGTCAACCAATAAGATGCCAGTAGGGTCAGGATACTGGTTGTTGCCCCTCTGTTCCCATGTCCTGCACAGTGCAGCATCAGCACCTCCACCGCTGATGTTTAATATTAAATCACACAACTTCATCTCCTCCCTTTAATTGAATCAGGCTGGATTAGCAGTGCTCGTTACTGTAGACAGTGACAGTTGAGGGTATGCATATGTATGAATGTACAGGCACGGGGGGGAAATGTGTTAAAATCATTAGCTCTCATCTCTTACCATTAGTCAGACTGGCAGAGCTGAAATGTTGTGGGTTGATTCAGGGTGTCCTAATTAAATGCTTAACGTGTGGTAAAGTTTAACATGTATCTTGTAAATGGCAGCTCTGGTCACTGCCAGATATTTAGTGTTGGGGAATAGTGAACTACATGTAACTAAATACATTTTGCACTAGTTGCTGGTAGTTAGACTACAATTATTTTTGCATAGTGATCCATGTAGTTATTTCATTTTCTTTTGACACTGTGCTGTTAGCTACTGAATCTACAAACAATTCTAAGCCATAAAAGGAAAGAAATTACTTTTTATCATACCTCTGTGACCAGAGCCATGATGTTGGCTTTTCCGTGTGTCCTATTTTCTTAAATGTGATATGTCAGGATTTTTTATTTTATTTTATTTTTTTAAATTTGGCATATATTTCCACTAGGTTTAAACAAAAAACTTACTAGATTTTTTTTGGTCAAAGGTCCAGATGACCCATTCATGCCAGTAAAAAATATCCCAGAGGTCCTGTACATTATATCTGACTCAAAGGTCTAGTTGGACTCATGGTTGAACTAATTATAAAGTACTGACTATTGTTATTTATTAATAAATTGTTGATGCTATTTTAGAAGTTGCCTGGCATACTTACATTTTCCCATAAATAGTGAGGTATATGTCACTCAGATTTACAGTAGAAACTTAAGCAGTTTTGTTTCTTACATGTGCCTTTTAGTTTTATATTTTGTTATAAATTCATGTCACATGTTCGTGCATTGTAAAGTTGTGTGAGCTATTTTTTTTTAAGTTGCCATAACTAGTCACACTAGATTTCTCCCCAGAGTAATTTTGCTGTAGTTCATCTTCTTCCAGATGAAGGAATTGGTAGCTTGCAAAGCTATACATTTAATACAGCTTCTAAAAGCTAACCCTAACCCTAACCCTCCAGATAGAATAGCTTAAAGTAGCATAAGTATGTGCATACAATGGCATGTGCAAGGCAAATTGAAAGTGTGTGTGTGTGTGTGTGTGTGTGTGTGTGTGTGTGTGTGTGTGAGCACAGATACTGGCGAACTGCTACAGTGTTTGATGAAGGGTCATTACATTCTCGTTAGTTCAGCTTCAGTTCAGTGCTCTGGGTCTGGAGCACAGCTGCCCTCACTCACTGAGTATCGTCAGAATAAGACCCAAATGACTTCAGCTACTCACCTATCAACCCTGTCTCCCAAGAATTGTACAACTAACATGTAAATGCAAATACATTTTGTAGGGAACATCAGTGTTTTTTTACTAACACAATGAAAATATGTTCATATTTTGGCAAGAAGCAAATGCGTTGAACTGAACATATAAGTTCATATTAAAATTTTTCATGATAGTGTGGGTTAAGCACTTGGTTAAGATTAGGAGCAGATTGTGGTCTGGCTTAATAGACAATAAAGAAAAAGAACTCTTTCTGGTAAACTTCAAGGGCTGCTTGTCATGATATGGGAGGTGCTTCTCACCAACTGGGGCAGGGAAGCTGGTCAGAAATGAAGGAGGTATAAAGGTTTTTGAGGAAAACCTGCTCCAGACTGCAGCACAGGCCCTAAACTAAATGTTGTTGTGTAAAACCTACAGAGACCCAAGAAGACTGGAAGCTTTGTAAGCTTCAACAAGCTACAGAATGAAAGTTTAAACATTTTGGTTAGTTAAAATGTTTAGTGATTGATTTTATTTATCAACAATTTCAAAACGATGTTCTTCCTTTGTCATTATGGCTTATTAAATGTAGATTGATGGGATAAAAAGCAAGTTTATCCATCCATCCAATCATTCATTAAACCGTTTATCCTTTAAGGGTCGAGTAGGTGCTGGAGCCTGTGCCAGCTGTCACTGGGCAAAGGGCGAGGAACACCGTGCACAGCTTGGCAGCCTATCTCAGGCCTTTTATCCATTTCAAATTAAATCTACAGCACAGTGCAGTGTGCAAAATGGGCCTGATTACTTTCTGATGCCATAGTTTAAGTGGTTATGGTGTTTATATGTGGCCATAAGACAAATGAAGAGTCCTGGTGGTTCCAAACTTCTTCCATTTACGGATGATGAAGGACACTGTGCTAACTGGGACCTTCAGTGCTGCAGAAATTTTTCTTTACCCTTCCCCAGATCTCTCCCTCGATATGATCCCGTCTTGGATGTCTACAGACAATTGCTTGGACTTCATAGCTTGGTTTGTGCTGTGACATGCACTGCTATCTGTGGTGCCTTATATAGACAGGTGTCTGCTTTTTCAAATCATTTCCAATCATCTGAATTTTCGTAGGTGGACTCCAATCATGTCTTAGTCAAGGGTGTTTTTCATTTTTTAGATTCCAAACAAACTTCTTTCACGTTGTTATTACGTAGGTATTATGGGGTGTTGTTTGTAGAATTTTGAGAAAAATAATGAATTTGTTCCATTAGGAATAAGGCTGTACCAAACCAAAATGTGTGAAAAAAGGGAAGATGCACAGTCATACACAGATTAAGACAAGACTTAGAGAGACATAAATTGAATAAGAATATCAATCATCTATGGGCATCCATCAAAAGCCTTCCTTTTTGAAGTGAATAGAATGATACACACACTCAAACATGCACGCACACATACACACACACAGTGAAAAGCAGACACACCCAAGCAGACCAAAGGACAAATACATGCACATCACAACACCCCAGAGTGCACTCCATTCTCATTCAAATTCTGTTGCAAGTAGGGAGTTTGAGAACAAGATTTGCTCTTTTTATCATCAGAAATACATTCACCTCAGCAGCTGGTGGAGAAACTTTATCTTAATGAAATCTATCCCTGCTACCGATCTCACTGACATTACACTGCTCCACATCTTAAACAAGCAGCCTGACACCAAATCCAAACACTACTGATGGTTTGTTTTTGTGTTCTCAATGTGTGTGTGTGTGTGTGTTCAACTATAAGCCATACCCTCATCTTTCCTTTCCTCAATCAGTGTACCCCACTTTCTATTCTCCTACTTCTTCTCTTGTCCTTTTCATACCCTCGTATATTTTATTTGGTTTCTTTGCTATTTACTGTTTTAATTATTGTCTCTCCTGAGTGCTAAATCCTACAAAAATTCATCAGTGTGTAACATCAACTTTTCAGAGCTCATCAGATCATGCCAAGCCTGATTAAAACAATCCACATTTGATCATTACACCCACGGCGGTAACAAAGCACACAGCAATTAATAACCTCTCTTCACAGTGGCTTTGTTGGGCAGGTTCAACTCCCTCTCGCTTGGATAATAAACAATCAGCAAATTTTACATCCCAGTAAAACTTTATGAACACTGCTCGTGTTTCCCAGGCTCCCTCGCTAATGTGTCTGCTTTCTGACTCCTGCAGCAACCTTCCCCTTCTCATTTGCCTGGAGTCATTTCTTACTATCTCTCCTGTCCCTATGCACCAAGCATGTTAGTTATCCATTTAACTCAGCCCTATGTGCATCTGCATTTTAATACTCTGCAAGACCCTGATTGGTATTCCCATCTCCTCCCATGGCAACTACTGTGCATTTATTCAGTTTTCATACATCATATCATCTACATGTGCATACAGTGTGGAAATTCTTAATGTAATGGTGCATTCCTTCAACACCCTAGAGAATATCTAATATTTATCTGTGTAATCATAAAATTCCACCTAATAAAGTAGTGTATATTCTAATGGAATGATATAAACATGATCAGATGGCTTCAGAGAAAATGAGCATCATTAATTGGTGTTTCACGCTGTGGCAGTAGGTCACGCGGGATGAGACTGATACCCCCATGTAACCTATACCTACTATGAAACAGATGGGAATCTCTGTTCATTGAGTCACTGCATTTTTGTATGTGGCAACCCAGCCTGCTGGCAATGGGGCACCTGGACACCCAGTGAGTGGGATATGTCCCCTACAGGGACTTTATATGGGCTTTGGCTTTACCCCAGCCAACCAACAATATAGGGGGGGGTGGGATCAAGAGCCTCTCTGCCCAGCGAAGAGGCTCCATATGTGTGGAGCGGAGTGAGACGTCTCCCAGATCAACCACCATCTGGGAAAGAAGACAGTATGCCAGGAATAGCATGCAGAGCGACAGGAAAAAATGGTTAGGGTGGGTGTGAAAGAAAAATAGAAAAACAGCATGAAGGATTGAAAGCAGGACAGGAGTTAGATTCATGTGGAGAGAGATAGATTGATAGGCTGACAGAAAGAAAAGCAACTAATTTAGAGGGATGTTGTTTTCATCTGCTCTCTTGGCCCAACAACTGCCATTTAGCTTTCTGCTCGCAAGGTTGAGCCTCAGTCCTCTGTGTTTTCCCAGTGTCGTGTGTGGATGGTATATGTGTTCAGCCTGTGTGTAAAATGGTGTAAAATGGTCAAACCAATTCTCCTCACTAAAGAGAACTTTACCCTTTGTCTTACTGTCACAACCCCAATCACAGGACTTCCATCAACCCTACACATACTGTCCCTGACACACAGACTTTGCTTGTAGAGTAGCTATGTGTTTTTTTACAGCTGTTTTGGAAAGCAAAACAATGGATGGATATATTTAAATGGTGGCTTTTCCAAAACTATTTATCTTACTATAAGTTGCAATTTTTATGACTGGCACAAGTCATAGTATGATCAGCCTCTCAGTGTAAGTTAAGGGGCCTAGGGGCTGCACAGGCCATCGGTCATACGTGTTTTGGAAGTGCTTATAGTTCAATTATTTGAACCCAATTTGACCTGATGAATTTATTTTAATGAAAGTCATTTTTTTGATCACAGTAGTAAGTATGAGTGGAGTCAGAAAAAAATGGTCCAGATTAGAAAAGCCTCTGATGGATGGATAAGTCAACTAAACACAGGGACTCATCGCCAAGTTAACATTTCCAACTAAATGTTAGTGATGTCTCTTATACCTATGATGGATACACAATCTTAACAATGTGTTTATTATTGTAACGATGAAGACAAAGGTTCTCTGACTTTAAAACTACAGTATGCAACTTTTTATATTTTTTGTTATTTGCTCTATAACTAATGTTTTTGTGGAGAAGTGCTGTCAATACCTCATATGAGACTATTTCTTTTTTTTTTTGACTCACTCATCTAACCTATCAAAGGAGGTCAAATTCTGTGAATCACATTCAAAAGGGCAAATCTTTAAGATGGCACAGGTGTGACATAGTGTCAGGAGTTGACGCCTTAAATAAACTTCTAGTCTCATGCCACAAGTAGCTTGATTCTCAAAAGGTCCATAATGTAGCGGAAATGTTTGAGGAAATGTTACAATCAAGTAAAAAGAAAAACAAGATAAAAAGCTACTTCCAGTTAGTGAAAGGCAATGCTAGTTATGGTGATTCAAAGCATTTAGAGCAACATTGGTAACATTTTTTTTTCAGCTAACCTTTTTGGAAACATTGTCACCCAGTGGAGCTGCGTATATGTGTGATGTGCTTCATTGTTTTTGGACAAGAGCGGAGGCCTATGGCACAGGCCAGTAAGATGATTCATGTTGCAAACTAAACATAAGTGGAGGCGAGTCATTGATGGTTTTAGTGTCTGTGATGATTAACTATTACAAAAAGTATTGTGTTTATTATTCTTTTGAGCTGTGTTAGTAAATTTGTAGTAGTAGTGATGTTGCTGCTTTAATTTGTCCTTATGGGGGATTAATAATTCTCTCGGTTATTTTTTGTGTGTGTCTCAAAAACTCCCTCTTGTTGTGGCTCACACAAAGCTGCTTTGGCTCGCGTTTGCAGTGACAAACTAATCAAAATATTGCTCTGTAATTGGTGGGTAGTGATGTGTACCCTGTAATTACTGCACTCAAGGTTGCCTTTATTCTCCTGTACCATCCTTGAGGGATGAGGGACAGGGTCAACATTTTGCAGTCTTAGAGGCTCCAGTTTGTCAGCAATTGAAAACCTATTGTAATGCCAGACTGTCATGTTTTTATTTGTACTTGCTTTGGATCGGCTAATAGCAATTTGTCTTCGCATTGGCGTTAAAGAGAGTTCATCTTATTTGTGTCAAAAAAGCCTAATGAATCCATTATGGTTCACCATTTTACAACTTTTAGCAGTCTTTAGGCAATGTATGAAAAAATAACCTAAATTACCTAAAGTATCAGCACAAGGACGTTCATTGCTCTAATTGCAAGTAAAGATGCACTAGACAATAAAGAGAAGACGATTTAATAGCCATCTATGACTAAAACTACTGAAATGA